>NC_143549.1:66066136-66389090 GCF_054136105.1 Typopeltis vanoorti | reverse complement strand
AGATGAAGATAAGTCAAAATTTAAACCTAAAAAGTGCTGGTGAAAGAAAACCACTGAAAACATAGCTTTGAATGATTTTGATGTAGACGTTATAAGAACTATTCACAGATTTTACGTGGTCGAGAAAAATGTGCCAACTGTTCCTAAATTGATTCCTGTGCTGAAAGAAAAAATTAATTTTCCTTCGAAAAGAGAAACTTTAAGGAAAATACTTCATGAAATTGGATTTTGTTTCAAAAAGTAACAGAAAAAAAAAGGAAACTTAATATGGAGAGAGAAGTGACAGTTTTATCTAGAATGGGAGGAGAAAAGTGCTGATTGTGTATCTAGATGAAACTTAGATTGGCAGTAATTTATTTTTTGGAAAATGTTGGCAATCTAACAAACTGGAAACGGCTCGCAGTACATATATGTGGGTATGTGTATATGTATGTGGGTGGAGAATTGGGTGCTTTACCGAATTCAGATTTACTTTACAAAGGCAGTTCAACAACTGGAGATTACCATAGGCAAATGAATTCTATGATCTTCGAAAAGTGCGCAGAAGAAAAACTGACTGCAGATGTTAGAATTGATAATGCTTCATATCACTTTATCCAATTGAACAAAGTTCCAAATTGTTCTAATAGGAAGCAAGTCATTGTGGATTTGGCTCTCTGCAAATAACATTTCTCATTCCTCAGATATGCAAAAAATTAAATTGCTCAACTTTGTTAAAAGAAACTCTCCCACAACTAAACTATTTAAATTTGACATGATGCCCAAAGAGCATGGATTCCTAGCTTTGAGACCACCACCATATCATTGTGATATTAATGCTATTTACGTCTTGGCATAAGTAAAGAATTTCACTCATCATTGCAATGTAACTGGGGATATTGATATGTCGAAACTTTTTAAATTTTTAGAACAGAATATTAAAAGTATTACAGATCAAAACTGTGGAAAATATTGCTCTCATGTCACTTCATTGGAAAATTTGTATTGGAACAGAGACAGAATTATGCAAAGATTTGGTGATTAATATAAGTGAAAGTGATGGTGATTCAGACACTGATTTAGATGACTATGAAGATTAAAAAAATTTGATAAAGGTATTTTAAAGAAACAGGAATACAAGGTAAATACAATTAAAATTAAAAACTGTTGCTGCATTCTAGAAATTAATATTACTAAATAACATTAAAAACTATTTTTGATGGGTATATAAAATAAGAATCTCCCAAACTTTTGGGAGATTCTTCTAGCCTGCAGCAGCAGATTTTAATTGGTAAACTACTGACTGCTGTATGTGCCTTGCATTCCCGTTTCTTTGATTTGCTTGTTTCTACACACTGATGATGTACTGTTATTTTCAGTACGAAATATCTGTACTTTAATTTCATTAAAGTTAATTACTGTGGTTATCATAATTTTTTGTTTATAGTCATGCCACATTAAAAGATACAAGGTACCTTTTAATGATTAAACTTTTATATATTGTGCTTACATAATGTCACCAAAGTGTATAATGGTTAGAATCTGAAAAAAGTAGTTTATATAGGTAATTTATGAAATGTTTAGGTATTCTATAGAATAACTAACCGGTTCCAATTAAAGTATATAAAAAAAAAATAAAGATTAGCTGGCAGAATGTTGCAATGGTTCATTCTATTTCTAAAATAAAGAATATGATTTTTACTTTAACTCCTTAATGCACCAATTAAAAATCAGAAAGCTGTCGTTTTTCTGGCAATTTTTTTATTCTTTATTTTCTTTATACACAAAAGAACATTAACAAATCTTGGAAAAAAAACACAAAAAATGTCTCTTTTTGCAAAAAAAGTTAACTAAACTGCATCTACTTCGCTAAACCTTAACTCGGGCAACAAAAAAATCTTGAAAATAAGAATGTTTTAGTCAAAATTTACCACTGTGTGGTAAATTCTAAAACACTGGGTGACACAAAGAGGAACATCACAGTCAGTACACATATATCTTGTTTCTTTGCGAACCCTTTTATTGTGTTCATTCCTTTTTCTTGAGCAGAGGAAACACTGGCGAGTTGGATTTTCTTTCTTTTCTGTTGGTCGTATGAAAGTTGGAAAATGTCGTGCAGATAATCTCAGTGGTGTTGGGATATTTGATGGAAGTCCACTTCTTGAAATGCTTGTAGTTTTATATTTTTCAATGGAGAGTTCGATTACTTTGAGGCGAAAATCAAGTGAATCTATCTTACCACTAGATTTTTGGTAAAGCATGAAAGCGTTCCACAGTGCCATGTCTAAGAGATGAAAGAGAATCTTTTTATAATATTTCTTGCCTCTCTTTCTGGGTACAACATACGAAGACAGGTGTTGATCAACACCACACAAGCTGCAGTTTTTTATTCTTCCTTTGCACGTCTCTATATCTACCATTGATGTAGTGTGAATGGTAGAGATAAGGGAGATATCCTTCTTGTCCTTCCATTTCATTACACACACTTTCCCTCTCTGAAAACCAATTACTTCTCCAGTTTTCAATTTTTTATTCTTCGATTCGCTGGGTACTTCTTTTCGTGATATGCGTAATGTTCCATAAACATCAGTCTTATTTATTATCAATAGATCTGCTAATCCAGGTGAATTATAGAAATTGTCCATAGTCAAACGATAACCTTTATTGAATAAAGGTTTCATCAAAGTCATCACTACTTGCGAAGACATTGGAAGATTGCTAAAATATCTGTCCAGAATGGTATTCTTGCCAGTATAGATTATAAAATTATAGACATATCCACTTTGTGATTCACATAATAAGTATGTTTTTATGCCGAATCTGGCCCTTTTGAGAGGAATATATTGCACCCATCCCAGACGACCTTTATAAAGCAATAAACTTTCATCAATAGTCACCAATTTCTTTGGCATAATTGAATTGCCAAATTTTCTATTCAAATCTTCATAAATCGACCAGATTTTGTTGAGTTTTGGGCAAGGGTGATTTGCTGGATCAAATTCATCATTATTTGAAAAATGTAGAAATTGTTTTATGGCCTCGAAGCATTTTCTACTCACACAATCCGGAAAAAATGGCATATATAATAATGGATTTTTTGTCCAATAATGATGGTATTCTGGTTTTCTTACTATACTTTGCAAAAATACAACAGCCCAAAATACTCTGATTTCATTTGTATTTGTGTTATATCAAGAAGTCTTTTCTTTACCAAGGGTAAAGAAAAGACTTCTTGGTATACGAATAGATATACGACGCCTCGCATATCTATTTGTTTCATCCACAACACGTTGAATCAATTGATCATCAAAAAAATGCTCGAAGAAATTTAGGCAGTTATAATCGGCAACATCAATATTTTTTATACCAGGAGCTTCTGTGAAAGCGAATGGTGGAGGTGGATGAGCATCTTGTTGTATTGGATACCATTGTTGGGCTAAGCAAGAGTTTTTTCATCAGTACTTTCATCCTCTGAAACTTCTGAATCACTGCCACTGCGTTCTAAAGTTTCATCTTCTGAACTAAATAACCAGTCTTGATCACTATCCATGATAGGGTAATAAATATAACGTAAAAAAAAAATAACAAATGTTATAAAATACAAACGGCACTCTAGTGAACAAATGCGCAATTGCAAAACAAAGAATTGACATTCACAGGTGATGATGATGCAGCAGGCAATAGTGGACAAAAAATGTGCAAACACAAATGAAATAGCTGATACACACCGTTGACAACTTTTCTCGGCTGAAAGGAAATAGGCACAAAATTGTCTAGCATGTATATTCGGTTGTATTTATATGTGAAACCAAAATTCACGGTCACACGTGTTAACTCAGGTGCGAGGAAAAAATTCAGTTTCTTGGACCCGAGTTAAGTCGGCTCAGTGTATTAAGGGGTTAACAAATTCATAAATCCAATGAATACAAAGTCTGCGGTTAGCCGAGTGGTTATGCGCTTCGCAACCATGTGCCTGGGAAAGAAGTATCCCAGGTTTGATTCCCGTCGCTGATGTGAGGAGCTTAGGATCTTTCTCAGACATAACCAAGTTAGCCGGTCTTGGGCGTGGCATGCATGGTTTTTCTCCCCAGTTTATTTGGGGTTTTTCATCCTGCAAGCAGGCAAACTGGCCTTGAGATCTCAATACTTCTACAGGCATAGGATACACTGGATGGCATAGGGCTAACCACCTTATCCTTGTTTATGGTTATGGTTAAATGAATAGAACACCCTCAACACTGCAAGGTAAAAGAGGGAGAAAGGAAAAAGAATGAATACAAAAGGATGTAATAGCAAAATATAATACAGGTATTTCCTTGAATTCAGGAGACCAAATAAACCTTTATACACATAATATCTATCATACCACTCCTGAAACTCATTTAATGTCCGGGCACTCGCAGCTAATTCTGGAAAACCATTCCACTCATTCACTACTCTCCAAGCAAAAATTCTAGGCTGTGCACCCTCACTAACCACACTTTTACACAACTTACAGGAGTGATCCCCATAGCTCTCTCTCGCTCTCTATTCATCAGTTATCAAAAAATTTCCTTTGTCAGTCTTATAGGCTCCCTTTAATGTTTAAGTTTCTGTCATGTCTCCTCAAGTAAAGATAGAGAAATTATTGTCTCTCTTTATCTTTACTTGTTAGCATGTTTTTCAACATCCAAGCAATCTTTTGAGCCATTTTACCAATTTTTGCAATATTACCCCTGAACTTCATCTCCGACAACCATTCCTACAATCCAGTACCTGACATACAGTGTGATACACAGTATCTCAAGGCTGTCCAAAACACTGCCCGATGTGCGATTTTGTGCAGCCTGCCTGTGGGTTTTGATTTTTACAATCGAAAAAATAAAATAATTTGAATCGAATGCGTATTAGATATTTTAATTCTATTGTAATCGATAATTCTATTGTAATCGATAATGGGGTGCTTAAGGGTCAAAGCTGCATAACTGAGAGGAGACCTCCACATAGCCTTTAAAGGAATGCGGAGAACCGACCAGGGCTTCTGACCTAATGTCCAATCCTCACCTTCTCGTGGTGCACCCTGTTGGGTATCTACTTTGATACTGAACGAACGAGGATGGGCTGGCAATTTGGGAGTTAGCCGACCAAATTGTATTCTTATTGGTTAATCCAAAATAAAAAATGATGGTACAACATGACAAAATTTCATGCCGGCTGGGGCGTCGCCCGGTTAAACAAGGCCCCCGTTGTTTTCGCCAGGGAACCAGGGCGATCAGCGAAAAGTCAGCTACTGGAACAAATCTGAAAACAAACCCCAACTCAACATCACCAGAGTTAAAGATCGGTACTATCAACGTAAGAAGCCTGAATGGCAAAGAAATGGAGCTAGCTGAGGAATTAGATAAGTACCAGATCGACATAATAGGGGTGACTGAAACAAAAAAGACCAAAACTGGTGAGATCTTTCTGAGCAATAAATACAAAATGTTATATTCAGGCAATAACAATCAAGGAAAAGAAGGAGTAGCCATAGTATTCAACACAAAATACGAGGCTAATCTTCTTGAATGGCAGTCAGTCTCAAGTAGAGTAATGTGGGCAAATATGAGAATGGGGAACTGGACAATGAGACTTATTTGTGCCTATGGTCCCACAGAAGGTTCTACTAAGGTAGAAGTGGAGGAATTTTTTGAGGCTTTAGAAAAAGCAACTGACACAATGAAAAAGGAAAAGTTGGTCCTTGTTGGGGATCTAAATAGTAGAGTAGGAAATGATTGTGAGACATACAAAAATATTTTGGGAAAATTTGGAGAAAAGAGCAAAGCTAATAATAATGGCAAATATCTGTTGGATTTCTGCTCAGGACATGGACTGGTTATTACTAACACCATGTTCCAACATAAAAATGTGCACAAATTCACATGGAGAGAAGAGGCTAGGAATAAGAAAAGTCTCATTGACTATGTTATTGTTGATAGTGATGTTTTCTCCCTGGTGCAGGACACCAGAGTGTACAGAGGATTTGAAATTGGAAGTGATCACTATTTAGTCTTGAGCAGGATAAAATTGAATTTCATATTGAAAAGAATAACATGTAAGAAAGTTTTAAAGCGAATAAAAGTTGAGCAGCTCTCAGATGTAAACTGTAGACTAAAATACAGAAATATTATTGAAAAGAAAATGAAAGAGTTTGAGAACAGGAATCAAACTTTGGAGATTCAGTGGCAAACTCTGAAGGAAACATTGATTGATTCTGCCAGAGAGGCATGTGGTGAGGTTGTGTGCAAAGATAAAAAAATCAGAACTCCCTGGTGGACACAGGAAGTTAAAGAGGCAGTGAAGGAAAAGAAGAAAGCATATCAAAAGTTCCTGGCAAATAAGTCAGCTTTTACTCTTACAGAATACAGAGACAAATGTAAGAAAGCTAAACAGTGTGTAAAACTAGCTAAACAAAAGTCATGGGAGGACTTTGGCAAGAATATAGAAAATAAATATCAAGAAGGTGGCAAAATATTCTGGAGGTTGTTGAAGAAGCTTAGGAATGGAGGAAAGAGTGCTGTAAAAGGAATTAGAGATGATAAAGGTGAAATGAAAACAGGAGAAAAAGATATCCTTGAAGTATGGAGTAATTACTTTGAAAAACTGCTAAATGAAACAAGCAGTGATGACAGCACGGTGATAAAAAACACTGACCAGGCATGCAGTCAGGAATACATATCCATACTTGAAGTAGAAAAAGCCATCAAAGGCTTGAAATGTGGAAAGGCAGCAGGAGAAGATGATATTCGACCAGAAATGCTGAAGTATGGTGGTATAAGAGTCTTACAGTGGCTGCACTGCATAGTTCAGAAAGCCTGGACAGAGGGACGAATTCCCGATGATTGGAGTAGAGCTCTCATAGTACCCATATATAAAAAGGGAAATAAAACTGAATGTGAGAATTACAGAGGTATTTCCCTACTGAGTGTTCCTGGCAAGATCTATGCAAGTATACTTGAGAAACGGTTGAGAAGAATTGTGGAAGAAAAGCTTGGTGAAGAACAAGCTGGATTCAGGCCAAATAGAGGCTGTCAGGATCAGATCTTCACTTTACGACAAATAGTCGAGAAAGCATGGGAATATAACAAAGATCTGTATTTAAGTTTTGTCGATTTGGAAAAGGCATATGACAAGGTGCCAAGAGAGAAGCTATTCAATACGCTGCAGTTATATGGTGTCAATGGGGCATTATATCAAGCAATACTTAGTCTTTATTTGAGTTGTGAGTCAGCAGTTAGAATTGAAGGAAGTACAGGAAGATGGTTTAATGTTAAATCTGGTGTGAGACAAGGATGTACATTATCCCCTCTGTTATTCATTATCTATATGGATCACATTATGAAGGAATGTGGTATTAAACCTGATATCAAAATTGGAGATGTTAATGTCAGCTCTTTGCTTTATGCGGACGATGTTATACTTCTAAATAAATCCGCTACAAGTCTGCAAGATTCTCTGACTAAATTGAATAGCTGTTGTAATAGATATGGTATGAAGGTCAGCAATAAAAAGACAAAGACAATGAAAATAGGCAGAATCATTGAAAATGTCAACTGTGTTGTGAATGGAGAGCCTGTGGAACAAGTAAAACATTTCAGCTACTTAGGCACAATTTTTACTGAAGATGGTAAACTAAATATAGAAATAGACAACAGAATCAGCAAAGCTGGTATCGTGGGAAGTCAATTGAATAAATTCATATGGAATAAGAAAGAAATTAGTCGGAACACTAAATTAGCTGTATACAAGACTGTGTTCAAACCAATTTTAACTTATGGATCTGAGAGCTGGGTCAGAAGTAAAACACTTGACCAAAGACTAGAGACCGCAGATATGAGAGTCCTGAGAAAGATTAGAGGCGTGAACAGATGGCATCAATGGCAATATCATATTAAAAATGAGGATATTAGGAAAGAACTTGACATTGTCAGCATCCAGGAATGCGTTAGCAGAGCTAATCTCAGATGGTATGGTCACTTAAATAGAATGGGAGAGGAAAGATTAGCAAAACAAGTGTTCTCTGCCAGGTTGGCAGGAAAACGACCCAGAGGAAGACCAAGATATAGGTGGATTGATACGGTACAAAGTGCCTTAGACGATAGAAATATAAGATCTGATAATGTTGGAGTCTTGACAAGTAACAGACTGATTTGGAGGAAAATTGTAGATAGGAAGTTAGTAATGATGTAATTTTTTCATGTAGTACTGTCATATCCTGTACACCCCTTGAGGGTACATGGCAGGAATTTGATGATGATGATGATGATGATGATGTAATCGATAATCTCGATGTTGGTAATTTTATTTGGTGTTTCTACATCACTATATACCTACGTTTTTCAAATATTAGATGTGTCAAAGAAGCATTCTTACACTGTTTTTTTTCCGATGCACATGCTCCGAGTGCTCACAGGGAAAGTCAGCATGCAATTAGTGTTGTTCATTTGTTCAGCTGTTGAGATTGTGTCGCTGCTGCTCACCAAATTACTAGATCTGCATTGTGATTTATTTCTGTGTTATCTTTAGTAATCTACTTCTACTTAATAAATTTTATTACAACTTATCGTCAAATAACCATGCCTAACAAGAAAAGAAAAATTGAAGATGAAAAGCGAGTGTATCAAAGCTGATGGGAATCAGACTATTTCATTACAAACGACAAGAATAAAATTCAGTGTCATGTTTGCATGCAAGTTTTGTCGGTGCCTAAAGAGTATAATGTGAAATGACACTACACTACATTATATTACAAAGTAAAACATTTGAGAGATATATTGGAGAATTGAGAAGCACCATTATTGCAGAATATAAGAAGAAATTGAGCCACCAAACAAGGTATTTTGCAAAACATAGCACTAAACAGTTCAAGCCTTGCCACTTCGTACAAAGTAGCATTGGAGTTAGCAAAAAAAAAAAAAAAAAGCTTTTTAGTGTGTTTGTGAAGAAACGTGAAATTGAAATGGCAAAACAATTTAATGAGCCCGAAATTAGCTGAGTAGTTCGAAAAAGTGGCATTATCTCAACAGACCCTCGCAAGATGGGTACAACACATGGATGAATGTGTATCAATAAGGCTGTGTGATTTAATAGCAAAATATGAGTATTTTTCTTTGATTGTGTGGATGAAAGCACTGCTCAAGCAGATTTAAGTCAACTTTTAATTTTTGTTTGAACTATTCAAGAGGACTTTACTATTAATGAAGAACTACTCAGTCTTATATCTTTACATCATCATCATCAAATTCCTGCCATGTACCCTCAAGGGTTGTACAGGATATGATAGTACTACATGAAAAAAAATTACATCATTATTAATTTCCTATCTACAATTTTCCTCCAAATTAGTCTGTTACATGTCAAGACTCCAACGTTATCAGATCTTATATTTCTATCGTCTAAAGCATTTTGTACCATATCAATCCACCTATATCTTGGTCTTCCTCTGGGTCGTTTTGCTGCCAACCTGGCAGAGAACACTTGTTTTGCAAATCTTTCCTCGCTCATTCTGTTTAAGTGACCATACCACCTAAGATTAGCTCTGCTGACAATGTCAAGTTCTTTCCTAATATCCTCATTTTTAATATGATATTGCCATTGATGCCATCTGTTCATGCCTATAATCTTTCTCAGGACTCTCATATCTGTGGTCTCTAGTCTTTGCTCAAGTGTTTTACTTCTGACCCAGCTCTCAGATCCATAAGTTAAAACTGGTTTGAACACTGTCTTGTACACAGCTAATTTAGTGTTCCGACTGATTTCTCTCTTATTCCATATGAATTTATTCAATTGACTTCCCACCATACCAGCTTTGCTGATTCTGTTGTCTATTTCTATATTTAATTTACCATCTTCAGTAAAAATCGTGCCTAAATAGCTGAAATGTTTTACTTGTTCCACGGGTTCTCCATTCACAACACAGTTGACATTTTCAATGATTCTGCCTATTTTCATTGTCTTTGTCTTTTTATTGCTGATATCTTTACATGGGACTACTAAATTACTGATATTTTCGAAGCAGTTCAGAACTCTGTTATGAACTATGGAGGATTTGATAAATGCTCCTGCATCATAACAGATGGGGCCAAAGCTATAACAGGGACTGGAAGTGTCTTTTGTGGACTATTGAAACAAAACAATTTTAACGGCCCTACAATTTGCTTAATTCACCAAGAAGCTCTGTGGACTACATCAAGTCAATGCCATGAGAGTCTGTAAAAATAATTAATATTATACAAGGAGGTAATAAATCGTTGACTCGTCATAAGTTTCGTGATTTCTTGAGCGAAATGGATTCTGCATATGGCGATTTGCTCCTTCATTCTGACATTCGCTGGTTCAGTGCCGGAAAATGTCTGGAACGTTTTTTACTATTCGGAAAGAAATACCCATATTTCTTAAAAACGATGTGAAGTCTGACACAACAGAACTTAAAAATCAAATGCAAGTTCACATACTTTTATCAGATTTTGCATTTATAACAGATATGACCAACTATTTGAATGAGTTGAACTTAAAACTGCAGGGCAAACAACAGAATATTGCCAACTTATATGGTCATTTGAATGGCTTTAAAAGTAAATTGAAGCTTTTTTAAATTAACATTGGCTAATAATTTTTTTTTTTCCCGAATTGCAAAGAACATTTTGAAGAAATGAAGAATTTTGAGGAAATATAATTTTCAGCTCATGTAAAGTATATTGAAATGATCATTGCAGATTTTGAGAATCTATTTGGTGATTTTAAGGAAATGAAAGAAGATATTTCAATTTTTACTCAACCCTTGACTGTCTGCATTGAAAATGTAAAATCTGACTTTCTGTTGGAATTGTGCGATTTGCAATCAGATCCTTTTTATACTAACAGAAGTGAAAAAGGAGAAGATTTTTTTTTTAATTACTACCAATAGAGGTACCTGAAATTGAGGAACTTTGGACCCAAGATGTGCTCAATGCTTGGGAGTTCAGGGAGAGCACTTGCTCTACAGGTCTCTGTCTCCATCTACAACGAACCACATCTACACCAATGGCATCTATTGCCAACCACCACCACCAGTATTTTCACAGACAATCACAAACATTCATGCCCACAGTGGGATTCGAACCTCGCAGCCTTTTGACTGGAGAGCGGATGCTTAGCCAGCCTGGCTGGCCAAGTGGTTCTTTGCAAAATATAATTCTCTTGCAAATTTGCTGTGATTGGCAACTATAAGCATTGAAACTGATATAGGTACTTTAGTAAACGAGGCCGAACTACCACAGAGCTCTCACTAGAATGAAATAAACAAATTATTGTTTCTTGTCTACTACTGTTTCAATAAAAACTTTTATAAGCACCATGACTTTTCTTTCTTATGAAATTTTCGAAGTGCTTGCTAAACCTAATGGTAGGACTCTCCAAGTAATTTAATATATGTACTATTTATTATTCTGGATGCAGCCTCGGATAAATTTTTTTTTTTAATGTGCCCCTCTGATTATCTAAGGTTGGACAGCCCTACAGTATGTAACGGTATCACCTGAATTTCATAACATTATATTTTGCAACATTAAATCAACAGCCATTCCTTCACCCACAATGCTAATTTATTTAAATCATCCTGTCAGATATCTACATCACCTTTATCAACTGTTTCCCTCCTCAGTTTTGCATTATTAGCAAATAACTGAATATCCCCATTTCCTAAATCTTTTGCCATATCATTAATATATAAATTAGAGTGATGGACCTAGTACAGAACCCTGAAACACTACTAGTAACCGTCATTCTCCTAAATTCAATTCCATCATGTACTACTCTGTCCCCCCCCCGATCCATATTACCAGTTTTATATCCATTCCCTTTTGCTTTACAACTTTTGTAAGTTTTTCATGTGATGTGATGTTGTGTCAGATGCCTTTGCAAAGTCAAGCAGTATCATGATAATGTAAATAGTGTAAAAAGAGGTGATTTATTTGCACATGTTGAACTATAAAGGTATTTTGAATTTCAGACTTTTTTTTCCACTCATAAACATTTGTAGTCTGACATCTTTGTTTAGGATGTCCTGTACTGGAAGCCATTTTTCTTTTTATACTTGTATCTTCTGTGGAAATTTCAGTTTTCTTCCGGCAGTTGTCTTTATTGGGAAAATTATTTCACGCTGAATACTTTTATACTCCAAAATATCATCACCATCATCAAATTCCTGACATGTACCCTCAAGGGGTGTACAGGATATGATAGTACTACATGAAAAATTTATATCATTACTAACTTTCTATCTACAATTTTCCTCCAAATCAGTACTTGTCAAGACTCCAACATTATTAGATCTTATATTTCTATCGTCTAAGGCACTTTGTACCGTATCAATCCACATATAGCTTGGTCTTCTTCTGGGTCATTTTCCTGCCAACCTGGCAGAGAACACTTGTTTTGCCAATCTCTCCTCGCCAATTCTATTTAAGAGATTAGTTGAAATTAGCTCTGCTAACACATTCCTGGATGCTGACAATGTTTGGTTCTTTCCTAATATCCTTGTTTTTAATATGATATTGCCACTGATGCCATCTGTTCACGCCTCCAATCTCTCTCAGGACTCTCATATCTGTGGTCTCTAGTCTTTGGTCAAGTGTTTTACTTCTGATTCGGTTCTTAGATCCATAAGTCAAAACTGATTTGAATAGTTTTGTATACAGCTAATATAGTGTTCCAACTAATTTCTCTCTTATTCCATATGAATTTATTCAGTTGACTTCCTACCATACCAGCTTTGTTGATTCTGTTGTCTATTTCCATATTTAATTTATCATCTTCACTAAAAATCGTGCCTAAGTAGATGAAATGTTTTTCTTGTTCAACAGGTTCTCCGTTCACAACACAGTTGACATTTTCAACAATTCTACCTATTTTCATTGTCTTTGTCTTTTTAATGCTGACCTTCATACCATATCTATTACAACAGTTTTTCAGTTTAGTCAGGGAATCTTGCAAATTTGTAGTGGATTTATTCAGAAGTATAACATCGTCCGCATAAAAGAAAGAGCTGGCATTAACATCTCCAATTTTGATATCATGTTTAATACCACTTTCCTTCATATTGTGATCCATATAGATAATGAATAATAGAGGGGATAATGTACATCCTTGTCTCACACCAGATTTAACATTAAACCATCTTCCTGTACTTCTTTCAATTCTAACTACTGACTTACAACTCAAATAAAGACTAAGTATTGCTTGATATAATGCCCCATCGACACCACATAACTGTAGTGTATTGAATAGCTTCTCTCTTGGCACTTTGTCATATGCCTTTTCCAGATCGGCAAAACTTAAATACAGATCTTTGTTATATTCCCATGCTTTCTCAACTATTTATTGTAAAGTGAAGATCTGATCCTGACAGCCTCTATTTGGCCTGAATCCAGTTTGTTCTTCCACAATTCTTCTCAACTGTTTCTCAAGTATACTTACATCTTACCAGGAACACTCAGTAGGGAAATACCTCTGTATTTCTCACATTCAGTTTTATTTCCCTTTTTATATATGGGTGCTATTAGAGTTCTACTCCAATCATCAATAATTCGTTCCTCTGTCCAGGACTCCTGAACTATGCAGTGCAGCCACTGTAAGACTTTTATTCCACCATACTTCAGCATTTCTGGTGGAATATCATCTACTCCTGATGCCTTTCAAACCGTTGATGGCTTTTTCTACTTCAAGTATGGATATGTATTTCTGATTGTATGCCTGTTGAGTGTTTTTACCACTGTGCTATTCCTGCTTGTTTCATTTAGCAGTTTTTCAAAATTATTACTCCACACTTCAAGGGTATATTTTTCTCCCGTTTTCATGTCACCTTTATCATCTCTACCTCCTTTTACAGCACTCTTTCCTTCATTTCTAAGTTTCTTCAACAATGTCCAGAATATCTTACCACCTTCTTGATATTTATTTTCTATGTTCTTGCTAAAGTCCTCCGATGACTTTTGTTTAGCTCGTGTTACAGTGTTTCACTTTCTTACATTTGTCTCCGTATTCTCTAAGAGCACAAGATGTTATTCTTTTCAATATAAAATTCAATTTTATCCTGCTCAAGACTAAATAGTGATCACTTCTAATTTCAAATCCTCTGTATACTCTGATGTCCTGCACCTGGGGGGGGGGGGGGCATCACTATCAACAATAACATACTCAATGAGACTTTTCTTATTCCTTGCCTCTTGTCTCCATGTGAATTTGTGCACATTTTTATGTTGGAACATTGTTAGTAATAACCAGTCCTTCTCCTGAGCAGCAGGTATTTGCCATTATTATTAGCTTTGCTCTTTTCTCCAAATTTTCCCAAAATATTTTTGCATGTCTGACAATCATGTCCTACTCTGCTATTTAGATCCCCAACAAGGACCGACTTTGCCTTTTTCATTGTGTCAGTTGCTTTTTCTAAAGCATCAAAAAATTCCTCCACTTCTACTTTAGTAGAACCTTCTGTGGGATCATAGGCACAAATAAGTCTCATTGTCCAGTAATCCCCATTCTAATATTTGCCCATATTACTCTACTTGAGACTGTCTGTCATTCAAGAAGACTAGCCTTGTATTTTGTGTTGAGTACTGTGGCTACTCCTTCTTTTCCTTGATTGTCGTTGCCTGAATATAACATTTTGTATTTATTGCTCAGAAAGATCTCACCAGTTTTTGTCTTTTTTGTTTCAGTCACCCCTATTATGTCGATCTGGTACTTATGTAATTCCTCAGCTAGCTCCATTTCTTTGCCATTTAGGCTTCTTATGTTGATAGTACCATTCTTTAACTCTGGTGATATTGAGTTGGGGTTTGCGTTCAGATTTGTTCCCGTAGCTGACTTTTCGCTGTTTACCCTGGTTCCCTGGCAAAAACAACGGGCCTTGTTTAACCGGTGATACCCTGTCCGGCATGAAATTTTATCATGTTGTAGCATTATTTTCTATATTGGTTTAAGCCAATAAGAATACAATTTGGTTGGCTAAATCCCAAATCGAGAGCCTATCCTCAATTTGTTCAGTATTCAGATGGATACCCAACAGGGTACACCATGAGAAGTTGAGGATTGGACATTAGGTTAGAAGCCCTGGTCAGTTCTCCACATTCCTTTAAAGGCTATCTGGAGGTCTCCTCTCAGTTATACAGCTTTGACCGTTAAGCACTCCAAAATATATGTTTAGGTAAAAATGGAGTAAATGAACCTACCTTTGGTGCAGTACTGAACATTGCTTCATAGCAAGTTCTTTCAGAACATGACTGGTATGATCTATTTTTCATAAATTGGATGAATGACAGTGCCTTACTCCATTTATGTATATTATCTGGGTACACGACAACTGGGCAACGGAATAAAAGATCAAATATGCAATTCTATTTTGTTGATCTATTACCAGATAAATATAAATGATATTTTTTGACAAATGAGTTAAAAGAACGGTATAAACATAAAATTTGAAAAATCTCGCTTATAATTAAGTTTATTTTTGTTGTGTAGAATTACAACTTGTATAGAAGTCATATTGAAATTTCCAATACAAAAAATGAGTCAACTAGTTAATAAATAAAGTTAAGGGGATAATAAATCCCACATTATTTTAAAGCCCAATAAGAAACTTGAAGATCGAAATCTAAGAGTTTCATGCCGAAGAATGTTCTGCGAATCCAAGCATAAGTCAACACCTGGTAGTATAACACTAGAGCAACTCAGAGCAAAGGTGGTGCAAGAGCAAGTTTCGATCACTGTCCTTCACATTTTCTCATAATGTAAAACACAGCTCCTAGGAGATGTATTACTGTTTTACATTATCAGGGAATGTCACTACCCAGACCGATGTTAAAAAAAAATTTTTTTTTTAAAAAGCCTCTTGGCTCTTTATTGTAGTTAATAAATATTTTTATTATATATTTTTGTTTACATCATATATCAAAATTTGTGGGATCATTTAAGAAAGAAATGTTAAAAAGATTGTTCCAAAAATGATTTAAAAATGAAAAGGTGTAATTGCACAACATTAAAATAAAGAAAACAATAAAAATACAGTTTTTTAATTCATTTAGTGATGTTATTTTATAATTAACAACATAATTTGTAGTTTAATTTCTAGTAACCTAACCTAACCACACAATAAACTTAAACTTGAAATAAACTTAATTATAAGCGAGATTTTTCAAATACTAAATGAATCTAACCTAACCTAACTACACAATAAAAATAAACTTAATCATAAGCAAGATTTTTCAAATTTTATGTTTATGCAGTTCTTTTAACTCAATTTTACCTGGTAATAGATCAATAGAATAGAATTGCATATTTGATCTTTTATTCCGTCACCCGGTTGTCCATCACCCAGTTGACCATGTCCCTATTATCTTGCATTCATGTTAATATATTTTTACCATCTAAAGTTGCTCTTTCCACACTACACTGACTTTGGATGTTCCTTGGTTTATCAGTGTTCAAATCTGATCCTGCCTCACACAGTTTCGGTTATTTAATTTGAAAATTCTAAATCATTATCAGACTACAGAATTCTAATCGCTCCATATAGTAAAAATGTATCAAATAAAATATTAAGCATGCAACTTTCTCTTCCCATTTAGTTTCTAATAGTTTTAGCACTGCACATTGATATACCATTATGAACTTGAACTTTCCATCAGTGTGGTTGAAAAAAATATTAAATCTACTTGGCAATGACTGTGAAGTTCAGGAAATTCCATTGGCTCTACAAATACACTTTTTTTTATTCCTGCTGACATTTTCTAAAAAGCAAGAAATGCTTTTATATTTGCCTGTATTCTATTTTTATAATGCTTGTTTAATTCTTTAATCATTCAGTCTCAGCTTACATAAACAGCTGAGTGGGTATCATATAAATCTCCTTTAGTGTTCTTGTATGTGTATATATATATATATATATATATATATTTTTTTTTTTTTTTTTTACATTTCATTTATTAAACCTAGATATTTATTGCATATCTAGAACACTATCTAATAATCAATGAGGTTCGACTAATCAGTGATGATTGATTTTGTTTAAGTACCAAACTCAGGATGGTTTTTATAAATTGGGCACTATGAATGGATTTATAAAATACAGGTAACCCTCATATAATGTGGATTTTAGATTCTATAGAAATGGCGTGTTATATAAATCGAGTTATATGAGACACTCAGATCATATAGAAAAAGTAGGGTTATGTTCCAAAAAAAAAAATCTTTTTTTTTTTTTTTTTTTAAATTATGTAAACAACAATGACATATCCAACAAAAATATATTTTTATTTAATTCAGGTAATTCATGTAGTAAATTTATGCACAATTACAAATTGTGCGTAAACTTCATTGCACATAATACATAAATGTTTTAGGCAAAATAAAATTAAGTGCGTATTTTAATTGTCATCACTGTCTTCAAAACTAACATTTCGTAGATGTCCTTTCTTTACAAGTGGCCGGACGTTATCATCACTTGAAATCTGTTGGACATCATTTGTATAATTCTCATTGCTTACTTTGGCTGGTTTAGTTATCAAGTCAGTAATAAGACCTTGCTTACCACAATTTTTTTTATTAAGTTCATAATATGGAACTAAACAAATATCCAATTGTTTCGTGAATTTTCCGGAGCGCTCCATCGAGGGATCATTATCCATAAAGTAACTTTCTAACTTTCTTGCCAAGTCCAATCCTTTTGCTAATTTCTTTAAACTGAATTTTTTAACAGATTCATCATAATGAGAATCTCCTGCAGAACTTTCCTCGCTATTTGGTTCGACGTCATCTATTAATTGTACTAGTTCCTCTTCATTTAAATCTGTTTCCTCGTCAGTTAATTCACTAATTTCGTTTTCAACCATATCAGAAAAGCCCTCTCCACCAAAAATGTGGGGTGACGTTTGTTATATGACTTAGTTCTTCATCCACTGGAGGTACGAAATTTTGTTCCAGAATGGCTTCAGGCCTTATTTTTTTCCAGCAAGCATGCAGTGTAGAGGGCTATAATTCCTTAATGGACAGAGAAATAATTTTCACACAGTTCAATATTGAAAACTCTTTTCACGCTTGAGGCAGTGTCATGTTTTGATTAGATTCCATTTTGCCAAAATTGGAATGTTCGATGAACATAACATGACTTAAATGTTGATACTATTACTTGGTTGAGTAAGTGAAGTAGTATTATGCGGCAAAAAAGTTAATATCTGGATGTCTTAAATTTGTTCGGTGGCCTGGTGCATTTATCTAAAATTAGTAGAATTTTGAAGTCGGTATTCTTTTTCTTTGTGTAACTTTCTACATTGGGTACAAAAAACACTTGAAAAAGCAATTTTCAAACATGCTAGCTGTAACCCATGCCTTTCTGTCGGCCCACCAATAAGCAGGTAGGGTAGACTTGTTGAGCCATTTCATAGGAAAATTTTAATTTTCTCTTTGAGAAAAATGAATTTTCTTTTCAATAAGGGAATATCGTGATTTTTTTCCTTTCATTGCAGTTTTAGTGGCCATTACTAGAAAAATAAATTTTTTACATAAAAAAAAAGCATTACATATTAATTATAACTCACCAGAAAATAAAGTGCTCAGCTCGAGATTAACACACTTATGATTTTTAATACGCTTTCCTGGCAGAAAATGAAGACAATTTCAACAGTAAACACTTTATATGGTAAACAATTGATGTATGTGTGTGCTAAAGGGTATTTCTCCTAATATAAATTCGCTACTTATAACTACCTGTGCGATATGGGCAGACACAAATTTAACAAAGATAAAATTTGATTTTTAAGTCACTCGGTGAAACACATATGAAAAGATAAAGGGTTACTACAACTTGTAGATCGCGTTATATCGAAATCGCATTGTATAACTACCGCGTTATACTAGGGTTACCTGTAATTATATACAATTTGGTTATACAATAGGATCACAATTTGGTGTTTGACAAAAAAATTTATTTCCTCTAAAGTACCATCAGAAAATGTCTTTGAATATTTACAGCTCAATCAGTTGGTACAGGTCAGGGTTTTACAGAATGTGTATGTATGCAAAAGATTTCAGTCTACAAAATGTTCATATCATACATGAGAGTGGTCTGAAAAGTTCTCGGCCTAACAATGAAAAAACGAATTTATAATTTCAAAATTATTTTTATTTTTCAATATAATCTCCCTTAAGACTAATATATTCATTCCGGCGATGCTCCAGTATCATTGTCCCATTTCTGTAGTTGTTCTCAGTAAGATCTGCAAAATGCCCTTCTACAGCTGCAATCACCACTTGATTCGAAAAAAAATGCTGACCAGCGAGGAAGAGTTTTAGTTTGGGGAAGAGATAGAAGTCAGAGGGAGCTAAATCTGGGGAATAGGGTGGATGTTCCAACAATTCATAGTGCAGATCCCTTAATTTTTCCATTGCCAAAACATCTTTGTGGACAGGTGCATTGTCCTGATAAAAGATGATTTTTTAATTCTGCAAACAGGGTCTTTTCTCAGGAAATTTTTCATCTAGTCTGGATCGGAATAATATTCCCCGGTTATTGTTTTACCTTTTCAAGATAATTAATAAATAAAATGCCTTTAGCATCCCAAAACACTGATGTCATGACCTCTTCTTCTTTGGCACTGAACAACCAGCTTCTGTCCACTGTTTTGACTGCTGTTTGGATTCTGGTGTGTACTGGTGAATCCAAGTCTCATCCATGTTAATAAATCAACACACAAAATCAGTTTTATTCTTGTTAAAACGCTCCAAGCACTGTTCAGAAATTTTCATACAATTGTGTTTTTGATCAGCGAGGCACCCATCTTGCGCAAAGCTTTTTCATTTGCAATTCTTCAAAATATATCCTACACGTGCTTTTGAAATGCCTATAATAGTCTCAGCAATTTCCCACACTTTGACTCGCCGATCATCCAATACCATATTATGCACTTGATCAATGATTTTTGGGTGTTGTTACACTTTTTGGACATCCTTCACGTGGATCATCTTCAATGCTGGTACAGCCACGTTTTCACTTCAAATGAATTTCTTTTGCCGTTAAATCTTCTTTTACAAAGAATTTTATAACCACGTGATGTTCAACTTTATCCATTTCAAGGGATACAGACAATACTTTTGCTTCGGACAGATGTATAAAACAAATTACTTGATAGAATGACTTGCAATTTCACATGGATGCTTATGACAGATGTAACAACTTGGGAAAAAAAGATCTTTCAGATAGTGTTGCGATCTATGGCCAAGGCTGAGAACTTTTCAGACCACCCTTGTATGGATTCAAAGACTACATTCTTTTTTTTTTTTTTTAGATGGCACTTTGGATAAGTGAAGGTTCTCTTTCTTTATATTATTTGGATCAGTTATTAATCATTGAAGAGTTGATTTAAACATTTAAAAAAAACTGCTTTCTGTAATTTCAGGAATACATTGCTAGATTTGGTCATGGTAGTGCAAAATTAGCACGGCAAGCACAAAGTAAAGAGAAAACAATGAATAAAATGGTATCTGCTGGACTCACAGAAAGAGTAATTATGGATAAGGTAAGTTTCTTTTATTGGACTTATTAAAAATAGCTGCAATGATTTTAGAGAATATAACATTTTTTTTTTTAGAAGTCCCTTTTTTATATTAATTTTTTTAAAAAATATGAATATTAGAGAAATAGGAACACTTTGATTTCATGCTTTATTATCTGCAGTATGATCTGGTTATTCACAAAACCTAAAACTTTGCAATATTGTTTTTAAAGTTTTAAAAGAAGGAAATGAATGTGAAAATATACAAGGGAAAGAAAAGAATTTTCATAGTTATGTTCATCAGTCTGAATCCAAACTATCAGTTGATTTCAATTTAAAAGTTGTATTCTGTAGAAACATAATTTAAAATAAACGCATTTCATTAGAATCTTTAAATCCCTTGACAGATGAGAAAGCAGCAAATGTTCAAGGTAAATTAAAAATTGAATTTTCACATTCTGGACTGCCTTAATTTTAAAAAATCTTTAACCTGGACTTCCGCATGTCAAGGTTTTGATGGCTATTTCTTCCTGGAGTATTATGTGCTCCAGTTTGCACTACTTGGAAATTTCCTAGTGCAATTCTGTCTGTTTGTTTTAACTGTCTTTCAAAAAATTGCTCCAGCATTCCAGGATATCCTTATCTTCAGTTTTCATGGCACCTTTATCATCTTTAATTCCTTTTACGATACTCTTTACTCTGCTTCTTAGTTTTTTTCATTAGCCTCCAGAACACTTTGCCACCTTCCTGATATTTATCTTTTATATTCTTACCTAAGTCTTTCATGACTTTTCTTTAATTACTTCTACATATAGCTTAGCCCTCTTATTTTTCTCTGTATTCTTTCAGGACGCTTTCTAAGTTATTTGCTATGAACTTTTGGTATGCTTTCTTCTTTTCCAGGACTGCTTCTTAAACTTCTTGTGTCCACCATGCATTCTTATTTTTCTATCCTTACAATTTCATTACATGCCTCTCCAGCTTAAGCATTGTTTTCCAAGACTCCAAGGTTTTGGTTCTAATTCTGTGTCATTCTTTCATCAGTATATGTATAGTTGAGGCTACAGTTTACCTGTAAAAGGTGCTGAATTTGAATTCTTTTTAAAACTACTTTAAATACCATTCTTTTCAATGTGATATTCATTTCAGTTTTAATAAGGGAATATCGTGAGCAGACATATAAATAAAAATTAATAACGGGAAAACTCACGTAAAAAGATTATACTATAATTTTTTATACTTATTGATATATTGATTATACTATAAGATTATAAGTTATACAGGCAAAAATTATACTATTAAATAATCTTTTTACATGAGTTTTTCCATTATTAATTTTGTATTTATATGTATGCTCACGGTATTCCCTTAATAAAACTTATTTCTAGTTTCTACTTCTAAACAATGTGCTAGATACTGTAAAGTATTAGTAAAGAAGGCTAAATGCATTAACAGAATAATATTCCTAAAGCGTTGTAAGATGGCTCAGGTTATTCCTACCTGCTGTAAAATAAAAGAAGTTTTTAGGTCTCGAAGAGCTCATCGGATCTATTTAAAAGCTAGTAAGTCTCTTAAATTATCAGCTACACGAAGCTAAAAAAAATCTCTACCCCTCTTAAATAGAGAAATTATGGACATCAAGAACACTCTAGAATATGTTTTAACGGCTGAAACTTTTTACACTAGAGTGCTCATATCTTCGAATTCTTACCTAAAGGTTTTTAATGATTCTCATGATAAGTTAAAACGCAAGTTTGAATCAAGGTCAGCCTGGATCCAGTACTATTGTTATTGATACAGATAAAGTAGTTATCAATGTTTCCGGATGTCCACTAACAGACAGTGAACATTTTGTTTTACCAAAAGAACATGATTTTGCTGTTGCGCCAAATAAGGTGCCCCTGATGGATTTTTTTCATAACATAGAGGTATTTGATCCTTATCCCAAAAAAACAGCCAACAGGTTACGTTTTGAATGTGCGCAAATTCTTTTTAATGCTAAGCCTCCTCATCCTAATCTTTCTTACTCTGAATTTAAAGCACCTGAAATCACTGAAGAATAATAATAATTTAATTATTACAAAAGCTGACAAAGGGAAGGCTGTAGTTATTCACGATAGGAAGGAATATGAGAGAAAAATGTCTCTATTACTCCACGACTATTCTACTTATAAGCCTCTTACATCGGATCCTACAGGAGTCAATTGAAGAGACTTAATTCTCTTATAGATAATGTATCTACATGGGATGAAGATCAGAAGAAAAACTTAAAACCTTCTTCGGTCGTCCACCTAGATTGTATGGTCTTCCAAAAGTTCATAAACCAGGCATTCCATTGAGGCCAGTTGTAGATTGTATAGGTTGTCTCGCTTATAAAATTTCAAAATTTTTATCATATTTACTTACTTCTTCAACTAGAAGAACTGATACTTATATAAAAAAATACCTTGGATTTCAAAAATAAAATTTCAAATCTTCATTTGGATGTTTTGGATATCATGATCAGTTTAGATGTTGTTTCTTTATTTACAAATGTTCCTTTATCTGAAAGCTTTGAATTATTGCAACAGGAATTTCCTTCAGACATTGTAAAATTATTTGATTTTGTAATACATTCTGGCTATTTCTCCTTTAAAAATAAGTTGTATCAACAAATCGAAGGAACAGCAATGGGCAATCCTCTTTCTCCTGCTATTGCCAACTTTTTCATGGAACATTTTGAATAACGTATCTTTGACAACATTTCACCCAGATGTACTCATTGGTTCAGATATATCGATGACATTTTTGCTATATGGAATAGTTCTTCTGATGAACTTCAACAGTTTCTAAGTTAAATGCACTTCATCCAAGGATCCAGTTTACCCTACAAGTAGAATCAAATAAGCAGTTAGCCTTTTTAGATCTTCTAATTCTTTGCCAACCAGATGGTAACCTACATTTCTCAGTCTATGGAAAGAAGACTCATACAGGCCATGCTGAATTTCATCACCATCCCAGTCAGAAGGCAGGAATTATTAAAACACTGGTTCATCGGGCCCATTCCTTTTGTTCTTCAGGCAATCTATTACAGAAAGAACTGCAATATATTATTTCTTCATTTCTATTTAATGGATGTAAGAATTCCTTCATCAAAACAGCTTTGAGTAGTTTTAATGTCTTCCTCTTCAAATACAGAAGAAATAACATGCATTCCTATCCCTTATGTACAAGGCATTAGTGAACATATAGCAAAAGTTTTAAAACCACTGAATATTTTTGTTGCCTTTCGACCATTCAGAAAAATCTCCACATCTTAATTATCCAGGTGTCTACCAGATTCCTTGCTCTTGTGGATTATCTTATTTCGGACAAACAGGAAGATCTGCCTCTGTTCAGCTAGAAGAACACCAGTCTTATATTCAATACCTTGAACCTGAACAGTCTGGACTTGCAAAACATGCCATCATCATCACTAGACATAGAGTTCATTGGAAAAAGACAGGAGTCCTTCACAAAAGTCAGTTCCTCGTGGAACGGCTTTATAAAGAAGCGTGTAAACTTTACTTCGCTCTTCTAACTTAAACAGATCCGATGGTTTACATCTTTTCTCTTTATGGGAGATAGTACTTTATAAATCAGATAAGCTTTCCTAACTTTTTAGTTAGGAAATTTATTGACCTTTTTAGTTATCTTACATTAGCTACTTAGGTGGCACTTTTTGGAATTGTCAGTTATTGTTTAATTTTAGCTTAAAATGTACTGTAGATGCCTGTGACATGCAGGTGAAAATTATACTATTAAATAATCTTTTTATGTGAGTTTTTCGGTTATTAATTTTATATTGATATTCATTTCATTATTATTATGTAACCCCTCCAGGGAGTCCAAAGGCTCATCGAAGGAGGGCACCTCTACAACTCTCCATCTCCACCACTCATTTCACCACCTGCAACTATCTTCATTTATCACCAACCACCACTACTATTTTCACAGACAATCGCAAACATCCATTCTCACAGCAGGATTCGAACCTGCAGCCTTTTGGCTGGAGAGCAGATATGCTAACCACTCAGCCAACCAGGCCAGCTTAAAATTTTTATCTCGCTTAAAACTAATATTTGATACCTTTTATTCTGCCTTGTGTAGAATACCTGAGGAATAGAAATCTAAAGCCATCCTCATCATATAAAAAATGAGAAAGAGAATATTGACAACTATAGGTCAGTATGTTTCCTCTCTCACCTCTATAAAATATTCACAAGACCCATACTACATAGAATGAAAAATACTATGAAAATGCAAACAGCAAGCAGGGTTTAAGGATTCTCCACAACAGATTAAATACGTACGGTTAACCAGCTAACTGAAAAATGCACAGAACATAATCTTTCACTTTGTCTGTTATTTATTGATTTCAAAAAAAAATCATTTGATTTTTTTTTTTGAAATCAATAGTGGACAGACAAACAGCAAACAGATTACTTAAAAAAAATGTAGGGAAAGGAATAAGACAAGGAGATGTGATCTGTCCCAATATCTTTACATCATCTGTAGAAAACACTCAAAAACAAAAACCTAGATGGAGGTTTAAGTATAGATGGAGAGAATCTTAAAATACTCCTGTTTGCTAATGATGTGGTTCTGATATTTCATCAACCATCTGAAGTAGAAATGTTGAACATAACAGATTTGCACTGTAATTGCAGGATTAGAAATATACCTCAATATGACAAAGTGGGTGAGAAACAAATACTGTCATTGCCACCTAACTAAAGAGCAGAATAAAGTCATAGAGTAGAAAGCTAGATTACTTGGAATAAGCAATCAGAATGAACAGTGATATATCAGATGAAATAGATACAAAAAGGGGTGCTTATCCTAACCTGATAAGACTATCACATTCCAAAAAATAAATGTCTAAATAAGATCAAACCATTTTAATAGTCTACCAGCAGTGACCTACTACAGTGAGACATGAAACACAACAAAAGAAAGAAAAAAGCATAATAGCCACCACAAAGGGCAATAGAAATAAGAGTTTATAATATAAGCAAGAAAGATCATACTAAGACGCACTGAAATAAGGAAAAAATCTAAATTTAAAGATGTGGTAGAAGCTATCTAAAAAGAAAGGGGGAGAAGGACACTAGATGGACTTCAAGAATAATAGACTGCAATCCCAGACACACAAAACCTGGTAGATGATCTAGGAGATAGAAAGGATCCTATGTTAAAGTCAGTGGGGGGGGGGGTAGGCTCATGAACACAGGTCCATCATGGAATCATGCTGTACATTTATGTAGGCATACATGAGGACAGGCTTAGCAAATTGTGGGAGAGAAGCTTTAGAACAACAAGCTGAATTCATGTGAAATAAAGGTTGTTGGGAGTAGATTTTTGCTTTTGACCAAATAATCAAGAAATCATTGCAGTGTGTGCTCTTGCAGCTACACATGAAAAGATACCATTCTTGATGTGCTTTATTCATTATAATATGCTGATGATGGTTTTTGAGATGTACACCAAAATATTTGTATGTAATCTTAAATCTTTAAGTAGTTCAGTTTGTTCTGTTCTCTTTAAGTAGTTTAAGTTTATCTGTAATCTTTAAGTAGAGCCTGGTTTATCCAAATCCAGCAAGCTCCTATCTCATGTCCTGATGTAATTTATGAATTTCAGTAAATTTCCTCTCTGTCCCCTGTTAGAATAAATTCATCAAATTATAGTTAACCAACAATTTCTGACTAAGCTTGTAGATGGATTTTATCGTGATAATCTTCTCTTCATACTCTTTTTTTTTTTGACACCCATGAAAAACCTTTATGAGAAAAGTTGAGAGCCATAATCCAACATTGCCTTGACCTAGTGATATATTATGGTATCATAACTTCCTTTCTCCTACAAGTGAAGTTTCTTTTAATTATGCTACTATGTGTTGATCTTTTTAGTGTTTTCTTACCAATATGATTCCTAAGCTTGAATTCTCTATTAAAGAAAATATCCAAAATGTTGATTCATTATCAAATATTTAACAAAGTCATGATAAATTTTAAGGTGCCTGTTTCCCTGCTGACTTTAACACTATCCTGTAAAGAATTAGATCATCTGGATTCTGTCCACTATTAACTACTGCTGCTACTATTACTGCAGATATTATCATAATCGTGATAATAATTAGCTAACGCTTTTTATTTCCATACAGGAAGTAGGCAAGGCCTTTTAATCCTATCTAGCTTTAGGAGACTGAGTGGATAGCTCAATTTCCACCAGTAGCCAATCAGAGATAGCTGGCTCATGACTATCACTAATTATAAGCGGCAGAATGAGAGATAGACAAACAAGTTCTGCCATCTCTTAGTAGCTAATCCTAACAGGATATGTTAACCTTCCTACCACCTGAGGTGGATGAAATATCCAGCCCACCATAGCATTCTGCATGGATCAAAACTTCATCGGCATTGTACCTTTTATCGTGCCATTACCTCCCTCCGCCGTTAATCCCTTTACGGCTATTTTAGAGCCATTCGTGGATTAACTGTTGCCTGACTAAAAGTTTGTGTCACCTGTCTTTACACACACTGTTTTACTTGGAATTTTCTTTACTGTCCTAAAATATTTGACTTTTTTGCCTCTAAAATGATTTATTGTGTTTCTTTTCCAAAAACTGAAACGAATTTCACATGTGCGAAAATAATCAATCCTGAAATAACCATCTATCAGCCTTTGCAATTAATCTATTTAGTAGTAGCAAAGTTGCTGTATTATTCTGTTGTATTATAAATTTATTCTTCAAATCACTGCAACGGAACAGTTGCACTGGTTGTTCCAATATAGAACCAACTTTTTTCGCAAATTTTCGATGTTTGCATTGAACATATTATGTCACATATTTATATTTTTGAATAATATTTATTGAAATAAATATGACCTTTTGCTTTCTTTCCTAGCAAAATACTGTTATATGGATCATCACATTTCAGTTTTAGAAACAAATTTTTTTTTTTTTTTTTGTTTTGTTTTATGAACAACAAGCGATGTTGTTATATTGCATAACTTGGTTTCCGATCGTGAATCTTTTTAGTATCAAAAATTTATATCCAATGATGTTTTAGCAGGGATTCTTTGCCTTTTTTTTTTGTAGGATGCACATTACTATAATGTCCAGTGCGTAACCACTGTAGATATGTTGAAAATATAACATGAAGGATATCGTATACAGAATGATTCAAAATTTATGCTCATTTTGAAGATTTTCTAATGCTTACCCCCCCCCCCCCCCCCCACACACACACATCCTTATCCTCTCCTGGAATTCAATTACATAACCACTCTAAATTTCTACAGGTTCGTAAACGTTTCCAGACAGTATTCAAAATCTATTACTTCATTTTACCATTATATGCTATATTTTCACCACATAAAATTGTTTATATGCTTACCACACAAAAGAAAGTTCAGTAGTATTATTTTAGTTTCTTTTTCTTAAAATAATCTAAATATTTTTACTTCTACTTATGCTTCTGGTTGCAATTTCTGAAGTAATCTAATGTCTTAGGAATACTTGTAGTAATCCTCTTAGCTGGAGGAAAAGGCTTAGATTACTCTCAGTGTGTTGAGGAAGAATTCAATTTTCTTCCTCAACACACAAAGCATTAGAAAATCTTCAAAATGAGCATAAATTTTGAATCATTCTGTATACGATATCCTTCATGTTATATTTTCAACATATCTACAGTGGTTACGCACTGGACATTATAGTAATGTGCATCCTACAAAAAAAAAAGGCAAAGAATCCCTGCTAAAACATCATTGGATATAAATTTTTGATACTAAAAAGCTAAGTTTTTTAGCTAGAAGGGACACTAAAGTGCCTCAAGCTATAGTGCGAGATACATCAAGAATGTCGTGTTTCATTTTCAATTAGTAGACATTCTAACATAGAAAAAATACAGACATTTCTTTTACAGGCTGATACAGTATTAATGCTGAAATAAGTTCTTAATTTATAATGATCAGTTTCATTTTTATTATCGAAAAAGTATAAATTATTTCATATAATCTTTTGAAAAAGAGGACTTGAATTATTCTAAAGAGAAAAGGAGCACATGCTTCACATAATCTTATTTTTTGGGGAGGGCAGGAAGGTTATATCTCATCTTCTTTATACCCCTCTTTATACCTTGCAGTGTCGAGGGTCCATTGATCATCGGACCTCAATCCGTTTACAGGGATAAGGTGGTCAGCCCTATGCCCCGGTATATCCTATGGCCTGTAGTGTTAAGTTCTCAAGGCCAGTTTGTCTGCTTTGCGGGATGAAAAACCCCAGAATAAACTGGGGAAAAAACCCTGCTGTCTACGCCCAAGACTGGCTAACTTGGCTATGGCTGAGAAAGATCCTTCAGCTCCTGACATCACCGACGGGAATCGAACCTAGGACACTCCTTCCCCAGGCATATGGTTGCGAAGTGCATAACCACTAGGCTAACTGCGTGGAAGGTTATATTGAAGACTTATTCAATTTTCAGATATTTCAGAGAATTTATTTTATAAATCATTTGCAAGACAACCGTTATGAACGTAAATCACTTGGGGAAACATGTCCATTCATTTTAGTGTAAATAGTAGCAAAGGTTTAGCTACTTCAACAATGCCACGTATCTAAACTAGAAGAAACTGTCGTTATATCTGCTGATGTTAGGACTCTTACATAAATAATTTTTCTGGCATGAATTCTCTATCAGCTATAGTGTAATCAATCTACAGATTTTTGTCCTCTTGTATTCTACCAACTTATGTGCAGTGATTTCTTCTTTGTACTACAAGAAAAAAAAAATCAGATAACACAAGAAAAATATGGGGTATTTTCTTTTTCGTTGGGTGAATTTACAATGTTCTCTTTGTGTTTTGAAAAGAAAGTACAAATGATTTTTTTCTTACTATTTTTGCCATTGTAACATCTGATACAATTATAAGAGTGACATTTTACCGTTTTTCTCCCACACGAGAAAAAGAAATATGACAATAATGTTGATTCTGTTGAACTTTTGTAGTAGTAATTTTTAATACAAAAACTTTGTAATTTAAACATATATATATATATATATATATATATAAAAGCAAAAGTATTGCTTATTATAAAATTGAAGCATAATATCTGAACTAGCAGAAAATATATACATATCAATTTAAATCGTAACCATTAATTTTATTTTGTAATGACCAATTATACAGGGAAACCAAGAAGGTGAAAAGAAAAAAAATTTAGTGTTATGATTGAAGAATTTCATTATTCTCTATAAAGTAAAGTTGCTCAAGCATGTCCTTCAGGAAATCTGTGAAGTATTCTTCGAATCATGATTTCGAACAAAAATATAACATAATCTCGAACGTCGGCAGCCTTTTTTTTAAATGATATTTCAAATAATTATCGTGAATTAATTTCTTCGAGACAAAGAAAATGTTTTGTGGAGTAAGCGATTAGAAAAAATTAGCGTGCACACACACACACACACACACACACACACACACAAAAATTAATTAAATTGGTTCTCGAAGGTAACGCAATATTTAAGTGAAGAAATTATGCAAGGATCTTTATTTTGTCCAGCCATTAAAATTGTATTGTACAATAAAAAGAGAAAATAAAAATAATTTCTATATTTTTAGTTTATCCAATATAACTATAATTCAGTTACCCAGCATAGAACAATGAACTGCATTTCTTGTTATAGGTAACTGAGTCACAGCTATGAGCCTGAGATAATCTGATTAAGTGCTCTCAGCGTGAGGGATTATCACACCTTCTAATGGACATGCTGGCCGAATTGCACTTCTTATCAGTGTTCTTTCAACAGATAGCATGCATCGTATCCAGATTTAGCTGGACGTCTATAGACGTCCTGGCCAGTTGGGAGGTTAATGTCTGAAATAATATGGGTTCTATGGTTAATTTTCTTGAGTTTATTTACGGGACGAAAAAACCCACTTGCCCATGGCAGAGAACAGCTAACTCATGAATTAGTTGAAGAAAAGCTCAGAAAAGTTCCTCCAAACTAGACTTGAACTTAGGTATCTTTGGGTGACCTAGTGCAGAAGATGCAAGCACCACTTCCATTGAGCTACACAGGCCTTCCACTGCTAACATTTTGTTTATCATTATGTATATTCATAAAAAGAGAGAAAAAAAGCACTCACTATTTTGCTGAATTTTACACAACTTAATAATAATGTTTAATTGTACATATGCAAATGCTCTGTGTGATGATAATCCTTTGTTGCAAAGGCCAGAGGGATTTTTTTGACTGATTTTTCATTGGTTTATTCTTTGTGTTTGGTTATTCACTTTTGAAGTGGAAAAGGGTGTCTGAATGCTGTAAGAATATGTACTATTAACTTCTGTATTTTGATATCATCGGGAAAAACAGTTTGTTCCATTCCTGTAATAATCATACAGTGGTATTAAAATTTGTCCTATTATATGATGGTAACAATGATCTGATAAAGTAGAAATGTCTTTTTTTTTAGGTTGTCCAGTTTTGCTTTCCCTCTTGTGGGACAATTCCTCCTCCTGTCATCATGGTTCAGAATGTTTCTTTTAAATATAAGGAAGATGGGGTACGTAAATTTCTCTGATAATTGAAAAAAATTAAATTGAAAAGTAATAAATATATATAGACTAAAACTTTGCCATTATACTTACTGTGGATATATAGAGCCATATATTTTATATGGCCTGGATCAAGCAGTACTTAATTTTTACAAAAAAAAGTTTTTGTACTTCATAGTAAGCAGTTCAACACATGGGACAGCCATTCTAAATTACTTAAATTCTCATTGGTTAAACTATAACTGAAAAGTATTCTGTTCTCCCAGTGATGGGCTTGTTTTTGTTAACATAGAGAAATAATCTAATTCCTCAGAATGTCTGAGGAAGTCAGTTATCAAATTGAATTGATGGTTTCTCTGAAAACTAAGTACATCAGCATTTTATTCAAATGCTGATGTACTTAGTTTTCGCTAATTAAGTTAATTATGATTATGAAAATTACTTGTTTTTTCATTTGAAGATATGACATTTAACTTGATTAATAGTCAACTGGAAAAATTGAATACATTGCATTTTTGTATATGCAAAGAAAAATAAATACAAGAATGCAGTATAAGCTATTAATAATGGAATAGAATGTTTGCATGTATTGTTTCATGTTAAGCACTGCAATGCAGAAAGCATTTTTGTATATGCAAAGAAAAATAAATACAAGAATGCAGTATAAGCTATTGATAACAGAATAGAATGTTTGCATGTATTGTTTCATGCTAGTCACTGCAGTGCAGAAAGCTTTTACTTAAAGATTTATTAGATTTTTTTCACACAGCATGCAGAATTAAGGTTCTATGTTACTGTGTGTTCTCCTTCATAGATTTCATAACTTCAAACAGTTTGTTCTATAGGACTGGCTGCAGATGCAGTACTCCTAATCTGATCCTGGAGTACTTCAGATCTCAGCTAGCCTAATAATTACTGGCAAGCTTTGCAAAATGTAAAGCTGATACCAGTGATACTAACATGTACAAGAGAACAAAAGGTATTCTGTATTCCATTTATCAACATCTCGTGTGGCATTTCAGTAATAATTCAACCACCACCCCCATGTGCACACAATTTTTTTTCATTCTCCCTTGAAAACCATTTAGAAATAAGTAATTAAATGTTTTGGAAATTCAGTTTCTATATTAAATGACATTAAATCCCATAACCTATTAGTCATGGTTGTTTCTTTCCATTATGCTTATTAAGATAGTATTCTATGAAGAAGGGTAAAAATGAAAAATTCAGCTCATGAACTTACTCTTTGATTTATATCAGAAAATACTGTTATGTCATAAAGTTCTTGTGTTCTTTTTGCCTTTGAATTTTCATATTTAAAAGCAGAAGTAACACAAGTCTTCTAGTTGAGCAACATCAAAATATTACTTTCTGTGACTAATAGTTTCTACATCGGATATTAATAATTCAATATGTAGTTCGATTAGACAGTACAGTATTTCTGAAACACTATTGAAATTGTTATTAAAAGAAAAATATAAATAGCATATTCTTCATGGGAATCTATTCAGGGTGTGTTAGGTCTGCACCTCACTCCCAAGAAATTCATGAAGAAATAGTTTTTGAGTAATTCTTCTTCTGCAGCTTTTCGCACTTAAGTAGGGTCGCTGTTTGTAGTGAGTCTCCTCCACAACCTCCTGTCCTGGGCTGTAGCCACATCCAAGTTCTTCATCCTCAAGTCCTCCTCCATCTCTTCTTTGGCTACCCATGCTTCCTCCTCCCCTACACATCCATCTGCATGACCTTTTTCCCCCCACACTCTTCCCTCCTCCCTCATCACATGACCAAACCATCTCAACCTTGCCTCCTGTATCTTTGCTCCTAAGTTCGTAACTTTCACTGGTTCCCCTTACATAGTCATTTCTCAGACTGGTCACACCTCACATCCACTTAAGCATTTTCATCTCTCTCCGTTACCTCCATCCTGCTGATGTTATTTTTCCTCAGGGCTACAGTTTCCATAGCATACGTCATAGCTGGTATCACTACTGTCCTGTAGATTTTGCCTTTTAGATTGATCGGCACCCTCTTATCGCATAGCACTTCATCCATCTCTCTCCAGTTCCTCCATCCTGCTTGTATCCTGCATCCCACTTCCTTCTCAGCCTCACCATCCTCTTTCATTGTTGAACCTAAGTATCTAAAGTCACTGACCTTCCTGATGATATTTCCTTCCAGCTTCAGATCTGTCTCCTGGCTGCCATCCACTTTGCAACACATATACTCTGTCTTACTTCTGCTCAGTCTCATACTTCTCTCTCTTCCAGTACTTTCCTCAAACTTTCCAGTTTAGCTGCCACTTCTTCTCTTGATTCTGCACATAGCACGATGTCATCTGCATACAACATAGTCCAAGGCATATCTTCTCTCACCTCCTCTGTCACCATCTGCATCAAATATTAAACAGGAATGGACTTAATGCTGACCCTTGATGCAAGCCAACTGTCACTGGAAAACTTTGTCTCTCCCAGGTAGGTCCAAACTCTTGTCTTCACATTTCTGTAATCTCCTGCACCAGTCTGACATATTTCTCTGGTACCTTCTTCTCCCTCAGACACCTCCAGACTTCTTGCCTTGGCACTCTATCATATGCTTTCTCCAGATCAATAAATACCAGCTGTATCTCCCATTGCTTCTCTCGAAACTTTTCCATCATCTGCTGTAACCCAAAGATAGCATCTGCTCAATCGACCAGGTATGAAGCCAAATTGCTCCTTTGCAATCTTCACCTCCTTCCTCAGTCTTTCATCAAGCGCCCTCTCTAGATTTTCATTGTGTGGGAATTTGCTATTTCAAATTATTTATTTGAAATAGTAAATTTAGTTTAATCCTTTATCCAAGCATAAGCAAACAAAGTTTGCGCCCGAAGTATCTTCAGGACTGAGGCAACTCGTGGTAAAAGTGGATTAAGCTCTCATCACCTGTCTTAGTATCTCCCATAATGCAAAGCACATCTTGCTGATATGTATAATGCTATGCATTAAGGGAAGGGCAACTACTCAGATCGGTTTCAACCTTTATTAAGGTCTCGTCAGTGGGAACCAACTTCTAGTATTTGAAATAGTCTTGAACTGTTGCAAATATGAAGACATTCAGAGTGTGACTAAATGAGATGAAGCAAGTTTTGCACATGTAATATATATACAAAGAAGGCAAGCTTTGCACTAGTCATATATGAAAAAAAGTAATGGCTAAAGGTGAGCAGAGATTATGCAGCACACAACATGCTGGTGCATGCACACTAACTGAAATTTGCATGGGAATTAAAGGTGTGTTGGCTCTCAACAGTACAGATAGCTTAGTTCTTAGTAGGTTATCTGTATCTGAGAAGCCCAGTGCAGTTAGTTATTCCTTGTGATTTCCTATTAGATTACTGTGTGTGTGTGCTCGCGTGCACACACACACATATAAAAAATAATAATAAATAAAATTAACAGCGTATATTTTTCTACCTACTGCAGGGTGAAGGCCTCTCCCATTGCAGGGGTCTACTACCAGCGTGACCCAGCTCATATTGGGAGAGGACAATCGTAAACATCCATGCCTACGCAGTCGAACCTGCAACCTCTTAGCTGGAGAGCGGATATACTAACCACTTGGCCAACTAGACCGGCACACATACATATATATTAAATTAACATTTATTTTTATTCTTCTTTGGGAAACAGTGTTGAAGATGTTTTATATATAGTGCGACCACAGATGTGAGATCCCTCGACACTTTTGCACATGGCAGAAGGCAAATCTATTCTGATAATAGGATAATCAATGGGTTTCGTGGGATGAGTTTTTATTATTATATGTTGGAAAATTAGCTTTTCTTTTATGAAAATTCATTTTTAAAGTGGTAACTATTTTGCTTGTACGTGTGTTAGTAATGAATTCTTACATCGCCTTATTCCTTTCTCCCATTCAACATGAATTGACTCTTCTTGGTACATTGCCAGTTGCTGAGTGTCTTGCATCTGTGGTCAGACAGTACATATGTTTCAAAGTGAGAATATGAACTAAAGTTAAAAAATTGTTAAAGACTGTAGACTCTGCCTCTTCTAAATTTACATAGCATTAACATCTCAGAAATGAAGGATTTAACTGATATATAAATAGAATGGTTTTTGTTAATAAAGTAAATTTTTTTAATTAGTGATTTTTAATAATGGTACCTTACCACAACACATGCCCTGGAATACCCTCCATATGTTACTGATATACATTTGTTTCCATTGAAAGCTATGACTGTTATCACTTCAATTTTGTCTTTTCTACCTTCATTTCAGAATCTCTAACTTGATCACTTTTTCAGATTTTGTGCTATCTTCAGCATCTTTTGGTATCTTGTAATTCAGTGTTGATATTTCCTAGGATGACTACTTTGTTCTCATGTTGTAGTTATTACTTATGACATTCTTGTTATGGATGATTTAAATGGACACAACACTCTTTGAAATAATGCAAATTGTAATATGAGGACAAGCTAATATTATGAGAAGGGTTTTCAACACATTCTTGATAACGATAACATCTCCCTCTTAAATACGGGAGGTAACACCTTCCCATATACCTACTGAACATTATCTCCAGTTGACTAAACAATGTGATCTTTGTTTTCTTGGTGCAACTAAGCTGGAAGTAGAAAAAAATATACAGGAGCAATCATTTAGCTGTGATATCTACTCTTTTGTGTGAATAACCATGTAATCCTCCACAGATTTCACATGGGAAGATAGTTCAAGCTTTACTTCGACATTTTTATTCCAAATACAGTCAGCTACTTTCTGATCAGTGAGATGGTGAATTGCAGTACAATGTATAATACAAGCTACTACAACTGCTATAAAAAAAAGTGAGTTTTTACTTTTCCACAAGCTGTAATTCAGAATGCACAGCAGCCAAGAAAGTGGAAAATAAAGCTTGAAGCATCTTCTGCAGATTATCTGCTTCCAGAGATTTAATTTGCTTTTAAACCATAATACATCCATTATTGGAGCTGATAAAATTTGAATATCCAGTTTACATCATCTGCATGGTGAATAAGCTTGTACTCCCACATTTTATTGTTATCATAAGTGTTTTTCATTCAAAGTAATCATTAAATGGAAATCCACAGCAGCTGCTAAGCAACCGATCACATCCGTACAACCTGTAAGTACTTATAGTGCATTAAATCAGCTATACTTCTAATTAAAAATCAACCATCATTAAAAAAAGCCAATGATGAACGAAGCACCCTGTGTCTCTGCAGCACTGTTGATCACCAATAAAGTGCTGCAGCTGTAAAATTGATGTCACTGATAATAAAAAAAAAAGGTGTATTGTGTAAGTTCTGTTGCCACTGGCTACATGCTTCCTGTGCAATAATCAAATCGGTGCACAAGCTATTTATTGCCCCAAACCAGCCATTTTTCTGTTCGCTGTGCTTCCCTTCTGTAAAACAGCTCCTGAACTTAGGCAAATGACTCGGAAATCTTGAGCAGCATATCAATGATATGAATGAAACTTTTTCCTCTAAAATACGAGCACCGGAAGTTAAGCTCAAACTAACTGACAATCAGCGCAACAACACAAGTTCATCCTTGCCTGCAAATGAACTCTGGGACCTAATTGTCAACAGTACACAACTTGATGGAGGCCAAAAACAAAAATTTCAACAGCATCATTTTTAACTTTCTGACAGTAAACGGGAAAATCACTAAGAGAAGACATCATCAAATTAGTAGAAGAATGCAACATCATCTTTAAATAATATCATCAGGTGCCATCGTTTCAGACCCATAAATCAAAGAAAGCACAAGGCAAACTTTTCATGCCTCATAAAAGTGACTTGTAATACACCAACAAGCACATCTAAATTAATAACAGTGATCAACAAGTTCAAAGACACTTGTCCCTAATTGTGCATATGTGCTCCACCAGACCTAACATTTGCCCAGAGGGAACAAAGCATCTTCATAAATAACTAGAAGAAAAATGCTAAAATGGAAAAAACAATTGGATCATAAACCACAAATAAGATAAATCACTGCAAAAATCAAGCGACGCCATTAGTAGCCACCGTGGAGACCATTATGCAGGCACTGTATAGGAAACGTGCAAGATCCTTGTGGCCAAATATATGCCTCACAGAACCTTGTATATCCCTTCACCAACATGTGTGTGGCCTAAACTCCATAACAGTGTCCACTACCATCTTCAGTCTACCAAACCCCACCTACTCTTTCTGGCAGAAACTCGAATCTCACCTCACTTTTTTTTTTTGCCATTTTTCAAATATACTTACATAAATCTTATTAGAAACACTTAGTAAGAAAATTTCTGTTACTCTCACATTCAGATTTCTTTCCCTTATTATATATACATGCTATGAGTGCTTTATTCCAATCATGAGCACAAATTCACATGGAGAGAAGAGGGTAGGAATAAGAAAAGTCTCATTGACTATGTTATTGTTGATAGTGATGTTTTCTCCCTGGTGCAGGACACCAGAGTGTGCAGAGGATTTGAAATTGGAAGTGATCACTATTTGGTCTTGAGCAGGATAAAATTGAATTTCATATTGAAAAGAATAACGTGTAAGAAAGTTTTAAAGCGAATAAAAGTTGAGCAGCTCTCAGATGTGAACTGTAGACTAAAATACACACAGATTATCATCATCATCATCAAATTCCTGCCATGTACCCTCAAGGGGCGTACAGGATATGACAGTACTACATGAAAAAATTACATCATTACTAACTTCCTATCTACAATTTTCCTCCAAATCAGTCTGCTACTTGTCAAGACTCCAACATTATCAGATCTTATATTTCTATCGTCTAAGGCACTTTGTACAGTATCAATCCACCTATATCTTGGTCTTCCTCTGGGTCGTTTTCCTGCCAACCTGGCAGAGAACACTTGTTTTGCTAATCTTTCCTCTCCCATTCTATTTAAGTGACCATACCATCTGAGATTAGCTCTGCTAACGCATTCCTGGATGCTGACAATGTCAAGTTCTTTCCTAATATCCTCATTATTAATATGATATTGCCATTGATGCCATCTGTTCACGCCTCTGATCTTTCTCAGGACTCTCATATCTGCGGTCTCTAGTCTTTGGTCAAGTGTTTACTTCTGACCCAGCTCTCAGATCCATAAGTTAAAATTGGTTTGAACACTGTCTTGTATACAGCTAATTTAGTGTTCCGACTAATTTCTTTCTTATTCCATATGAATTTATTCAATTGACTTCCCACGATACCAGCTTTGCTGATTCTGTTGTCTATTTCTATATTTAGTTTACCATCTTCAGTAAAAATTGTGCCTAAGTAGCTGAAAAGTTTTACTTGTTCCACAGGTTCTCCATTCACAACACAGTTGACATTTTCAATGATTCTGCCTATTTTCATTGTCTTTGTCTTTTTATTGCTGACCTTCATACCATATCTATTACAACAGCTATTCAATTTAGTCAGAGAAGTTTGCAGACTTGTAGCGGATTTATTTAGAAGTATAAGATCATCTGCATAAAGCAAAGAGCTGACATTAACAACTCCAATTTTGATATCAGGCTTAATACCACATTCCTTCATAATGTGATCCATATAGATAATGAATAACAGAGGGGATAATGTACATCCTTGTCTCACACCAGATTCAACATTAAACCATCCTCCTGCACCTCCTTCAATTCCAACTGCTGACTTACAACTCAAACAAAGACTAAGTATTGCTTGATATAATGCCCCATTGACACCATATAACTGCAGGTAATTGAATAGCTTCTCTCTTGGCACCTTGTCATATGCCTTTTCCAAATCGACAAAACTTAAATACAGATCTTTGTTATATTCCCATGCTTTCTCGACTATTTGTCGTAAAGTGAAGATCTCATCCTGGCAGCCTCTATTTGGCCTGAATCCAGCTTGTTCTTCACCAAGCTTTTTTGCCACAATTCTTCTCAACCGTTTCTCAAGTATACCTGCATAGATCCTGCCAGGAACACTCAGTAGGGAAACACCTCTGTAACTCTCACATTCAGTTTTATTTCCCTTTTTATATATGGGTACTATGAGAGCTCTACTCCAATCATCGGGAATTCTTCCCTCTGTCCAGGCTTTCTGAACTATGCAGTGCAGCCACTGTAAGACTCTTATACCACCATACTTCAGCATTTCTGATCGAATATCATCCACTCCTGCTGCCTTTCCACACTTCAAGCCTTTGATGGCTTTTTCCACTTCAAGCATGGATATGTATTCCCGACTGCATGCCTGGTCAGTGTTTTTTATCACTGTGCTGTCATCACTGCTTGTTTCATTTAGCAGCTTTTCAAAGTAATTACTCCATACTTCAAGGATATCTTTTTCTCCTGTTTTCACTTCACCTTTATCATCTCTAATTCCCTTTACAGCACTCTTTCCTCCATTCCTAAGCTTCTTCAAGAACCTCCAGAATATTTTGCCACCTTCTTGATATTTATTTTCTATATTCTTGCCAAAGTCTTCCCATGACTTTTGTTTAGCCAGTTTTACACAGTGTTTAGCTTTCTTACATTTGTCTCTGTATTCTGTAAGAGTAAAAGCTGACTTATTTGCCAGGAACTTTTGATATGCTTTCTTCTTTTCCTTCACTGCCTCTTTAACTTCCTGTGTCCACCAGGGAGTTCTGATTTTTTTATCCTTGCACACAACCTCACCACATGCCACTCTGGCAGAATCAATCAATGTTTTCTTTAGAGTTTGCCACTGAATCTCCAAGGTTTGATTCCTGTTCTCAAACTCTTTCATTTCCTTTTCAATAATATTTCTGTATTTTAGTCTACAGTTCACATCTCAGAGCTGCTCAACTTTTATTCGCTTTAAAACTTTCTTACATGTTATTCTTTTCAATATGAAATTCAATTTTATCCTGCTCAAGACCAAATAGTGATCACTTCCAATTTCAAATCCTCTGCACACTCTGGTGTCCTGCACCAGGGAGAAAACATCACTATCAACAATAACATAGTCAATGAGACTTTTCTTATTCCTAGCCTCTTCTCTCCATGTGAATTTGTGCACATTTTTATGTTGGAACATGGTGTTAGTAATAACCAGTCCATGTCCTGTGCAGAAATCCAACAGATATTTGCCATTATTATTAGCTTTGCTCTTTTCTCCAAATTTTCCCAAAATATTTTTGTATGTCTCACAATCATTTCCTACTGACACACAGATTATGGAAGAAAAAATGAAAGAGTTTGAGAACAGAAACCAAACTTTGGAGATTCAGTGGCACACCTTGAAGAAAACCTTGATTAATTCAGCCAGAGAGGCATGTGGCGAGGTTGTCTGCAAGGATAGAGAAATCAGGACTCCATGGTGGACACAGGAAGTTAAAGAGGCAGTGAAGGAAAAGAAGAAAGTGTATCAAAAGTTCCTGACAAATAAGTCAGCTTTTGCTCTTAGAGAATACAGAGACAAATATAAGAAAGCTAAACACTGTGTAAAACTAGTGAAACAAATGTCATGGGAGAACTTTGGCAACAACATTGAAAATAAATATCAAGAAAGTGGCAAAATATTCTGGAGGTTGTTGAAGAAGCTTAGAAATGGAGGAAAGAGTGCTGTGAAAGGAATTAAAGATTATAAAGGTGATGTGAAAACAGGAGAAAAATATATCCTTGAAGTATGGAGTAATTACTTCGAAAAGTTGCTAAATGAAACAACAGTGATGACAGAACAGTGGTAAAAAATACTGACCAGGCATGCTGTCAGGAATACATATCCATACTTGAAGTAGAAAAAGCCATCAAAGGCTTGAAATGTGGAAAGGCAGCAGGAGTAGATGATATTCGACCAGAAATGCTGAAGTATGGTGGTATAATAGTCTTGCAGTGGCTGCACTGCATAGTTCAGAAAGCCTGGAGAGAGGGATGAATTTCAGATGATTGGAGTAGAGCTCTCATAGTACCCATATATAAAAAGGGAAATAAAACTGAATGTGAGAATTATAGAGGTATTTCCCTACTGAGTGTTCCTGGTAAGATTTTTACAAGTATACTTGAGAAACGGTTGAGAAGAATTGTGGAAGAGAAACTGGGTGAAGAACAAGCTGGATTCAGGCCAAATAGAGGCTGTCAGGATCAGATCTTCACTTTACGACAAATAGCCGAGAAAGCATGGGAATATAACAAAGATCTGTATTTAAGTTTTGTCGATTTGGAAAAGGCATATGACAAGGTGCCAAGAGAGAAGCTATTCAATACGCTACAGTTACTTGGTGTCGATGGTGCATTTTATCAAGCAATACGTAGTCTTTATTTGAGTTGTAAGTCAGCAGTTAGAATTGAAGGAAGTACAGGAAGATGGTTTAATGTTAAATCTGGTGCGAGACAAGGATTTACATTATCCCCCTCTGTTATTCATTATCTATATGGATCACATTATGAAGGAAAGTGGTATTAAACCTGATATCAAAATTGGAGATGCTCTTTGCTTTATGCGGATGATGTTATACTTCTAAATAAATCCGCTACAAGTCTGCAAGATTCACTGACTAAATTGAATAACTGTTGTAATAGATATGGTATGAAGGTTAGCAATAAAATGACAAAGACAATGAAAATAGGCAGAATTGTTGAAAATGTCAACTGTGTTGTGAATGGAGAACCTGTGGAACAAGTAAAACATTTCAGCTACTTAGGCACGATTTTTAGTGAAGATGGTAAATTAAATATGGAAATAGACAACAGAATCAACAAAGTTGGTATGGTAGGAACTCAACTGAATAAATGCATATGGAATAAGAGAGAAATTAGTCGGAACACTAAATTAGCTGTATACAAGACAGTGTTCAAACCAGTTTTAACTTATGGATCTGAGAGCTGGGTCAGAAGTAAAACACTTGACCAAAGACTAGAGACCACAGATATGAAAGTCCTGAGAAAGATCATAGGCGTTTACAGATGGCATCAATGGCAATCATATTAAAAACAAGGATATTAGGAAAAAACTTGACATTTTCAGCATCTAGGAATGCATTAGCAGAGCTAATCTCAGGTGGTATGATCGCTTAAACAGAATGGGAGAGGAAAGATTAGCAAAACAAGTGTTCTCTGTCAGTTTGACAGGAAAACGACCCAGAGGAAGACCAAGATATATGTGGATTGATACGGTACAAAGTGCCTTAAATGATAGAAATATAAGATCTGATAATGTTGTGGTCTTGACAAGTAACAGACTGAATTAGAGAAAAATTGTAGATAGGAAGTTAGTAATAATGTAAATTTTTCATGTAGTATTATCATATTCTGTACATGGCAGGAATTTGATGATGACTTACATATATCTTATTAGGAACACTTAGTAAAAAATTTCTCTGTTATTCTCTCATTCAGTTTTCTTTCCCTTATTATATATGCATGCTATGAGTGCTGTATTCCAATCATCCAGAATTTGACACTCTGTGCCTTCTGAACGCACTGTAAAAATTTTATACATCCATATTTGAGGAATTCTGTTTGAATAACCTCTAATCTAGCTGCGTTTCCATATTTCAAGTTTTTGTTGGCTTTTACTACTTCAAGTGTATTCCTGATTGCATTCTTGATGAGGATTTTATACACCATGCCGTCACTGCTTGCTTCATATAGCAATCAAAAGATTGCTAAATGAAATGAGACATCTAGGATATCTTTAAGTACTTAAGTATTCTTTCTTCTATTTCTGAGCTTTTTTAATGTCCTCCAAAAATTTCACCACCTTCCTGATATTTATATTCTATGTTCTTACTCTAAAGTGTCTTTCCATCACTTTTGTTTAGCTAGTTTTACACAGTGCTTGGCTTTCTTACGTTTTCTCTGTATTCTCTAAGAGTATAAGCTTGCTTTCGTGTTGGGAACTTTCAGTACACTTTCCTCTTTTCCTTGACTGCCTCATTAACTTCCTTGTAGACAATCTCACCACACACCTCTCTGGTTGAATCTGTCAATGTTTTTCACTGTGCTCCAAGCTTTGGTTCTTGTTTTCACATACTCTCATTTCTTTCTTGAATGATTGTGTATTTTAGTCTACAGTTCACCTCTGAAAGCTGTTCAATCTTGATTATTTTAAAAACTTTCTTACACTCTTCTTTTCAATATAAAATTCAATTTTATCCTGCACATAACTAAATAGTGGACATTTCTTATTTCAAATCCTTTGTATACTCTTGTCCTGAACCAATCGGGAAAACATCACTATCCACAACAACATAATCAATGAGACCTTTCTTATTTTTTGCATCTTCTCTCCATGTGAATTTATGCACATTTTTATGTTGAATAATGATGTTAGTAATAACTGAGTTCATTTCTTGAACAGAAATCCAGCCAGTATTTATCATTATTATTAGTTTTGCTCTTTTCTCCAAATTTTCCCAAAACATTTCCTACTCTGCTGTTCACATGTGCAACAAGGACCAGCTTTTCCTTTTTTTCATTGGTCTTTGTTTTGGTAATACCTATCATGTTGATCTCATTCTGTCACTCTTTTCGTTTAACATTCAAAATAATTACTCCAGATGTCTAGGATATTTTTATCTTCAGTTTTCATATCACCTTTATCATGTTTGATTCCTTTTTACAGTTTTTTTGCTGGCCTCAAGAACATTTTTCCATCTACTTGATATTATCTTCTGTATTCTTACCAGATTCTTCCCATGACTTTTGATTAGTTAATTTTACTCAGCTTAGTTTTTACATTTTTCAGTGTATTTTTTTATTTTTTTATTTTTGGTCAATCTGCGAACTGATTTTCTAGTAACTTTCGTTTTTTTTTTTTTTTTTTTTTTTTTTTTCCTTCCTGGACTGCTTCTTTACTTCTCGTGTCTACCATGATGTTCTTATTTTTCTATCCTGGCAGACAACTTTGCTGCATGTTTCCCTAGCTGAATCATTGAATGTTTTCTTCAGGACTGAGGCTCCAAGGTTTTAGTTATTGTTTTTGAACTGTTTCAGTTTTATTTCAGTAATGTTTGGTTAATTGAGTCTATAGTTTGCCTGTATAAGCTGCTCAGCTTTAATCCTTTTTAATACTTTCTCAGTGTGATATTCATTTTTATCCTACTTAAAACTAAGTGATAGTCACTTCCAATTTCAGGTCCTCTGTACACTCATATATCCTGAAGCAGCTTTAAGACATCTCTCTGAAGAGATGTCTTCAAGACATCATCATTGAGGCTTTCTTGTTTCTTCATGCAAACTTGTGCCCATCTTTATGTCGTCCATTGTGTTAGTAATGACTTGTCCATATCCTGAGCAGAAATCCAATAGATACGTACCATTATTATTAGCCTTACTCTTTTCTCCAAATTTTCCTTTGTTTTTGGTGTGTGTGTGTTGGGGGGAGACGGTATGTCTACTGCCTACTCTAACTTAAGAAATTCTTCCACTTATTCCTTATTAGAATCTTTTGTGGGACTATAGGTACAAATTAGTTTCATTGTCTATTTCTCCATTTTGAAGTTTGTCCAAATAACTATTTGAAATTGCCTTCCAATCAAGAAGTTTATCATTATGTTCGATGTTGAATGCTATCCTACTCCTTTTTTTCTTTGATCATTAATTCCTGAATATAACATCCTATATTTTATTATTTGGTAAGATTTCGCCTGTTTTTGTGTTGTCTTAGTGATGCCAATTATGTCCATGTGGCACTCTTCCAGTTCTTCTGAAGTTTGATTTCCTTTCCATTAATACTTTCTATATTGATGAGTCCTGTCTTCAGTTATTTTGACATTGAGCTTCTTTTAGATACAGTTTCAGTTTGTTCCTGTAGGTGACTTTTCAGGGTTTGCCTTGGTTTCCTATTAGAAACAGCAGGGACCTTGTTTAACCAAGTAACATCTCTGCCGTCATTAAGTCTTATGTTTTACCATCATATGTATTTCTGGTTTAAACCAGTAGAGATTACAGTTTGGTCAGCTAAGTCCCAAATTGCCAGCTCATCCTTGTCTATTGAGTGCCCAGTGGATACCTACTGAAGGGACACTCCATGTTGAAGGTGAGGATTAGACATTGGGTCAGAAGCTCCAATTGATTCTTTACATTCCTTAGACAAAGTGGAGGTCTCCTGGTTATTGACTTTGATCCTTAAGCAACCATTGTAACACTTGTCAAAAAATTTACTTGATAACAGAAGCAGTTTCTTACAGCTATAAACACTGGTCTCTGTGTTGATGACTTCATCATTCTTACAATATGAATTAGAATTGTAGCAAACTACCTTTCTTCTTGGAGCTTGCAAACAGGGTTTAGGTTTTCACAAAAGACTGTTAGGGTACTCTTTTGCTATAAAGATAGTCTTCATCCTCACCTAGAATAAAGACCAGGAAAAATATTCTCATTTGTGACAGTTCTTGGACCTCATTTAAGCAGGAAGATCCTACTGCAAACATCCTTTTCATCCTGTCTCCAATCTCTTTGTGTGTGCCAGTAGATGTTTTTTTTTTTTTTTTTTTTTTTGCTCCCTCTCTTTTAAGCACTTGCATACTCAAAACTATGGTTCAGAGGGTCTATCCACCACCATCAGTCACAACTGCAAGTGAAGCATTTAGGATATCACATCTACCTACCTAATCTTATGTCAAAGTGAATCAAAGGTTTTGAGACCGGCAGCTGTCTCTGTAGCATGCACTGAAAATAAAATCCCTGCTAGAACATCCTATGTGGCAGCTGTTTTTTGACAATGCTGCAAGAACTTGTATAATACACATTAGATAACCATACATCCCTGTGACCTTACATATCAAAATACTGCAAGCTCTAGATATCGCAACAGACAATATTGTTCACATGCCACAAAACTTTCCACTTTGGCATACTGCATTCTATGGTGTATTTCCTCTCTGTGTAGCCTGGGGTAAACTTCCTCTTCCATTAGTCAGTAGCAGTTACATAGAGCACAATACACTGATTTTCTGCTTGTTTTCATAGATGGTAGAAGTAGAGGTTTTAGCGGAGTTTGCTATCTACCTGGACAGCATGATATTTGGTTGGATCTCAATTGAATTTAATAGTGTGCAGTATCTAAACTGTCTAGAACTGCTTCTCCTAAATTTATATAAACACTCCCTAAGATGCTTAATTTACACAATTTGTTAAGCTCACTGGCATTGCATGCTGTGGTATATCATTCCTCACAGATTGCCCTCTTAGATCTAACATATATTGCATCAAACACGGAGGCCTTCATCTGGATAATTGCCTTTTTTGAATACTAGAGTACATTGGAATCAAAGGAAATGAAGTTGAGTTAGGTGTCTGGTCGCTCCTATAAACTGTATACAGATTATATGACAAAAGCTAATATCCTGGTGGAAAACCATGCAGGAGGTGAGAGAGATTCGAAACAAACTATACTAGCTTCAGCCTGAAATTAAACTGTGTGGTTTGCACAAGCACACACACACATAAATATGTATATGTGTGTTTAAAATTATTCACTGGCTTAAACACCGAGAAAAAATACAAGAGATTTAATAAGGTTTCACTACTAGTTTCATCAGAAATGAGGTCATTTCCGATGAAATGAGTATTTCCATGGTACTGTATTCACCTGACGAAGTCAGGTGAATACAGTACCATGGAAAAAAATCTTAAAAATATATTGTACTTTGGACAAAGCTGAGTTTAGAACAAGTAGTAGTTGTGTTTGAAATTAGGTCTGAGCGTTAGGTCTAGCGTGAAACACTTGCATGTGAATGATAAGGTCATGAGTGTGCCAAAACTGGATTACAGCGCTATGTGAATTGGGCAGGCTGTAATGGGCTGCAGAGAGGTTGTTTTTGCTTGACTCCACATAGCTAATGGGAATATCTTGATTTTCACTGACTCTGATTACCGAGGTTCTAACCTTCCAGTTTTTAAGACTGCCTCCATTTCATTAATGAGTGTAGTCTATATTTTACCAGAGCTCAGGAAGATTTTTTCTAACTCACAAAATGTATCTTGTGCTTAAGTTTTTTTAAAAAAATTAATTCTATATATTCTATATTCCATCATATATATTCATATGCTTGCCGAAGGAGTCACCACTTCTAGTTTCCCAGGCTCTGAAATTAAAAATATAACAAATGTAATTGAAAAAAAAAAAAAAAAGAAAAGTAAAAGAGATAGTAGTTATGGAAGGTACTAATAATTTAAGTAGCAACAAATATAGTATGAGATATTTGTTGGATATGAAAAGTCTGTTGGAAGAAGCAAGAAAGAAATGTGTGAGAGTAAAAATTGTAGGATTGCTACACAGATATGATAGTACTGAGTTAAGGAGGGCGATGATAGCAAATGATTTCACATGCAGGCTGTGTAGAAAAAATAGATGTAGGTTTTTAGATGTGTGGAGTGAGTATGATGGCCGAAAAGACGTGTAGAGGGATGGCCTGCACTTGAATTCATTTGGCATCAGGAGCCTGGAAAAATTACTTCTGGTTATGAGACCTAATGCAGAGTCAGGTAAGCTAGATCATCAAAGGATGAATGGGAAAAATGTGTGAAAGTTCAGCTGTGGTACGCAAATGTGATTAATTATATGAATGTCAACATAGTCAATGAGACTTGTGGGACCATAGGCACAAATAAGCTGAAAACACACCCCAACTCAACATTACCAGAGTTAAAGATCGGTACTATCAACATAAGAAGCCTGAATGGCAAAGAAATGAAGCTAGCTGAGAAATTACATAAGTACCAGATTGACATAATAGGGGTGACTGAAACAAAAAAGGCAAAAACTGGTGATATCTTTCTGAGCAATAAATACAAAATGTTATATTCAGGCAATGACAATCAAGGAAAAGGAGTAGCCATAGTATTCAACACAAAATACAAGTCTAATCTTCTTGAATGGCAGGCAGTCTCAAGTAGAGTGATGTGGGCAAATATGAGAATGGGAAACTGGACAATGAGACTTATTTGTGCCTATGGTCCCACAGAAGGTTCTACTAAGGTAGAAGTGGAGGAATTTTTTGATGCTTTAGAAAAAGCAACTGACACAATGAAAAGGGAAAAGTTGGTCCTTGTCGGGGATCTGAATAGCAGAGTAGAAAATGATTGTCAGACATACAAAAATATTTTGAGAAAATTTGGAGAAAAGGGCAAAGCTAATAATAATGGCAAATACCTGTTGGATTTCTGCTCAGGACATGGACTGGTTATTACTAACACCATGTTCCAACATAAAAATGTGCACAAATTCACATGAGGAGAAGAGGCAAGGAATAAGAAAAGTCTCATTGACTATGTTATTGTTGATAGTCATGTTTTCTCCCTGGTGCAGGACACCAGAGCATACAGAGGATTTGAAATTGGAAGCGATCACTATTTAGTCTTGAGCAGGATAAAATTGAATTTCATATTGAAAAGAATAATATGTAAGAAAGTTTTAAGGCTAATAAAAGTTGAGCAGCTCTCAGATGTGAACTATAAACTAACATTCACACAGATTATTGAAGAAAAAATGAAAGAGTTTGAGAACAGGAACCAAACCTTGGAGATTCAATGGCAAGCCTTGAAGAAAACCCTGATTGATTCTGCCAGAGAGGCATGTGGTGAGGTTGTCTGCAAAGATAGAAAAATCACGACTCCATGGGGGACACAGGAAGTTAAAGGCAGTGAAGGAAAAGAAGAAATCATATCAAAAGTTCCTGGCTAATAAGTCAGCTTTTGCTCTTAGAGAAATCCTTAACCCTGCTCAAAACAATGAAGAGATAAAAAAAAAAAAAAAAGTTTCAAATTTTGGCTTATCTTTTTATATATATACACACACACACACACACTTTAAATTATACATTAAATATATTTTAATATATTTAAAGTATATACATAAAATATGATAAGAAATAAACATTTCTTGCTATATTTTAACCTTTGACTTGTTACATTATAGCTTTGAGATGCTGTACACGAATAAAAAGGAACCAAATAATTTCCTGAAGGGTTGAATTTTTGTTCACATCAAACTTCACAATTCATTCTCTAGAGTTCCAAACTATTTAAGATATTGTGTTCAAGATTTTTCAGTGTGTGTATATTAATTTTTTAAGTTTATGTACATTTGTTTTATATATATATATATATATATATTAATGTGCATCGACTACTTACAGCCATGGATCTACAAAAATGTGGAATTTGGTATTGATTTGGATTCTCGTATTGCACTGGTTGGACCAAATGGTGCTGGAAAATCTACCCTTTTGAAACTGCTTTGTGGAGAGGTAAGTTTTGCTACCATAAGTTCATGTTATATTTCATATTCTTATTTTCTAGAATCATTGTTTTGTTTGCATGTGCCCTTAGGGGTGTGCAAGATATTTCTATTCTAAAACGATGAGGATCTCGTGACTACTTTTTGGTTGTGAACTTTAATTAATTACAGATTGGGAAGCATTCCTAACCACACAGTCCTGCTGTATTTGGTCTGTAATGATTTACTTAAGTTTTTGCAGTATTGTACATATTGAGTGAAAATGTTTAAATAAGTTTAAAATTTTTTATATAATACATATTTGTTCACATTTACCAATGTAGTTATTTGCATAGTATTACCAGAACTGCCACATGGAATAAGAAGTGAGCATTAAATTTGCTTACCATATGTTGTAATCCTTGAGGGATTTACATAGAAATAATGTAGCATGGATATTATTGTTTGTTCATAGTAGTGTACTTATGCCATACACTGTTACAATGCAAAAGCACTATAGTAATGGCAGCCATGTTGTCACTAGAGTTTTGCTTAGATTCTTGGTAAACGACATGCATGTTAGTTGTGAGTTTTTTAGGACAGCTTTTACTTGGTAACAAGAATGTGAACAAATAAGCAAAAAGGGATGAGGTAGAAATAAAGAAAAACTATTGAGTTAGGTTTTGTGATCCTGGGAAAGATTTTGTGTGTCTTTATCTTCTCCCCAACGAGGAACCATAAAGTTAATATTGAAGAACAAGATGATTTATCAAACCTTTGTATATTAGTGAAAATGTTTTGTGCATTGTATGTTCCATGAAGCAAGATGGAATCTGCAGTAAAGTTCTTTTTTTATTGGAAGTGCATTTAAAACTATTTGATTAAATGTATTCCTAATGATAAAATTATTATATGGTAATTGAATAACAAGAACAACACTGAAAATTGAAAATGCGTGACAATATATGCTATCAACTATGAGAGAATAACTCCATCCACAACTATTAGAATTCACAGAAATAAATTTAAATAATTACAATATTAAGAAACACAGGAATGAGGAGTATTACTTTGGATGATCTTCCAAAATTGGGGAATTTTAAGGTGGTCATTATTGTTGAGGTTTGGATCATGAATGTGAGCCTCACAATTTTCTTTATATAATCTTGTAAGAAAAAATAACTTTTAAGTAGGACTTTAGTTTTCTTCCATTGAATTCTGAACTCAGTGGATAAGTGAAAAATATATTCTCAATGTTCTTCATAGATGAATCTGAGCAAAACAACCTATCTGCCCATAATTACAAAGACTGCACAAAGGGATGGCTCCTGTAAAGTTCATGGTAAAAGAGTGAGAGAGAGAGAGGGGGGGGGGTGTCTTTTGAAAAGGCTAGAAAGGAATTTAGTTTTACAAACTGGAAGGAAAGAAACTTGTAGGTCAATCTGACGAAAATGCCTTGTAATTTTCTTTGATAGTACTTTAACATATGGCACTGAAATTCAAGAAACTTCTTCTCTACGAGAATTGGGATTGAAGGCCATAATTGTTTTATTAGCTATTCTTGTTTCACAACCATTAGAGATTAAAGTAGTTCTGATAAATGACAGTTCATTAATTCAGAGAATCAATAGAACATAGCTTATGTACACATGGTGAAATATAAGTTTTAAGCACACTTATTGTAAAATGATGGCTTGAATAGTCAACTGGAATTGTGAGTGTAGTGAAGAAAAGGTGGCCATCATTCTAGAGAGATTTCTATAAGTTGCTTGAAGCATTATTTGGTTTGAGAGAGTTGAAATAGTAGTTTGACTGTGGAAAGGAAGTCTAGATTATCCCACTTGGTGCTTTTGTATCACCAGAGAACATGGTAGAGTGGCTGAGGGAGGAATATTGTGTAATAAAGGCAACTTGCACATGATTATGATCTCACTCAGATGAGAGATAACGTTCACAGTTCGAAAGTAGAATTGGTTAAGAAAAGATTGAATAGTATGCCAGTTGATGATTCCCATTAAATTATACAGCAAATACATATGCATTTCTTTCATCTTGGTTGATGGAACTGAAAAAACAAATCCAGTTGTGGTTATTAAAGTAGTTGGATTGCACAAAAATTAAATTCTAAGGATAATAATTTGTAGAAATAAGGGTAAGTTTTGCAATTGAGTCAAGTAAACCTTAACTCAGGTCTAAATTTTTCACCTTTTAATGAACCATGCTGGTCATTAAAAGATCAAAAACAGAGGATTTCTAGATTTGGCATTCTCAGCATGAAATAACTAATGTTTTCATTTAGATTGATTTTTTTACAAATATAAATTTGTAAGAAATTAATAAAAATATGTGTATATTTATTTTTAGTGAGGCATTGATTGAACCTAATTAGGAAACTAATGCTCAACAAATTTTGAGTTTTGAACTTTTGGTCATTTATAATTTAAATTGCTTATACATAATATATATATATATGTATATATAATAATATTCCTCCTCCCCCCTGAAGTTCTCTTATTTTTAATTAAATGTAGGTTGTTCCAACTGACGGCCTTATTCGTAAACATTCTCATGTTCGTATAGCAAGATATCATCAAGTAAGTATTTTATCTCTGTTTATCACTTAACAGTGCTTTTGGTATTGTTTATATGTTACATTAAAATAAGTGACTTAAGTGTATTCCTGAATAGCATACCTCTAATGGAATGTATGTTTGGATGCCAGCCTAAATCAGATTGCATACTTGTGATGTAAAGAATGGTTGCTGATGGCCACTATTACTGGCAGAATTCAAGATGGTCCTGTGAAAAATGGAAGCTTTCCCATGACACTTGTTACTATGTGGAAGTATACTGCATAGATTAAATGTTGTAATACATACTAAAGATGGGCCTACATCTTATAAAAAAGTAATAATTTGATCTTTGTTTATATTTGGGTGTTCAGTATATTTTTTGGCAACATGTACCTGTAAAGCTTGAAAGAAACCATGCAATTAAAAATAATTAAATTGCAAGAAGTTCAAACAAAATCCGAGGATTACCCAAAAGTTTTTGGTGTTTTACAATTATAATTTTGTGAAATGTTAAAATAAAACTGTCAAACGCCTTTGCAAAATTATGTTTTAACCAGTTCACTGTTAAAAAAATATTGGCATTCTTAAGAACTCATTGTTGAATAATTATGAAAACTTTTAACTAATGGTTTTTGATATTTATTTTTCTTTTAAATTGCAGCATCTTCATGAACAGTTAAACTTGGATATTTCCGCTCTGGAATACATGATGACATGTTTCCCTGATGTGAAAGAAAAAGAAGAAATGAGAAAGATTATTGGTCGATATGGATTAACAGGTAGACAGCAGGTAAAGAGACTTAATATACTTACACAGCTAATTCTCTTTTTACGTGACTTTTTTTTTTTTACACGATTTCGAAGTAACATGGTTTACAAAACAAAAGCAATTCTATTATTACACTGCATATTTGGTTTAACATGGCAACATAAAATAAGCAACTGGTGCTTATTTTTTTAAATTTCTGTTTGAATTCAGTTCTGTTAAATAGGGTATTATCATTTCCTAGAATCATACATATGTACTTAAACTTGAACTTAAATATCAGGGATTACTCTTAGCTACAGAATGTAGACAATTGTGGTGACAACAAAAAAAAAAAAAAAATCAATTTTTGTAGTTACGATTCCCCGAAGTTAAGCTGACAGATGATCTATTATATTCACTTGCCATTGGTTCCTGGAAGCAGAAGGGTACCAGTGCACCGGAAGGCAAACAAAGAAGGTTGGATTAAAAAAATAAATTTTTAATGAATGGTTCCATAAATGTTTTGTTCCAGAAGTTAAACACTATTTAATGGGGGGGGGGGGGGGATCTGGACTTTTAAGTTTTATTGATTATAGACAATGCACTAAGTTTTCTGCTACTTAATACAACCACTAGACCAGGGTGTAACTACCTTCAAAACTTACTAAATAAGAAGAACATTCCAGTATTGGAATGTTCTTCTTATTTAGTAAGTTATTTTGGATAAACTTCTTATTTTGGATAAACTAGATAAGGATAATCTACTGACAGTTATTGATGTGTGGAAGAAATTTTCTATTTTGGATTGCATCACACTTGCTAAGCTGGCATTATCAGAATTGAAACCATCAACTTTAAATGCATGCTGGAAAGCTACTTGGCCAGAATGTGTGAAAAAGAAAAACCCTGTACCTTTGCATACAACTGAATGGTTTTCACATCTGGAACTATTCTTCTATTTTTTCATATTCACTGTATTCTTATTTTACATGGTTTCATTTACACAGATGTGTGAAAAAGAAAAACCCTGTACCTTTGCATACAACTGAATATCCCAATATCATCAGATTAGCACATGCAGTTGGAAGAAAAGGATTTGAGGATTTTTCGTCTGCAGATATTGAAGGATTGATGGTCGACAAGGCTGTTAGTGATGTGAAATAATAGAAGCTGTCCTTGAGAATCTCAATTAAAAAGAAAAAAGTGATAATGATGAGGAAGAGATTCCACTCACTGCAAGATTAATTAAAGAAGGGCTTCAAATGGCTAGTAAATTGCAGTCATTCTCTTACACATGATCAAAATGCTGAACGAGCTGAACTATTTAGACGTGAACTGAAATCATGTATGGTGCGATATGAAGAATTATACAAAGATCTAGTCAAAACAGGATATCAGCGATTAATTACAGAGTTCGTGGTAAAAAAAAAAAATCAACCTTCAGAATTATTGCTAATTTAGTTCCTTTTACTTTAAAAAAATGTTTCGTCATTGCAGTATGAACAGGACTGCCATAGTATTTCAAGTGATGGAAGTGGTTTAATTCCAGTCTCACACAAAAGAATGCAACTGCTATCAGAAAGTGACAGCGAATAAAATTTAATAACTAATAACCATATGCGTGGGTGTATTTGGGCCTTTTTGAATTTCTGTTTTATTAGTGACACTATTTTCTTTAAGAAAGATGCATATACGTTAAATAAGTATTTAAAATAAAATAAAAAAATTCCATTAAAATTAAATAGTATTTTATTCAATGATTTCATATGTTTTGTTTGAAAATGATTTATTGTTCATATTGGGTTTTCACATCTGGAACTATTCTTCTATTTTTTCATATTCACTGTATTCTTTTTTTACATGGTTTCATTTACACAGATTTTTCTGGAACCAAGCTACCATGTAAATTGGGAATTGGGTGTGTTTTGATATCTAATTATTTATGGGAACTAGGTGTAATAAAAAATTATAATACTTCATACCTGTTAATGTTATTATGGATAAGAAAGGTACAGGATTTTCTGCTCATGAAAGAAGCAAGAATTTAGGACTGCTTGTTGCAATCTTTACCACTTTGTTTATTTCCATAATGTTTTAATGCAGTTTCATTCTTTAGAAAGAAAAACATCTTTGATCATTTACACTGACATGTAATTTGCTGGCTAAGTTTAAAAAGCCAAAACAAAACACTAGTGTGTGGATGGATACATGATACATGTTGTGACTTAACACTGCAACATCTAGAAAATGTTAAAAGAAGAAGAATTTGATTTTGAACAGTAAAATCAAGTACCTAGGAACCAAAATATATCATATCCTCCCACTACATTCTAGGTCCCACTTTACTGAAGAGTACTGCATATTTCTCATTTTAAAAAATAAACTATTTATTAATCAGAAAGAAGTCTTTCCAATCAGGTTCTTAAAAAATCGCATGAAACAGCTTTATGTATTCTTTTTCATTCATAACAAAAAAAAAAAAAAGCAACAGTTTACAGGAAAATGCTTCTATGTAGCCACTTTTGTGTTGTTTAACCATAATTTTCCCATAATCAAATTCCTGATATGCCTCATTGGTGGACAGGATATGATACTACATAAAGTTTACATCGCTACCAGTCTTCTGTTGACAAATAGAACACTGGTTTTTCTCCAAAGCAATCTATTACCTGTCAGAACTTCGATATCATCAGATCTTATATTTTGGTCTTCTAAGACACTTCTTGCTGTATCAGTCCAACTACATCTTGGTTCTCCACATCTTCTCTTCTTCCTTCCATTACGGCAAAGAATACTTGTTTGCTAATCTTTCTTTTGTAAGATTAACTCTGCTTATACATTCGTAAATATTAAGTGTATATATAAAGCATCAGAATTTTCTTATCATACATTCTTACCCAGGCGATTTCAGAAAACATGATTAAAGAATTAGCAAGTTTTATTTATTTTTTATTTTTTTGAAAAAATCTCCCAGAAATAAAATAAGTATCTTTTTATTTTTTCTTTCATTTTTGCTTATTAATAGCCGTATTAAGAACTGCAATCAAAATGTAACTGTTTTGGGCATAAAATGCTCTACCTACATTCATCACATAGCAAACTCATGTAGACCAAACAAATAGTTGTTTTTAGTGAATTTCTATTAGCAGTGTATAGTGAGGTAGTTTTTATAATGGTTATAACAGTGTTTGCTGTAGGGAGAGTTTACTATTCATTGCCAGATGAATCATCTCATCTGCACATGCTAAAGTTGAATAGGTTTGCTTCTTCTAGTCTAGGGGAGAGATTTGCTTCTTGTAGTCTATATATATATATATATATATATATATTCTTAGAACCTAGGAACACACACACACACACACACACACACACACACACACACACACACACACACACACACACACACACACAGTGTGCTGTCTATTATTGGTATTTTATTATTTTATTCACAACAAATCTCCCTGGAGCACTCGGAGAAACCAATCTCATAGCCATCATCCAAGACCAAGTTTCTCAATTGGGGGGGGGGGGACTGGAACACAAACTCATCACTGATTAAATCTGCGTGCATATCATGAAATTCACTGATAGCCTATCTTCCCCTCTTCATTATATTTTTTATCGTTTTCAGTATGGCTAAAGATCATATGCACCTTCAAGGAATATTCTAATTTCCTGTTGATAAATTTCCTCAATTAACCACCTTACCGGCCGTTATGGATCAAATACGCATCCGCATACACTTCATATCCATCATATATTTCATTGTTGTAACAATGGTATTATAATTTTAATAAGCACTTCGCATCCATGATAACGTGAACGTCTATAGACGTCTTGGCCGGTAGCGTGGTTAATGTTATCTGTCAACATTACAAACTATTGACTTAAGTATGTATTGCTATGTAATTGCTCTATATATTATTTCATTTATACCATATAACTGTAGTATTTGTAAGATTTTTTTCTCTTGGCATCTGGTCCTAATTATGAAGTAACTCCATGACTAGTCTACTTGTGTGTAGAGGCTACTGATATCACATCATTTGCCTTAGCTTACCAAAATTCAAAAACATTATGGAAAGAGTCACTACCCAGACTGGTTTTGACCTTTATTTTGAAGTCTTGCGAGTGGTTTTTGCTTTGTTAGATACTAAAGCCAATTATGTGAAGTCAACAGCTCTGAACACAGTAGACTAGTTACTTGAAGCTTATACTAACACCTGAGTTTATGATTAAAGTAAGAATATAATTGTTTGTCAAGTATGATATACATTGTGGAAATATTTTTCATAGCAATCTCTCATTCAGAGTATTTAATAATAAGATGATACTTTTTTATATTTCATCATCAAATTATTGATCAACATATTTCTTCCAAATTATCCAAATTAATCTGTTATCTGTCAAGTCTCCAATATTATAAGATCTTATATTTCTGTCTTCTAAGGCACTTTTTATTGTATCTTTCTCTGGGTCTTTTTTTTTTTTTTTTTTTTTTTTTTTTTTTTTTTTTTTTTTTTGCTAACCTGACTGTTAGCACTTATTTTGCTAGTAAGTGCCATTGTTAGCATTCAGGAATGTGTTAGCAGAGCTAACACATTCTTGAATGCCTATATCTCTATAAATGAAAATCTGGGATACGTATTACTGATACATATTACTGGGATACATAGTACATTATTATTACATATTAGAAAATTAGCTTTTCTTTTATGAACATTCTAGTTTTTAAAGTGATAACTATTTTGCTTGCATTGTGACAGACAAAAAAGCACTATAACTATCAACTGAATGATCAGGATTCCTTTCACTGCACCACCCATGCAGGGGTGCTACCTATGTGAGGATTATGCCATTTTCAATCTAGTCTGTGTTTGCCTTCTTGCAGTTGTGCCTGTGTTCACATATCCTTGTACCAGTAAAAATGTCTTGGTGTGATCAAGCCAGAATATTAGTCAATAATAAAAAAAGTTATTATTTCTAGATGTCACTTTTTTCCTTGAAGCAAAAGCAAGAATTATCAGCTAAGTATCCATACCATATTAACTTGTTAATAAAAATACTGTTTGGCCACAGATGAGAGACCCCTCGACATTTCTGCACATGTCAGAAGGTGAATCCATTCTGATAATAGGGCAATCATTCTGTCTTGTGGGGCTTTTCTTTTATGAACATTCTAGTTTTTAAAGTGATAACTATTTTGCTTGCATTGTGACAGACAAGAAAGCACGTGATTTCGCGTGTTGGTGACAAATTCGTACATCCCTTATTCCTTTCAACATAAATTGACTCTTCTTTGCACTTTGCCAGCTATGATTCTCTCAACTGTGGGCAGACAGTACTAATAGATAACTAACTAGTGAGTGTTTATTAACATACAGAAGAAAGTTATTTATACTCTGCCTGACAGTTTCAGTTAAATAATAAGCATTTTGATTTGCTCTCTTTACTAGATATGTCCTATTCGACAGCTGTCTGATGGCCAAAGGTGTAGAGTTGTATTTGCATGGTTGGCTTGGCAGGCTCCACACCTTTTACTTTTAGATGAACCTACCAATCATTTAGATATGGAAACAATTGATGCACTTGGAGATGCCATTAATAATTTTGAAGGAGGCATGGTACTAGTAAGCCATGACTTCAGACTGATTAGTCAGGTAATTCTTTTTTAGGAATGTTTTATAATATATCTTAGCTGATTTTTAGAAATCAGATGAATACCTTGCTCATTTCCAGAAGTGTATTTTATATTTTATTATACAGTAATCTATCAGTTATCTGGTTGCATTTGGGTTGATTTGCTAGTTTAGCTACGTGTACTGTCAATATAATGCTGTTGACATTTTAACTCATTTGCAGAGTGGTTAAGTGAAGATTTGGTTATTCTAGGGCACATCATTCAGCCGTCACTATAACAGTGGTCATGTTAGCTTTGCAGTTTTGATGAGCAAAATTTCCCATAATTATAATATGATACCAACTTAGAGTTTATTCAAAAAGTTAAGATAGTTTTCCTCAGAAAATTATCTTAACTTTTCTTTCTAGCATGTGATCTACTTACAGTATTAATGTTAAGATTATATTTTATGCAACATTAGTAAATCAAAATGCCTTCTACTGCATCTTTTTTTTGTTTGACATAATGTAGTGTTATGAGCAAAATATATAAATGAAAGATAAATTCTAATTTATTTTTTCTTAATATTTTGTATGGCATGTGATAACATTGCTTACTGTCTGATAAGTCATTGCAAACACATTGTTCCTATCATTGCCCATATCAAAGAGACGGTGAAGTGCTGCATGATTTTTGTGATCTGGTTGTCACACCACCTGACAGATAGCTTCTGCTGTACAAGGAGAAATGTTTGCCATTTTGGACAATAGTGATGCAGTGGTTAGGAAGATCTGGTTTGCCAATAATATGACCACTCTGGACATTCCTTCTATTAGTTGTCACATTTCATTTCATGATATGATATTGATATCTGACTGCACCATAAGATGCAGCATCTTTTGGTTAAGCCAATAATTTTCTTTCATAATCAGTGTCAAGTATTCAGTATTTTCAGATCTTACATTTAATCTCTTAAATTCATCAACCCACCTAGATATTGGTCCATCATTTGTTTTCCATCAAACACCTATTTTGCAAACCTGTCTTCTCCTATTTTGTCTAAGTGACTATACTACTTTAGATTACTCACACATTTTGGAATGCACAATAAGTTTCCTTCTGATATATCTTCATTTGTAACAAGCTCTCAGATTAAATTAAAATGGTCTGAAAACTCATCGCAGGAGACCCAATCTATCCACACAACCTATCATACCTCTCCTTGAACCCATTAACAGAAAAAGCACTCTGGCAACCCATTCCACTCGTTCACCACTCTCCAAGTAAAAAATCTAGTCTTCACACCCCTACTGACCACACCTTTATTTGACTTCCAGGGATGACCCTTGTTCTGGTCCTTCTAGTCAAGTGCTGAGATACTTTCCCTACATCTATCAACCAAATTCTGCAATCCACACACACCTTCAGTCTATCCTCATAGTGATCATTCCACTGGCCACTCACCATTTGGTCACTTGCCTCTGAATCCTCTCAGTCTGCTTCCTCATTGCCAGGGGAGCAAACATGAGCACAGTAATCCAGATGTGGGCATATCGATGCCTTATAAAGAGAAATAACAACTTTCTTATCTCTACTTGTTAATGTGTTCTTCAATAGCCAAGTAATTTTATGGGCTAACTTAGCAACTTTAGCAAAATGTCCTCTAAACTTTAACTCTGTCTACCTATCCTATCCTAAATCTCTAGCTTCATCTGTTTTCTGGGGGTACAGTGCCATCAATGTGATACACAGCTTGTATTCTATTTATCCCAAAATGCATAACTTTACATTTCTCGACATTAAAGACACCCATTAACTTTTGCCCATACTGACAGCATATTTAAATCTTGCTGCAAGCTCTCCACATCACCTTGATTAACTATTTACTCTACCTAATTTCACATCATCAGCAAACAACTGAATATTTCCTATATCATTTATGTACAAATTAAATAGCAATGGTACCAGCCAGCACTGAACCTTGTAGCACATCACTAGTTACCTGTTTTTGCCTCGATTCTTATCCCCCATATATCACTTATTGATATCTGTCCTGATTAATCAGTTAACGCGATTTTTTACGTTACTCAAAATTTTTTTTGCCAATCTGCAGCGAGAGGAAAAGCTGAAAGTCATTAAGAGATGTGAAAGTGACACTAGTGATACAATGATTGTGTGAGACCTGAGATAGAGCGAGTCTACAGTTTGGACTATATTAAATAAGAGCAAAGAATACAAAGAACAGAAAAGCTGCTATTGCTTCTTTAAGCATGCAGATCACCCCCAAAATAGAAGCCATTTAATGATCGAGATGGAGCGTCTTCTTTCACTCTGGCTTGAGGATTATAACCAAAAAAGAATACCTCTTAGTATAGGGAATATTCGGGCAGATGCTCTCAATATTTTTACCTCATTGAAAGAGACCAAATTTCAAGAGGAACGTGAAAGCTTTACTATGAGTTTAGGATGGTTTTGACCGTTTTAAAAATAGACTGCATAACGTAAGAATAACTGGGGAATCTGCTAGTGCTGATAAAGATTCTGTTGCCAAGTTTCCTGAAGAATTGCAAAGGATAATTCAGGAGGGTGATTATGACGGTCAGCAAATATTCAACGTTGACGAAACTGGTCTCTTTCGGAAGCGTATGCCAACAAAAACTTTCCTAGCTAAAACTGAAGCATGTCAACCATAAAGATCGTCTTATGCTTTTATTAGGAGGCAAGGCAGAAGGCGACTTTAAACTCAAGCCTATGTTAGTTTATCGTGCACAAAATCCAAGATCTAGCATTATTGAAGAAATCAACACAATTGGAAAAGAACTTGGATTTAATGAACTGGATAATGAAGATGTGAGGAAACTTGTTCGATTCCCATTCAGAACAGTTAAGTGAGAATGATCTCCTTCAACTAGAAGAACAGCTTGCACATGAAGAAGATAAGGAGTGCGAACAAGAAGAGAATGTTATGACTAAGAAGCTAACTGCAAAAGAACTTGAGGTAGTTTTCAATCACATTGAGTATGCTAAGGAGATTTTGTTTTGATGCTATCTTGATAAAGCGATTGCCATATCGCAAATTGTGTGATAAGATGAAAAACTTGAGCACAATTCAAGCATCTTTACTTAATTTTTTGTAAAAAAGTAGCTTAATCAAATGTTTAGACATTAAATAAAAATGTAAGCAATTGATTTTTATTAACTTTGTCGAGTTTATCATCTAATATAGCTTATACTGTAATTTTTTCCTGAATTTATGCTAACTGATGGATGAATTATAATTTTATTCCTATTGTTTATTGTATTCGCTTAACGCGCATTAATTCATGGATTGATTAATTGCATTAAACGAGGTTTTTCTGTGTTTTTATTAGTCTTTCCATGACTTGTTTAGCTGCTATTAAAAAGAAAAAAAGAAATCCTTTACATTTTTTTTGTGTATTTGTCTAAGGGTACATGCAATATTCTCTAAGGTAGTAGTTCTCAACCTTTTTCCACTTGTGTACCCTTTCAAACCCATTTCTATAAATTGTACCCCTTGTTTTTAAAATAGCTGTTTTTAAATACTGACACTTTTGTTCAGTGCCTATCTTAATGTAAAATAGTGGAAATGAGGCCATTTTTGCCATTACCGATTATTTTTCGTGTACCCCTAAACAGCCCAGCACGTACCCCCGAAGGTACGTGTGCCACCGGTTGGGAACCAATGCTCTAAGGGCACTTTTCCAGAATATCTTGATATGATTTATTTTTTTTAAAAGTTGCCTCTTTTTTTATAGACTACTTCACCATGTGCTTCACTGGCTGACTTAATTATTGTTTTCTTCAGTTTGCCATTAAGTCTCTAGAGTTTGGTTCTCATTTTCAAACTTCTTTCTTTTGTTTTTTTTTTTAATAATATATGTTTGAGTATACATTTCACCTCTAACTAAATAAGAATTTTCTCTACTTTGATTCTTGTTGAAACATTTGTACAAATTTTTTCTTTTTCTCTCTTTAGTACGTTAGTATGAAGCAGTGAAAAAAAGATGGAAAGAGTATATAGAGAATTTGTTGAGGAACCTATGATAATGAAAAGTGAAGTGACATCAGCAATGGAACAGCTGCCCAAAAGAAAAGTTAATGAAGCTGATGGTGTGTCAGTGGAATTGCGAGCAGCTGAGAATGAAGTAGTGAATATATTGACTGAAATTTTTCAACAGATTTGGAAGAAATATACTGGTCGAGAGATCGGAAAACATCAATATTCATTCCAATTCCAAAAAAATCAAATCCCAGAGATGGTGAAAATTATAGAACTATCATTTTAATTTCAAATGCAAGTAAAGTTATGCTGAAAATGATCCAACAAATGCCACAAAAACAGAGGCAGGCTTTAGAAAGAGTAGAGGAACTACAGACAAAATAGCAAACATGAGATGAATTATGGAAAGAACAACAGAATTTTAGATGGAAGTATTCATCTGTTTTTATTGATTATAGGAAAGCTTTTGATTGTGTGGATCATTACAGAATGGGTTATAATGAGACCAATGGGAATACCTGAACATCTACTGCTTTTGATAAGAGAGCTGTATGGCAACCAAGAAGCTTCAGTAAGAACAGTCTTTGGAGGACGTGTTCAAGTGGAAAGAGGGGGGGTGCAACAGGTTGTACAAGGCATTTTCAAAAAACGACCGAACTTTTGCTATAAAAATTGCTTATTTTACAACATTTTAAGCACTGGCAGTCCCATCTACTAGTGACACACTTTTCCCAATTTTTTTCCATTGTTGGAATGCACTTTCTATGATGGCACGTAGTTCTCTTATTGCATTTTCCTGAATCGAATCTCCTCTGTGGTTTGGAAATGATGCCCTTTCAAAGTGACTTAAGTTTGGGAAACAAGAAAAAGCCTGGTGGGGCTAAGTCCAGAGAATAGGGTGATACAAATTCATAATGAACAGTCATCATCAAATTCCTGCATTGTTCCCTCAAGGGGTGTACAGGATATCATAGTACTGCATGAAAAATGTGCATCATTACTTAACTTTCTATCTACAATTTTCCTCCAAATCAGCCTGTTACTTGTCAAGACTCCAACATTATCAAATCTTATATTTCTATCATCTAAGGCAGTTCGTACCATATCAATCCACCTATATCTTGGTCTTCCTCTGTGTCGTTTTCCTGCCAATCTGGCAGGGAACACTTGTTTTCTGCCAGGTTGGCAGGAAATTCTATTTAAGTGACCATACAACCGGAGATTAGCTCTGCTAACGCATTCCTGGATGCTGACAATATCAAGTTCTTTCCTAATATCCTGGTTTTTAATATGATATTGCCATTGATGCCATCTGTTCATGCCTTTAATCTTTCTCAGGACTCTCATATCTGCGGTGTCTAGCCTTTGATCAAGTGTTTTACTTCTGACCCAGCTCTCAGATCCATAAGTTAAAACTAGTTTGAACACTGTCTTATATACAGCTAATTTAGTGTTCCAACTAATTTCTCTCTTATTCCATATGAATTTATTCAATTGACTTCCTACCATACCAGCTTTATTGATTCTGTTGTCTATTTCCATATTTAATTTACCATCTTCACTAAAAATCGTGCCTAAGTAGGTGGAATGTTTTACTTGTTCCACAGGTTCTCCGTTCACAACGCAGTTGACATTTTCAATGATTCTGCCTATTTTCATTGTCTTTGTCATTTTATTGCTAACCTTCATACCATATCTATTACAACAGTTATTCAATTTAGTCAGGGAATCTTGCAGACTTGTAGCGGATTTATTCGGAAGTATAACATCGTCCACATAAAGCAAAGCGCTGACATTAGCATCACCAATTTTGATATCATGTTTAATACCACTTTCCTTCATAATGTGATATATAGATAATGAATAACAGAGGGGATAATGTACATCCTTGTCTCACACCAGATTTAACATTAAACCATCTTCCTGTACTTCCTTCAATTCTAACTGCTGACTTACAACTCAAATAAAGACTAAGTATTGCTTGATATAATGCTTCATTAACACTATAAAACTGTAGAGTTTTGAATAGCTTCTCTCTTGGCACCTTGTCATATGCCTTTTCCAGATCGACAAAGCTTAAATACAGATCTTTGTTATATTCCCATGATCTCTCAACTATTTGTTGTAAAGTGAAGATCTGATCCTGACAGCCTCTATTTGGCCTGAATCCAGCTTGTTCTTCAAGCTTTTCTTCCACAATTCCTCTCAACCGTTTCTCAAGTATACTTGCATAGATTTTACCAGGAACACTCAGTAGAAAAATACCTCTGTAATCTTCACATTCAGTTTTATTTCCCTTTTTATATATGGGTACTATCAGAGCTCTACTCCAATCAACAGGAATTCATCCCTCTGTCCAGGCCTTCTGAACTATGCAGTGCATCCATAAGACTTTTATACCACCATACTTCAGCATTTCATCATCATCATCATATTCCTGACATATACCCTCAAGGGGTGTACAGGATATGATAGTACTACATGAAAAAAATCACATCATTACTAACATCCTATCTACAATTTTCCTCCAAATCAGTCTGTTACTTGTCAAGGCTTCAACATTATCAGAGCTTATATTTCTATCATCTAAGGCACTTTGTACTGTATCAATCCACCTGTACCTTGGTCTTCCTCTGGGTCGTTTTGCTGCCAACCTGTCAGAGAACACTTGTTTCTAATCTTTCTTCGCCCATTCTGTTTAAGTGACCATACTACCTGAGATTAGCTCTGCCTAACACATTCCTGGATGCTGACAATGTCAAGTTCTTTCCTAATATCCTCGTTTTTAATATGACATTCCCTTTGCCATCTGTTCACGCCTATAATCTTTCTCAGGACACTCATATCTGCGGTCTCTAGTCTTTGGTCAAGTGTTTTACTTCTGACCCAGCTCTCAGGTCCATAAGTTAAAACTGGTTTGAACACTGTCTTGTATATAGTGTTCAAACCAGTGTTAATTTAGTGTTCCGATTAATTTCTCCCTTATTCCATATGAATTTATTCAATTGACTTCCAACCATTCCAGCTTTGCTGATTCTGTTGTCTATTTGTATATGTAATTTACCATCTTCAGTAACAATCGTGCCTAAGTAGCAGAAATGTTTCACTTGTTCCACAGGTTCTCCATTCACAACACAGTTGACATTTTCAATGATTCTGCCTATTTTCATTGTCTTTGTCTTTTTATTGTTGACCTTCATACCATATCTATTACAACAGCTATTCAATTTATTCAGAGAATCTTGCAGACTTGTAGCGGATTTATTTAGAAGTATAACATCATCCGCATAAAGCAAAGAGCTGACATTAACATCTCCAATTTTGATATCATGTTTATTATCACTTTCCTTCATAATGTGATCCATATAGATAATGAATAACAGAGGGGATAATGTACATCCTTGTCTCACACCAGATTTAACATTAAACCCTCTTCCTGTACTTCCTTCAATTCTAACTGCTGACTTACAAATCAAATAAAGACTACGTATTGCTTGATATAATGCCCCATTGCCACCATATAACTGTAGCGTATTGAATAGCTTCTCTCTTGGCACCTTGTCATATGCCTTTTCCAAATCAACAAAACTTAAATATAGATCTCTGTTATATTCCCATGCTTTCTCGACTATTTGTCATAAAGTGAAGATCTGATCCTGACAGCCTCTATTTGGCCTTAATTCAGCTTTTCTTCCATAATTCTTCTCAACCGTTTCTCAAGTATACTTGCAAAGATCTTGTCGGGAACACTCAGTAGGGAAATACCTCTGTAATTCTCACATTCAGTTTTCTTTCCCTTTTTATATATGTGCAGTATTAGACCTCTACTCCAATCATTGGGAATTCGTCCCTCTGTCCAGGCTTTCTGAACTATGCAGTGCAGCCACTGTAAGATTTTTATACCACCATACTTCAGCATTTCGTCGAATATCATCTACTCCTGCTGCCTTTCCACATTTCAAGCCTTTGATGGCTTTTTCTGCTTCAAGTATGGATATGTATTCCTGACTGCATGCCTGGTCAGTGTTTTTTACCACTCCACTGTCATCACTGCTTGTTTCATTTAGCAGTTTTTCAAAGTAATTACTCCATACTTCAAGGAAATCTTTTTCTCCTGTTTTCATGTCACTTTTATCATCTCTAAGTCCTTTTACAGCACTCTTTTTTCTATTCCTAAGCTTCTTTAACAACCTCCAGAATATTTTGCCACCTTCTTGATATTTATTTTCTATATTCTTGCATTTGTCTCTGTATTCATGAGAGCAAGCTGACTTATTTGACAGGAACTTTTGATACGCTTTCTTCTTTTCCTTCACTGCCTCTTTAACTTCCTGTGTCCACCAGGGAGTTCTGATTTTTTTATCCTTGCAGACAACCTCACCACATGCCTTTCTGGCAGAATCAATCAATGTTTTCTTCAGTTTGCCACTGAATCTCCAAGGTTTGATTCCTGTTCTCAAACACTTTCATTTTTTCTTCAATCATGTTTGTGTATTTTATTCTACAGTTCACATCTGAGAGCTGCTCAACTTTTATTTGCTTTAAAACTTTCTTACATGTTATTCTTTTCAATATGAAATTCAATTTTATCCTGCTCAAGACTAAATAGTGATCGCTTCCAATTTCAAATCCTGTGTACACTCTGGTGTCCTGCACCAGGGAGAAAACATCACTATCAACAATAACATAGTCAATGAGACTTTTCTTATTCCTTGCCTCTTCTCTCCATGTGAATTTGTGCACATTTTTATGTTGGAACATGGTGTTAGTAATAACCAGTCCATGTCCTGAGCAGAAATCCAACAGATATTTTCCATTATTATTATCTTTGCTCTTTTCTCCAAATTTTCCCAAAATATATAATTGTATGTCTCACAACCATTTCCTATTCTGCTATTTAGATCCCCAACAAGGTCCAACTTTTCCTTTTTCATTGTGTCATTTGCTTTTTCTAAAGCCTCAAAAAATTCATCCACTTCTACCTTAGTAGAACCTTCTGTGGGACCATAGGCACAAATAAGTCTCATTGTCCAGTTCCCCATTCTCATATTTTCCCACGTTACTCTACTTGAGACTGACTGCCATTCAAGAAGATTAGCCTCGTATTTTGTGTTGAATACTATGGCTACTCCTTCTTTTCCTTGATTGTCATTGCCTGAATATAACATTTTGTATTTATTGCTCAAAAAGATCTCACCAGTTTTTGTCTTTTTTGTTTCAGTCACCCCTATTATGTCGATCTGGTACTTATCTAATTCCTCAGCTAGCTCCATTTCTTTGCTATTCAGGCCTCTTATGTTGATAGTACCGATCTTTAACTCTTGTGATGTTGAGTTGGGGGTTTGTGTTCAGATTTGTTCCAGTAGCTGACTTTTTGCTGTTCTCCTTGGTTTCCTCGCGAAAACAACGGGGAGGGGGCTTGTTTAACCGGGCGAAGCTCCAGCCGGCATGAAATTTTGTCATCATGTCGTACCATCATTTTTTATTTTGGTTTAACCAATAAAAATACAATTTGGTCGGCTAAATCCCAAATTGCCAGTTCATCCTCGTTCGTTCAGTATCCAGGTAGATAACAGGGTGCACCACAAGAAGGTGAGGATTGGACATTAGGTCAGAAGCCCTGGTCTGTTCTTCGCATTCCTTTAAAGGCTATGTGGAGGTCTCCTCTCAGCTATACCGCTTTGGCCCTTAAGCACCCCTACTTCAGCATTTCTGGTTGAATATAATCTACTCCAACTGCCTTTCCACATTTCAAGCCTTTGATGACTTTTTCTACTTCAAGTATGGATATATATATTCCTGACTGTATGCTTGTTGAGTGTTTTTTACCACTGTGCTATCACTGCTTGTTTCATTTAGCAATTTTTTGAAGAATTACTCCATACTTCGAGGATATCTTTTTCTTCCATTTTCATGTCATCTTTATCATCTCTAATTCCTTTTACAGCACTCTTTCCTCCATTTCTAAGCTTCTTCAACAACCTCCAGAATATCTTACCACCTTGTTGGTATTTATTTTCTCTGTTCTTGCCAAAGTCTTTCCATGACTTTTATTTAGCTAGTTTTACACAGTGTTTAGCTTTCTTACATTTGTCTCTGTATTCTCTAAGAGCATAAGCTGGTGTCTTTCCAATCAAAAAACACAACCAACATCACCTTGATCTTTGACTGACTCATCCGTGCTTTTTTGGTTGAAGGAGACCCTTACCCCACCTGCTGCGACGATTTTGTCTTGGTTTCAGCATCATAGCCAATAAACCCATGTCTCAGATTTTACCAAGTTTGCAGCAAAATTTCACACACACACTTATGCACGTGCTGTTCTTCAAGCTCTTTCATTGTTACGTTGTCACTAATCCAATGAATAGCTTCTGCATATGCTCACTTCAGTGCATGTAACTTGATGACTAATGCTCAGCAGAACGGGACAAATGGCAGTTTGTTGTCATAACCTGCTGCTAGGTATGTTCAGTAGGCACAGCACATGCTCTCTGTGCCGGTTGATGTGCATTTAAAGTTTTTTTTTTCAAACACTGCTTGTATATTGTCGGCCCCACCTTTTTAATATTTATAGTGAATTTATTATAGAGTGGCTGATTCAGACAAAGATCCAATTGGAATTAAGGTTGTTGGCAGAAAATTAATTTAAGATATGCAGATAATACAACCCTCATAGCATCAAGTAATGAAGATCTGAAGTGGTTAATTCTGTTGGTGAAGTAACAAAGTAACATAAAAGCCGGGCTTAATTTAAACATCAGCAAAACAAAAGTAATGGCTTCTGGCAATTTAAATGAATTTGTAATCTAGAGAGATAAAATAGAAATCATTGAAAGTTATGATTTACTGGGTCCAGAATCAGAAATGATGGTAAATGTGAAGATGAAATTAAAAGAAGGATAGTCATGGGAAAGAAAAGCAATGTTAAATCTGACAAAAATTATGAAAAATAGAGGTGTGAGTAAGGCCATGAAAGTTAGAATTATCAAAGCAATCATATTTTAGTAGCAATGTGTGAATGTGAAAGCTGGATTATTAAGAAGAAAGACAGAAAGTGAATTAATTCATTTGAATTATGGGTGTGGAGGAGAGTGTTAAGAATATCCCATTGACTGCAAGAATGACCAATAAGTAGATAAGAATGCTCCTTGGAGGTGTTGATCGCTAAACAGAAGTTGATGCATAATATGACCAAGCTGATGAATTGTTGGAAAAGGCAGTTATGTTAGGGAAGATTGAGGGAATGAGAAGAAGAGGAAGACCACAAAAGAGTTGGATGGAGAACATAAAAGAACTTGCCAACTTGAACTCACAATTACTGAAAGAAAGGAGAGGCTGAGTGGGATGGACAAATCACCAAGAGTCCAAAACAACTGGATGGCACATAACAGTATGTTTCTCATATTTATTGTAAATGTTGATCCTCTGTATACTGATGTATCCTGAACCAGTATGAAAATGTCACTAATACTTTCCTTATTTCTCGTGTGTTCTCTCCATGCAATGATTTGCCCATGTCCTGAGCAGAAATTTAGAGGCTACTTACCATTACTATTAGTTTTAGTCTTTTCTTCAAATTTTCTCAAAACATTTCTATGTATGGGATTCCTTTCTAGTCCTGCTTAGGTCTCCAACAAGAATTGGCTTTTTATTTTCTCAACTGTCTTCTCTATAATGACTTAAATTCCTCTGTTTCTTCTTAGCTAGAAATGTCTTTGGGATAATTTGTCATTTTACTCTATTTAAAGATTTATCTTCATGTTTAGCATTGAATAACATGGCTGTTCTTCTGTTTTTTCTCCCGAGTTATTGTTTAATAGTATCTCACTTTTTTGGTGTTCTTATAGCTGCATTTTAACTATTTGTCCTTATTCACTAAGGGGGGGGGGGGCTTTATTTAACTAAGCAACTCCCTAGCTGGCATGATATTATGTTACATGTTTGTGTGTGGTTTAAGCCAGTACAGAATGCAATTTGGTTGGGTAGCTGCCAAATTGCTAGTACGTTCCTCATTCATTCAGCATCTTACATTAATCCAAATTGTTGCGAGACAACTTTTTCAAGCATCATGTGAAAGAAGGAACTCAATGTCAAAGAGTTAGATTTGTTCATAGCATCAGAAGGAGTCTCTGTTAAGAATATGGCTATTTTATCACCAGTTGGTGACAGTGATCATGCTGCACTATTGATACTCCGATTAGAACAGGTTACATGCTGAAGTAGGCAGCATGTAACCTAGTTCAGGAAATTACGCATCAACTTAGTAGAATACTATCCTTGATCCCACATAGTATCAGTTACTGAATGGGGAAAATGTCAACAATACATGAGAATCCTCGAAAAAGTGCTTAAATGAGGTGGTATTTGAATGTATCCCTAGTGTTTGGAGAATTAATAGGTTAGGAGTGAAATGGATGTGCAACCATATTAAGCAAGAGATCCACTAGAAAAAGTTGATGTTGAAAGAATATCATGAGAATAAGAGTGAGAGGAGTTATGAAATATATAAAGGTCTGGCCAGAAAAGAAACTAGTATTGCGCGGAAAGCTAAATCAGAGTATGAAAAGAAATTGGCTATGCAGGCTAAATCCAATCCAAAAGAATTTTATCATTATGCTGCAAGCAAAGAAAAAATGAATGTGGAAGAATAACTTTACTGAATTATAATTGTTGTTTAGTGTCAGAAACTAATGAGATTATTCAGTTAACGAGTGTTCACTTTGCTAAGATATATCAAGATATGAAGATAAGAATTTGTCATTGGGACTGATATTCCACCTGTCCCAATGACAAATTCTTATCCTCATATCTTGATATATCTTAGCAAAGTGCATTCCTTTAACAAATGTTCAGTTGAACATTTGTTAATGGAATGTTCAAATGAACTGTCTAGGTCTTTCACGTACCTCGAGTCTCAACTCAAGAATGATACCACAGTAATGGAAGGAATTGATAACAGTTCCATTGTACGAGCGTGATGCAAAAACTGATGTGTCTAACTACTGACCTGTCAATATTTTTGGTATGGTAGTGAAGATTTTAGAGAAGGTGCTAAGAACTCGCATTCAGAAATGGGTTGACAAACAAGCTATACTCTGCAAGGAGCTTGCATGAGTTTACTATAGGAAGATTATGGGATTTAGATCATGAGGACAGATTGCAAGGTCATGTTTTAGCAATTTGCTCATATTTTATAACAGTGTTATGCCAAGTTGGATAAAGGGATTGGATATACTATGATAATATTAGGTTGTAATAAGGCATTTGATAAGATACCACACAAAAGGCTGTTCCATAAACTAGAGAATATGTAATTGGAATATAAACTCTTGACTTGGATCATTGGTGGTGACTAGCAGATATCAAAAAGTGGTATATGGTGGGTGTGAATCTGCCATATTTAAGGTGACCATTGGTGTACCTCAGGGTTCACTCCTTGTGCCATTGTTGTTCAGTCGTTCAGTCTATACATTAATGACATTAGGAAGGGTCTAACAGGAGATGTGCAATTGTTTGCTGATGATGTGAAGATTAGGCATGGCAATCCAACACTTGATTTGAAAAGCTGGAAATTTGAGCAAATGAAAATGGCTGTCAGTTTAATGTTAATAAGTGTAAAGTTATGTACTTTGGAGTGAGATTTTCAGCAGCTATTATATTAGTGGGATTAGGGTACAAGAAACTGATGAGGCTAGCGATCTTGACATAATGGTGGATAGGAATTTGAAGTTCAAAAGTCACACCAAATGTTACAAATACAACTCAGAAAGTAATTGTAATGTTGAAGTAAACCTTGACATGTAAGGATAAGGAAGTCATTTTTGCTTCTTGATAAGACTGCACGTGGATTATTGTGCACAGATTTGGTCTTCTTTATCCAAGGGGATAAAGAAGCTGTGGAAAGGGTGGAAAGAAAAGTTATAAAGATTATATCCAGATATGGGATTTAGATCATGAGGACAGATTGCAAGTATGCAGATTCTGATTAACAGGAGAAAGAGGGGGGTGATATGATAGAGGTCTATAAGAGCTAGGTTTTTCTCTCACAGAGCAGTGAATGATTAGAATAGTTTACCTTTGGGGATAGTGATTGCATTTATTGTGAATGAATTTAAGGGAAGGATAGACTTTCTCAATGAGTCCTTGACTTCCTGGAGGTTTCAGATAATAATGGGGGCATACTATGAGAAGGTGAGTATTGAATATCGGATCAGAAGCACTTGTCATTTCTCTATATTCTTTATAGTATATGTAGAGATCTCCTCCCAGTTATCTAACTTTTACCCAGATCACTAGCACATTTCTCTTTCATTCATTCATTCAGTATCTTACATTGATCCTTTAATAATGGGGCATACTATGAGAAGGTGAATATTGAACATTGGATCAGAAGCACTTGTCATTTTTCTATATTTGTTACATATGATAATTAACTCTTCCCAGTTATCTAGCTTTGATTGACCCTTAAGCAATCTCTTAAGTCTTTCATTTGATGTTTTGAGTAAAGTAATGCTACCGTTTGTCAAAGTCAGCAAAGCATTCTAGATTTACTTTTGTATATATGAAAGGTTTTTTTAGAAAAAAATTATTTCTCTGATTAATTCTTTAAATGTACTTTTTTTATTATTTTTAATAGGTTGCTGAAGAAATCTGGGTCTGTGAAAAACAAACTATTACTAAATGGCCAAAAGATATTCAGAATTACAAAGAACATTTACGTAAAAAAATTATGAAAGAAATAGAACGCCCAATTTAATTATTTCTGTTGATTGACACTTTCTGCAAAATATGCTGTGATTCATGGAATTTGACTGCTGTTGAGTGATGCTGTGTACACTTCTTGCAACTAGTTTATTTTCAGTGTTCTTTAATAAGTCTGCTGATAATTTTTATCAGTATAGCTTTTGTGAAGAAAATGCTTCTCATCCTCTGAAGAAATCAAATTACATAATGCATCATCTCATCTGCAGCATAGCATGTTACAAACTGCAGTACTGTTATCTAATTGTAGATAAATTATTGAAAATTTTTTCTAAGTAAAGTCTACGTTGGATCTACAGATTTCTTTATCATTCTGAGTGAGAGTTTCAGAAGTAATGCATTAAGTTGTACCTTATTTATCTACCTGTTTCATGCCGAACAAGTTGTGTGTGTGGTTTAAAAAAACAAGTACTGTGATATGCTGGATGCAAGAAATGTCAGTCAGAAATAAAACATTAAAATAAAATGTTTATCATGTGTATGTGTGATTCTCTTTAAAAATCTTTAATACTTAATAGCCATTCATGATTGACTTTTATAAAATAATTGCTGTTATGGATAAATCTGCTGTACAGTTATATATAACAATTACTTTTTGCAGTTCAAATATAAGTGCATAATTGTTCTTAAACAAGAAATTTCAAATTCTATAGAACCAGTTTTTCTTCAGGAAAACATTGTGAATCACTATTTATTGTAAAAAAAAAAAAAAAAAAAAAAGGAATATTTTTCTATCATGGTATAGAACAAAAACTTCACTGTAAACACACATGAAAAATTTCTGTTAGAATATACCATATAATACATAATCTTGGTTTTTAAATATTTTGCATGCATTGCTATTCTGTTTTTTTACCAATAGGCAACCTTGTGTGATGTGAAAATATTTTCTTTTCTTCATTCATCACAAAATTTAACTAACTTTTTTAATCCTGCTGCATCAAGCCATGCCATTTCACTCTGCTTATCTTGAATTTAAAAAATAAGTAGTTTGCAAAGAAAAACAAACTGGTATCTAGTTGCATGTTTTCATTTGTGATGCCATCTGATTATCATTTAAATTATGAACTTCTCCCTTACTAAAATTTTATTCGTTTGCTGGAAACACTCCTATGATTTTAGTAATATTGGGTAACTATGTGATAGTTCAACCTTTGTCAGTTTGTGGCAGTAAAGACATGTTTTCAGTTTTGTAAATACATCAGAATAGTACATTTCCTTAGCCATACTTTATGTTAATTATTAGTTGGCCCTTTTTATTAATTTATTGCTAATAAAATAAAGTTGCTTTGTTTAGAAAAGCATCTATTTTATTCATTGTTTTCATCATAAAAACTTTAGCTTTGTAAAGATGATAGAATCACAAATATATAATTAATTTGTAGTTGTGATCATGAGTATTATGTTTACCATGTAATGCGTAATGCTGCAGATATCAATAGTTTCTATCTCGCATCCAAAGAGAACGAACTTCAGGACTCCAGGTTGGTCAAAATCTAATCAACTACTAATAAATAGCACCAATAAATGCATGAACTCTGCAGATTAAGTAGTGTGATGCTAAGCAGTGCATGCTGATGATTATGAATGTTTTTTTATTGACCTGTCCTACTAGTGTTACTTATTTTAATTTACAAACTCTATGCATAGAAGATCATAGTTCTAAACACTGTATATTATGCTATCTTCTTCCTTTTATGTACTAAGTCCATTGGTCTGTTATGGCTAATTTATATGCTACTAGGTGTGTTGCTTACAATTGCATGACAGAGGGAACGTCTGTTATTATGTTTAGCAAGAGATGAAAATCATGCTGTAAATATAGCCAAGGCTGGATTTGTAGCCTTGATTGCAGCCTTAAGCTATGACTTTTAAGAGGTCCCCCTTTACTGAATAATTGGGTTATCTGTACCTAGAGTCCCTGAGCTATGACATGTCTAACTTATTCATAAATCTGGTCCTGAATATAGCTGCATTAGTTAATATAAAAAAAAATTAATAAATGTTTAAATGTAAAAGTAATTAATTTATGCATAATACTTCCATTTATCATTGTTATTACATGTACATCTAGCATTTGCCATGTTTTGTTTGATGTAGGAGAATCATAGCCATATAAAGAAGGATAATAATCTCCATCTTTATGTATTAGTCTGTTTTTCTTTCAATCTATTTTGATAGCTTTTGCAATATGCCTAACTTCAACTCTGTCTACACTATTATGCCCATTTCCCTAGCCTCATCAATTTCCTGCAATCCAATACGATCATTATGATATTCAGTATGTAATATTCATCCTAAAGTGTGTAACCTTAATTTTGCAACATTAAATCGACAACCATTATTCTTTGCCCACAGTGCCAATTTATTTAAATTATCCTTCAGGATATCTACATCACTTTTATCAACTACTGCCCTCCTCAGTTTTGCATTATCAGCAAACAACTGAATATCCTATCCTTGTGTCATTATCTAATATACAACTTAAAGTAGTGACCCTAGTACAGAGCTATGAGGTACTCTGCTATTCACCTTGATTCCACTCCACCATATACTATTTTCTGGTGTCTTGTATGTCAGCCATCTCTTATCCATGCTGCAACCTTGATACCCCCCCCCCATTCTCATTTGCTCAACTTATGTAATAGTTTTCCATGTGGTATTCTGTCAAATGCCTTTGTCAAGTCCAGCAGTATGTAGCCATTTCCCTTATCTTATTCTATTGTCACTCTATTATAAAATGCTAGGTATTCACATTAATATTTTTCAATATGGTGAGCATCTCCAGTTTGTCTTTTTGATTCTCACATCAACAGCTGAAATCTCTACCTGGATGATACACCATTGCAAAGTGATCATTTAGTATTTCAACTATTTCTTCTGCTTCTCTCATCTTACTACCAGCATTGATCCTTCCAAATCATTCTTCCACTTGCCTGTTGCATAGAGTGAAAAAACCTCTGTTGGATTTACTTTGGCCTAGCCTTAGCTAATTTTCTCTTATAATCTGATTTAGCCTTTCTTACCATACTAGTCAACCTTCCTCAACTTTGTACTGCTCATGAGTATGCTGATCACCTTTTTCTTTATATTCCTTGCAGTGTTTTCTTTTTTTTTTTTTTTTTTTTTTGCAGTTCCTGCTTTATATTGCTACTCATCCACTTAAACCCTACTTGGTTTAACCTCCCTATTCTGGATATACAGTTTGGTACTACTTCCCTCAAAAAATCTCTGACCATTTGTCATGTATTACTGATCTCTTTTCTTTGTAGTTTATTAAGCTGTTCTACTACTCCTACTCCAAGCTGTCTCTTAAGTGAGTCATAATTACCAGCTTTGTATATTGCTCAAAACAATTAGGGGATAGTTTGGTTTTCTTGTAAATTATAAAGTTATAAAAATAATTTACAAATGTAGCACATTTATTTTGAAATATTTTTAATGCACAACAGTGTAGAACATGCATACAAAATCATGTTAAGACTTGTCGAAATGTGTCTTAGTCATGTTAGCATGGGGAGGTATAAAAGCGTGACTTGTTGCATTCACTTCCATAGTGCATAATTATCACTTCAATTGTAAACTTGTGTCACCTACCACCCATTATTTTGTTAAAAATGGCAGTGCAACATGATATCCCAGAATCCGTGGCTTGGAGAGCCATTGGTTGATTAGAACTGGACAAACACAGCAAGTTGTCACTCAAGCGTGACGTGCATCTCAAAGTGTAATTTTGCGACTTTGGAATCGTTTTCTGGAGATGGGAAATGTTTGAAATCATCTTCATGCCATAGGTTTATATGCTTGAAGACTAATGGTTTGCATTCCATTTACTGCAAATCACAAAAGAACTCAAAGAATTTGGGCATAGGAACACCGCAATTGGACAAGTGAGGATTGGGCTCGTATAATTTTTTAGTGACGAGTCCAGGTTCGGTCTACAACCTGATAACCGACGTATTCTTGATATGCTGTGAAAGTGGAAAAAAGAAATAATCCACATGAAAGACCCCAACATCAAGGTGGGAGTTTGATGGTATGGGCTGGAATAAGTATAGGTGGCCACACTAATCTCTATTTTATCAGAAATGGTTCCTTAACAGCCCAAAAGTATTGTGACGAGATTTTGGAACCTACAGTTCATCCATATGTTGCTGCAAATGGACAAGAATTGCTTGTCCACACTGTGCAAATTTGGTACAAGAGTGATTTGAAGAAGAAGGTATTGAACGAATGGACTGGCCTGCCTGTTCACCGGATTGTAATCCAATTGTGAACATGCATGGGATGTGTTAGGTAGGCACATTTTTGCTCTCACAGAAAAGTGAGGAAATATCCCACAAGAACTGTTAAGTAAGAAATATTCATGTATAAAGTACCAGATATAATTATTTGCAGAAATTAATAATTATCCAACAGAAACTAAAATATTTCCTAATTGTTTTTGAGCAGTGTAGTTCTCCCTTTCTTAACTGAGAATTCTACATTTAGTTTCCTTCCAGAATGCGACTTGATGGTCACTTCCTCTCATAGGGGAGTTTCTGTTGTTCATTAGGGATAAATCTTCTGATGCTGTATCAGATCCAACACTTCCAAACCCCTGCTCTCCTCCATGACATGCTGCTTCAAGTAATGATCTCTTAGTAACTATAAATTCCATTTCCATCTTGCCATCCCTTTCCTCCCTTTAGTCTATATCCTCATAGTTAAAAAAGTATCCCATAATAAATGCTAAGCCTGCACTTGTGTTGATATTCCAGTGCTTGGCATTCACATCTTTCTGTGGATCTCTATCTTTCCTCCTAGTCTATAGCAGTAATCAATAGTTTTTGTCCTACTGGCTTCTATCTCATACCAGATAGCCTAAAATAAACCATATTCCTCACATTACTGTAAAGATTATTAAAGAAATAATCAGTTATGGAACAATATATTTTTTGAAGAGATATTCAATCAGAAGTGCATATCATTAATGATGTAGATAAAGCCATCAGAAATGTGGCTTTATCTACATCATTAATGATGTGAAAAGACAGCTGAAGCTGATAATATTTAACCAGAAATGCTCGCATATGGAAGTATAACAACTCTATACTCATAATGCAGAAGACTGTATTCCAGGTGATCGAAGCAGACCTCAGTATCCTTCTATAGAAATTGAAATCAAAAACACTGGAAATTATACAAATTTCTTTATAGAGTGTGTTGCATGTAACACTCCATGATTATATTTAAAAAAAAAAAAAAAAAAAAAAATTGGAAGAATAAGCAGGATTCAGGCCAAATATGGATTATCAGGACCAGATTTTTATTTATGACAAATGAACAGTCAAATCGGGGGGGACATAGAAGTCTGTATTTAGGTTTTATAGGTCTTGCCAAGGCATATGATAAAATGCTGAAAGAAAAGTGAAAAAGGAGTTGCTTAAACAAGTAGGAAAGCTTGTGTTGACAGTTCATGTCAATTTATTTAATGGTATTAATTCACAACACAAGAATAATAAAAAAAAATATTTAACTTATTTACTGATATTTCACTGGTATTGACAGCGACAATTTAAGTTAACAGTGGGACTAGTTTAAAAAATTATAATGGATAACACAACGACCTAAAGTTCTAATTGTGGTGTTTATTGCTGGATAAAGAGAGGGTTGGGGAAGGGGAAAAAACAATTTGATCCTGCAATGACTGTCTCCCAGATTTTTGGTAAATTGATACAGCCATGTGTGTTGAGGTTAATACTTTTCTTTCTTTATCCAACAATAAATAGTGCCAATTAAAACTTTAGCTATTTGTGTTGTTACAATTTTTAAGCTGGTCCCACTGTTAACTAAATTGTTGCTGTTCATGTACTCAAACTGTTTATGCAGGGGTTCCCTCCAGATTAAAAAGATTGAAGAAGCATATCTAGATGTAGTGGTGATGGCAGAAAGTGAAAATGGATTACAACAAATTGTTCAAAGAATTGAAAACTCTGGTATTGACACTGAGGAGTTCTTTTGCTTGGTTGAACAGCAGGAAGGAGTCATGACAAGTTACAAAAGGAAACTCTGAGAAAGAGGGTGAGGAGTGGTTTTCTTTGCATGGAGGGTGGTTGAACCATAGAATGCATTGCCTGAAAGAGTGGTGAGAGTTGGAATGGTCAATGCCTTTAAGGAGTGGTATGATAGACTTTGTGTTTCTTCGGAGGGACCTCCCTCGATGAGTCTAGATAGACTTGTTTTTCTTAGAAAGGACCTCCCACAATGAGTCTTTTGACTCCATGGAGGCCTGAATAATAATAATAATAATAGATAGTAATTAACCAGTGGGGGGGGGGGGAGCGAGTGCAGTAAGCTCTCCATGGTTGTTGTTTCCTTCAGTACATATTTTTCTTCTATGTAAAATATCCTGGTTACATGATAAAATTGAACAGATTTAATTATGTCTAGTGGAAAGATGATATCAAGAGAAATTGCAAAGTTTTTATTAATATTGTTTGTGCTGGTTTATAATGAATTGGAGGTACTTAGGATATTGCAGATAATGCAAATACAGCTGTGGGGAATATCAGCTTGAATTTTATGAGAATAAGCAAGGGTTCCTTTGCCTGTTCTTATGCCTTTGGCTAGGCTATTTAAGTTTCAGCTCTGGCAGAGTCCCAAGGGAGTGGAAGGAGGCAAAATAATTTCTTTGCAGAAAAGAGGATCTGAGCCTAGTAGCAAATTATAGACCAATCAGTATCTCTAAAGTGGTGGTAAAAGTACTGGAAAAGTGAATAGAAATGCCTTTTCTATCACAAAATGCAACAAGCTGCTTCAAAAAAAGCAACTCTCAAATAGAAAGTGCATTTGCAAAAAATGGTTAATATGTCAAAATGACCTCTCTCTTACACACGCTATAATTGGTAGGAAAATGCTTACTAAATTATTATTATTGTATGGGCACTTTCCTGATGTCCAAAAACTCATCATGGGAGACCCAAACTATCTACACAATCTATGATACCTCTTCTTGAACCCATTAACAGACAAAGTGTTAACAACCAACTCTGGATCCCATTCCATTCATTCACAACTCCAAGCAAAAAATCTAGCCCTTACTCCCCTACTTGACCATACCTTTACTCAACTTCTAGGGGGGGGGGGTGACCTCTTGTTCTGTTCCCTCTAGCCAAGTGCTGAAACATTTCCCCTGCATCAATCCTATAAAACCCTTTTAAGTAACTTAAATGTTCTATCACATCTCCTATTTTTTGCCTATCAAACAACTTGCTGAGTCTAACCACTCTCAATCTGTCCTCATAAGGAATGGTCCACTCACCATCATGGTTGCTTGCCTCTGAATCCTCTCCACAACTACCTCATCCTCCCAGGAGACCAGACTCAAGCATAGTAATCTGGATGTGGATCTATCAAGGTCTTATAAAGAGGATTAACTTATTTCCACTTGTTAGTGTGTTCTTCAATAGCCAAGTAATCTTATGAGTCACTTTAGCAATATGTCCTCTTAACTTCAACTCTGTCTACCACCCCACAGTTCCATCAGTGGGTACCTACACAGCTTATGATTAATTTATGCCAAAATGCATAATCATAACATTACTCCACATTAAACTGATACCCATCATCTTTTTCCCATACTGGCAGCATATTTAAATCATCCTGCAAGCTCTCCACATTGCCACAAGAAAAGAAAAATGTTGACTTTGGAAACAAAACTCAACATTATTAAGGATTTTGAAGGCAGAATGAAAATTTGTGAGCTAGCAAAGAAGTTCGATCTACAGGAATCCACAGTAAGAACAATCATAAAAGAAAGGTTTACAAATTTTAGAGGACATAGATTCTAACGAGGAATGAATTGTAGCCACAAGGCAAGGAATAAAAAAATCATTAGTTTGCTATGAAAAAATTTTGAATGACAAGAAAAAAACATTATGCCATCAGACGAATCTATTAGATTTTATGAAACCATCGACAGCGAAATAACTTTCTTTTTTTTATGTATGAAAAACTACAATTATGATTATATTTCTTAAAAAATATAGGTGTTTTTGTAAACTTTTGGTCCCAATTGTATGTTTGTGTGTGTGTGTATATATATATATATATATATATATATATATAAATTACATGCAAAATTATACCCGAGTTACGTGAATTCGACTTGCGCGCTTTTTGTTGGTCCGACCTACTGCGTAACTTCGGGGTTTTACTGTATTTCCTTTCAGCTTATTTTCTATATCACTTAGGTACAAATTAAGTGGTTCGTGGTAGTGGTTCAAGCACTGAACCATGCAGCACATCACTATCACCAGCTTTCATCTGGGTTCTACTCCTCCATATGCCACTTCCTGATATCTGTCGGCAGCCCACTCTCTTATCCACATAACCAGTGTCATATCCATTCCCATTTGTTTTAATTTGCATAACAGTTCCATGTGGTATTCAGTCAGAATGCCTTTGGAAAATCCAGCAAAATCATCATGTAGCTAACTCAGCTGTCACTCTATAAGTCACGATTGCCTCATTCAAGCATGACTGTCCCTTCACAAAGCCATGTTTGCCTCAGTTGTGGACTGACTATACACAAACTTTGTTTGCTTACATCCGGATAAAGGATGAAACCAAGAATATAATTTCTTGGCATCTTTAATTTATAGTATGACCAAGTGAAAAAACTTTCAACATGCCCTTCATAGATTATCATATTCTTATTCACCCATTCTTGAATTCTCTTTTTTGACCAGTCTTTTTGACACCACTCCTGAGATACTGATTGGTTGCTGCTGCAGGCTTAGAACCTCCATTATATAAGGGAAGTATTTTGCCCTCTTTCCACTCCCTTGGAACTCTACCAGAGGTATCACTTAAAGAGTCTAGTCAGAGAAATTGCCAATTTTCTTGCACATTCCTGCAAAACGCGACCTGATATCCCATCTAATCCCACAGCTGTATCTATATTTAGATTTTGTAATATCCTAAGAATCATTAATAACTTAAGATATGCAGATGATGTAGTGGTGATGGCAGAAAGTGAAAATGGATTACAACAAATTGTTCAAAGAATTGAAAACTCCTGTAAAGAGTATGGACTAAGGATTAACACAAAAAAAGACCAAGATAATGATAATGGACAGAAAAATAGTAGATAATGTAAAGAAAAGATGTGGAGGAAAGATTTCAATATTTAGGTAGATGGATCTCAGAGAAAGGAACTTCAGAGTTGGACATTAGAAATAGAATAGGTAAAGCTAAATCAGCATTTATGGAAATGAAGAGAATTTTAATAAACAAGAATATTAAAATAGGTGTTAGAGTTGGAATAGTTAAAGCAACAGTTTAGAGGACAGGGTGTCCTCGACATGCGTCGTTTTGACTTTACGGTGGTAATCCCATAAATAATTTAAAAAATAAATTTTGACTTGAAGCAGCGCAGCGGAGGAATATGCTGTTACGCGGCGTTTGTTTGGGAGAGGTGGTGTCGCTTGGGTACCGCATGCTTTGTTTACATCTCTCTCACTTTTGTGACTTCTTACCCTTCAATATGGCTCCCAAACGTAAGGCGGATTCTTCCGATGGCAGTGTGTCAAAGAAAAAGGGAGAAATGCCAACGAACATAGGTCGCGCATTGAACTTAAGTCGTACCACAGTTGGGACTATTATCAAGGATAAAGTTTGCATCCTTGAACACATGAAAGGATTGGCACTCATGAAATCGACTGTGCTTACGAAAAAACATAGTAGGCTCATGATTGAGATGGAAAGGCTTCTTGTTTTTGGCTGGAAGGCCAGCATCAATGCTGTATCCCAATTAGCCTCATGTTAATTCAAGAAAAGGCGAAAAGATTGTTTGAGGCATTGAAAAGTGAAAGGGGGAAATGAGTGCAGGTGAAGAGTTTAATGCTAGTAAAGGTTGATTTATGCGGTTTAAGGCTTGGGGCAATTTACATAACCTTAAGGTGCAAGGTTAAGCTGCTAGTGGTGATGATAAAGCAGCTGGTGAGTTTCTTGAGGGGTTGGCTGAGGTAATAACGGAGGGGGGATACAGTGCTCAAAAAGTGTTTAATGTGGATGAGACAGGCCTATTTTGGAAACGTATGCCTAATCGTACCTATATCGCCAACGAGGAGAAGGCAGCACCAGGCCATAAAGCTGGTAAGGAGAGATTGACTTTACTTCTTGGGCTAATGCTGCTGGCGACTTAAAACTGAAGCTCTTGTTGGTCTATCAGGCTGAAAATCCAAGGGCTTTTGGAAGGGTCAACTGCCTGTCATCTGGAGGTTCAATAAGAAGTCATGGGTGACCCTTCAAATCTTCGAGGACTGGTTTACCCACCATTTTGTGCCAGAAGTTCAGAGGTACTGTACAGCCAAGGGTCTGCCCTTTAAGGCATTGTTAGTGCTAGACAATGCCCCTGGTCACCCTGCCCACTTGGATGACTTTCACCCTAATAATAAGGTGGTTTACCTTCCATGAAACACCGCAGCCTATGGACCAGGGTATTATTGCTTCCTTTAAGGCCTACTGCCTCTGCATGACATTTGTTATGGCTTTCAGGGCAACTGAAAAAGACAGGAACTTAACCCTCAAAGACTTTTGAAATCGTATAGCATTTATAATGCCATACAAAACATTGAGCATGCTCGGGATGAAGTGAAGCAGACATAATTTAAAAAATAAATTTTGACTAGAAGCAGCGCAGCGGAGGAATATGCTGTTACGCGGCGTTTGTTTGGGAGAGGTGGTGTCGCTTGGGTACCGCATGCTTTGTTTACATCTGCTCTCTCACTTTTGTGTTTGTGTTTTTTTGTGACTTCTTACCCTTCAATATGGCTCCCAAACGTAAGGCAGATTCTTCCGATGGCAGTGTGTCAAAGAAAAAGGGAGAAACGCCAACGAACATAGGTCGCACATTGAACTTAAGTCGTACCACAGTTGGGACTGTTATCAAGGATAAAGTTTGCATCCTTGAACACATGAAAGGATTGGCACCCATGAAATCGACTGTGCTTACGAAGAAGCAGAAGACCTCATTCAGTTAGAGAAGCAGCTGATTGAGGAGGAGGAAACAGTTCCAACCCCTGAACCAAGGAAGATTCACCACCATGGGCTTGGCAGAAGGTTTTGCCCTCATTGAGGATGGGCTGGCCAAGTTTGTGGCTGAGGATCCCAACATTGCTAGGTACACAAAGGTCTTCTGAGGGGGGGGTTATGGATTGCCTGCAGTGTTATAGGGAGATATACGAGGAGAAGAGGATGGTGTCATTCCAGACTAGCCTGGAACATTTTTACACGAAGGTAGAGAGGCCTGCAGCAGGTGCTGGTACCTCAACTGTCTCTTCAGTTCCTCTTCCAGCCTCTCCATCTTCAGTTGCACCTGCAGCCTGTCCTGACTTTCCAGCCTCCTTCCATGAAGTCATTCTCTCTCCCTCCTTGCAACACCCCTTCCAGTGTGCAAGCCAACCACAGGATAAAAGGTAAAGAATTGTTTTCATTTTTTTTTTAATTGCCTGTACAGAATGTACAGTTTCATTTGTCATTTTCGGGATTGTTCTCATTTTTATGTTTGTTTTTTTTTATTACAGTTTCGTTATTGTCATTTTTCTGTACTATACAGTAATTATGTTCTCCCTTTCATTTTCCTATGGCCTAGTTCTGTTTCTTGATATTATACGTATGACTTTAGGGTGTTTTAGGTTAGGTAAGTAACTTAGACTATGGTAATTCCAACTTGCATCAAAAATCACCTTACGTCGGTCCGTAGGAACGGATCTCCGACGTAAATCGCGAACCCTCTGTATTGAAAGTTATGGAAGTGAGTCATTGACACTCAGAAAGAGATGGAAAGAATTAATGCATTGGAAATATGGTGTTATAGAAAAGAAGGAAATCAAGAAGTTTTAAGAAGAGTTGGGATGGAAAGAACACTGCTCAAGAATATTATGCAAAGAAAGACTAGATTTGCATGACATCTTCTGAGAGGTTCTTTGGGACACCTGACAAGAACTATATTACAAGGGAAAGTTGAGGGGAAGAGAAGACGTGGAAGATCAACTAGAGAGTGGTTCAATGACATCGTGGAATGGACTGATTTAAGAATGACGGAGGTGACAGACCTAGAGCAATGGAGAAGAGCTGTTCATCTGCTGCAACCCTCTTTCTAGAGGATACTACCAGATGATGAATATCCTAAGAACATACAATTCATCAACCTCTGTTCCTGCATAACTTATTGCACATGCCACAGCATTAAACTTACTTCTATGGCATATTCTTGCAAAGTGGTCACTCAAGTAATTCAACTATTTTATTTGTTTCTGTCACCTTGTGACCATCAGCAATCATTACAGTTATTCTTTCATAGTCATTCTTCCTCTTACTTGCCACATAGTGTTGGCATTTCCTTTGGCCTACTTGGCTAGTTTCTTCTCATAATCTGATTTTGCCTTCCTTACCATACTGGTCATCTTTCTCTTTATATTTATATATGATCCACATTATTACTTTTTTTCTGAAGCTCATGCTTAATGATATTACTCATTTAACTCCTGCCTGATTAGGTGTACAATTAAATATAGCTTCTTCTAGATCATAGGTTCCCAAAGTGGGTGGTACCGCCCCCCAGTGGGTGTTGAAGTCTTCTGGGGGGGGGGGGGGGCTATAATGGGATCAGAAGCATTTGGGGGCGTTCAGGCAGTCTAGGGATCGGTGGCTCTTTATAGAAGAAATTAACAATATATATTTAAAAATTAATCATTTTTGTGATTTTGCGATTAGATAATCATTTAAAATTTAAACAATGCATTTTAATTTATCTTATGCCCATCTTACACGATCAATGGGGGGGCGACAAAATTTATGTCTTGCAAAGTGGACGGTGGCCCGAAAAAGTTCGGGAACCTATGCTCTAGATCAAGGTTTCCCAAACTTTTTTTTTTCCCTGGCCTGGTTATTTTAATATTTCATCTTCGTGACCCACTGAAATTTTTATGGCCAATAGGTAAAATAAAACAGATTCGAATGTTCATAGAGTTTTCATTTATTATTATTATAATAAGCATTTACTCTTATAAAAATATAAAGAAATTAAACTAAAATCAAGTAATTTATTAATGAGAAGTGTGATGCTGTTGTTTGTTAACTAGAAACTTCAGGTGTGGAGGCAAGGTACATGTAATCAGTAAATATAAAAAAATACACTCTCTATCGATGCTTAATGTGGCGGGCGAGTAAAACAAATGCCAGACCGCTAAACAATTCTGCTGGTGGCACAGTTGCCGCCATGCAGCCTCGCCATTAGTTGAACTACTTTACCGCAAACAAAGAGACTGTGAAATGACAATGCGGACGGAGCTCGTTTTTCATCTCTATTAATTAAATTATTTATTCATTAGTCCTGATTAAGCGCTATTTACTGTATTTTATGTACTTGTATTTTAGAGTTTCAGGAAAAAAAGAAAACCCAAAAATGAAACATTTAGGTTTTTGAGGGTTTTTTTTTTTGGTGACCCGGTGCCTGGTCATGACCCACCATTTGGGAAACGCTGCTCTAGATGTTCCTTAAATATCTCTTGTGCATTACTAAGATCCTTCCATTGCAGGGTTTTATGCCATTGCACAGTTTCATGCTTCCTACTAAACTTGTCATAATCACCTGCATTGTAGTTCCACATATATACTCCTTGACAGAATATTTCTCGTTTTGTTTCAATTTCCCAAGTCAAAACTCATGTTCACTTTCCCCAGTCGAAGGCAATGTGTCCACCTTGTTATGGATAGTTCTTATCATGACCAGGTCCAATACTCTTGCTCCTCCCATTCTCTCTAAGTAATGCTGCCTCTTGTAATTATTTCTCAGTAAGTGCTATGGATAGTTCTTATCATGACCAGGTCCAATACTCTTGCTTCTCCCATTCTCTCTAAGTAATGCTGCCTCTTGTAATTATTTCTCAGTAAGTGCATACATTTCATTTCTTTCCAGTCTATATCCCCATAGAAAGTCCCCCCCTCCCCATAATAATCACTCAATCTGCACTCACTGTACTAATTTGCTGATGTTTGTCTTCCATTCATCCCTGGAATCCTCTGGACTATAGCTGCAGCCAACCGTATATTTTGTCTTATTGGCCTTGATCTCACACCAGCTATTTCAAATGAACTTTCGTCTTCCTACCTATCTCCTATTCTTTTTGGCTGCAACTCATCTGTTATCATCAGCAGCATCTTTGCCATCCTATCTTCTCCACCCCCCACCCCCCGAAAATACTGAACCTTCACATTTTATCTGTGTAACTACATCATCTGCTGATAGCTAAGTTTTATTAATGCCTATAACTTTTGGCATTAGTATATAGAAACTTCAGCATCCCTTTAGGCCCTTAACTACCTTTACTTACTGACTACCCTGTTAAATATTTTTGCTTGAGAGACTAGATAGATTCTGCACTTGTTGGTCATTTTCACACACATGTACACACTTGCTTCATGAATTCATATACACACATTCACTCTAATTGCTTAAGTTTTCCTGAATTTGCAATCTAGCATGCTCAGTAAACAAAGTTCTCTGTAGACACCTAATACTAAAACCGTCGTGTAATGTCGACAGATGCAGTCTGTCGACATTACACAAATCTTTTCTGTCAAACACAGGCCATAGGTCCACAAACTGTCATTCATTCTGCACAACCTGCGTATTGATTTATTAATGTCCTCTTTCTCAATTTGCTCCTCTCATAGCATGGCAGAAGACTTATAATCTTCATCTTCTCACTCTTCATTTTTGCTTTCTTCAACAACTGCTTTGCATCCTCCCTTAGGTGAATACTTTTCACTTTACCATTTTTGCATCCAGATGATATGACTAATATTAATTTTTGTGCCAGGGAAACATAATTTGGTTATTTTATTTTATTATTTTTTTATTATCCCATGATATTATCACATCAGATCATAGAGGTCAAGTTCATGTATTTTATACAGCACCTTTTCTGGGTTGTTTATAGAGTTCACATTTGGAAATATTCATACAGCACCTTTTCTGGGTTGTTTATAGAGTTCACATTTGGAAATATTCATACAGTTTAGCAAATGCATTGGTGATGCTTCCTCGATGTTACAGATTTTGCAGGTGGGGAAGACTTTTATGCCATTGCTAAACTTGATTGGTCTTGGGGCGAGAGATCATGGTAGTGGCACTGCGATTAAACTTGGAGTTTATGATAGCACCTGGATTTTCTGTTAAGTACCAGTGGTGAGTCATGTCCTGAAGAATTGTTCTTTTTATGTTTTCTTTTTGGGTGGTTTTAAAAAGATCAAAATCTGTAGTATCACTTGATGTTGCGGTCATTTCTGCTACTTCGTCTGCAGTTTCGTTTCCCTTTAATCCCACATGGGATGGGATCCATTGGAAGATTATTGGAATCCTTATGTAGTTTATGTTTTTTGCTGTCTCTAAGTATTTCTTGATGGCTAGTGTAGCAGTTCTTAATAGCTTGAAGGGCTGCTAAGGAATCTGTGAAAAATACAAACTCCTTCGGGTTTTGTTTGTCCAAATATTGCAGTGCTGTGTTAATGGCTATTAATTCTGCATGGTATGAGTTGCATCCAATACTGTTAGTTGTTTTTAGTTCTATATTATGAGAGCGATAGATGAGTACGCCACTCCCAGAATTGCCATTTGGATTTTTGGAGCCATCTGTGTAGATCTTTATTGAGTCAGGTCTATATTCCATTATTTTTGAAAGGGCTAATGATCTCAAGATTTCAGGGTTTTCTGGCTTTTTTTCTCATGTTTCCCTATTTCAGAGTTGATAACTATATTTTTCCTGTCTTGATTTGGAGAAAATGCTGGGTAGTCGGCTATTTTATTTGGACAATCCAAAGGAATTTTATTTTCTATGATTTCATGCATTGTTGATTTTTTCTTTATTCTGTTTGTTGGTTTCCAGTTTTTAAAAAGTTCACTTGTTCTATGATGTGCAAGGTTGGCTCTTTTTTCTACAAATTTGGTAAGATTTTCTTGCTACCTAATTTTTAAAGGAACAAGGTTGGATTCGAATTCAGCTATTTTTCCAGGCTTTGTATTCCTTAGTCCACATATGATTTTAGCTGCATTTTTCTGAATTTTTATAAGCTTGTCTAAACTGGTTTGTGATGTTTGCATACAGATAGGTGAAGCATATTCCATTATGGGATGGATAATAGAGGTATATGTGACTTAAGGTTTTAGCATCGGCTCCCCACTCTTTACCTGAGATACTTTTCATGATATTTAGTCTTCTTTTTGCTCTGACTGCAACATTGTTGATATGTTTATTGAAGCTTAGCGATGGATCCAGAGTAACTCCAATTCAAGGTATTTGGGGTTTTCATTAAATATAATTAGTTGACTGTTTAGCTTAATCTTTGGTCTCCACTTTCTGAGGTGGTTATTAATAGTAAAAACACAGATTTCTGATTTAGTAGGGTTAATTTTGATTTTTTGGTTTTCACAGTATGTAGCTAAACTTTCAATGGCTTTGTTTAAGTGACCTTCTGCTGTTTCTAGGTTGTTGTGAGCTGAGAATAGGACCAAATCATCAGCAAACATAGCTATCTTTGTTTCTTTAATTTGGTTATACTTTCATTAACACGTTCGCTGCCAACTACTGTATACTCATAGTTGGTAGGCCAGCTACGAGTATACTCGTATGATGCTTACCGCTGGCAACGAGATTACTGTACTGACCTTGAAGAAGTGAAAATGCTTGGCTTGTGGAGCTAGCATCAAAACTGTGTATTCTCATAGATGGTATATGCTCTGCACAAGCCAACTATGAGTATACTCGTATGATGCTTACCGCCGGCAATGAGATTACCGTACTGACCTTGAAGAAGTGAAATTGCTCGGTGTAGGGGAACAGACTATGCCGAAGTGGCGTGGCAGCGAACTTGTTAAATACTCCTCTGATCATAGTCCTGGTACATAATTTTCTTGTTTTCTGTGACATGATTTCAACTTTTACCTAGGACCACCCGCTTCTTTCTCTTCTCATGAAAATAAATCTATAATTTCCAAAAAAAAAGATTTATGCTTAGATTTCATGCATAATACTGAATGCAGCACTTATATTCCAGCAATAAAAGTAACAAACTATAAGTAGTATAATGCCAGATTATCTCCAACAGATACCTTCTCTTCAACTCATTCATTCCTTGTATACTTGCTGTTTCATTCATAGTTCTGTGACAAGGAAAAATCTAGTTCTTATCCCCTTTTTAACTACACACAAACTTTAACTTCCATGGATGTCTCCTTGTCCGCTATCCATATAATGAAAAATTTTATCAACTAATATTAATGCCCTCTGAAAAAAGTTAATAGATCGTTATCACATCATCCCTCTTTCTCCTGTTTGCAGTTATCTCTACACACGCTCAGTCTATCCTTGTAATCTACATTCCATAATCCCAATATCATTGTAACTCTTCTTTGCAGCCTTTCCATAGCTTCTCTATCCAATCAGAACACAGGACACCAAATGCGAGCAGAGTAATCTAAGTATGATCATATATCAAGACTTTGTAAAGAGGCATAATGATTTCCTTATTTTCATGTCAATGTTTGCTTCAGCATTGCAATTATCCTATGAATTGTATTTGCAGTTTTTGCTGTGTGACCTTTGAATTTCAAATTCATTCCTATCCACTATAACTCCAAGATCCCTAGCCTCATCCCTTTCTCATAGCATAATCCCACCAATATAATGTGTGTTTGGAAATCTCGTTATGCAAAAGTGCATAACGTTATGCTTGTTAACATTGAATTGCCAGCCATTATCATTGATCCACACTTCTAAACTATTCAAACAACTCTATAAATGCTGTGCATCAGTAGCATCCTTGAATGCCATGCCTATCTTTGCATCATCAGTAAACAATTGAAGATCTCCTGCCAGGCCCTTTCCAATATTAATTTACAGATTAAACAACAGTCCAAGGACTAATCCCTTGGGCACACTACTGGTCACCTTAATTTGGAAGATTCACTTATATACAACATTTGGATACTTGTCTGTCGGTTATCATGTGGTATCTTATCCACTATGTGGTTTTCCCTTTGGGGTGGAGATTTCTGCCATGTAGGACACAATACCTTGCCTTGGACACAATACTGATCACCTTAAATCTGGAAGATTCACTCATATACCACTTTGTCGGCCCCTATGTGGTATCCTATTGATTGCTTCAGCAAAATCCATCATCATCATAGTGTATCCATTCCCTTTATCCAACTCAGATATAACATTATTACAACTGAGTTGGATAAAAGGGAGAGATTGACCCCCCCCCCCTTTCCAACTTATTCTCATGATATTCCTTCCACATCTGCTTATGTATCTCTTACCATTTCACTCTCTATTTGTGTTTTTTCAAACTCAAAGAACGCATTTAGGTACTGCTTCATTTACACCTTTGTTCAAAACCTTCCGTGTAATGCTTGATATCCTTCTCAATCAACAACTGATTACCATGGTACTGAACATAGTATTCTCTTGAGTTTATCATAACTTCCAGTTTTGTAACAGGTTATGAACAAGTAACAAGTTACCTCCTCACTTTTTCTTATACTTAAACCTACAGTTTGCTTAGCTTAGTTGGGAAACCTTCTCTTTTTTTTTTCCAGAGATAATCATATTATTCAGGGGCTCACAATGGTGAGTACGGGCATGGCAAACACGAGATACCTGAGCTAGACCTGATCTTACTTCCTACAATATACACTTGGTATATCATATCTGTAGACTGGTCTTCTGCTCTTCCTTCCTCTACGTGCTATTAGAGCAATTTGAGGATGAGGGGATGACTCTTCCTTCTCAAACTGTAGTTTCCACTATCTACAAAAAAAGGCAAGCCTAGCTGTCTTAAGGTGGCAGCTCTACCACTAGGATACCTATTGTCATGCTAGTCACTTGTTGACATAGGGAAACACATGTTACTTTCAAGTTTCAACAAAATCCAAACCGGACAGAAAACACGGGAAAGGACCGCAAACTGGAATAGGTTAAGAAACTTCGGAAAAAGAAAAATGTGGTGAAATATGCTACATGGAACATTAGAAGCATAGCACATAAAGAAGAAGAAGAATTACATAAAATTTTAAATGATGAAAATATAGAAATTGCGGTTCTTGCAGAAACAAAAAACTATATATATGATAATTACAATATCATATATATAGTGGAGTGGACAAACAAATATATGCAAAAGCAATATGTGATTATTTGGATCCATAAATCAATTAAAGCAAAAATAGCTCATTATACTGTACATACTGGAATGAAAGAATATTAGAATTGCATTTAAAATTAAAGAAAATTTAACAGTTGTTGGAGTCTATGCCCCTGAAGAAGGACAAGAAGAAGAAAATGATTATTTTTACAAAGAGTTACAAGGAAAATATGAAAAATTAAATAAAATATAATTATAGCCAGAGATCTTAATGCCAGAATAGGAATGAAAAAAAAAAAATTAACAAAATACAAAAATTTGGAGAACCAACAGTTATCAAAAATGGAAAGTGACTCATGAATTATATAATTTAAAAATGAATACATTTTACAAACATAAAAATGGTGTGCAAGAGGACAAAAATCAATAATAGACTACTTTATAGCAAATGAAAAAGAGCAATCCTTTTCCTAGATGTTAAAGTCAGAAGAGGGCTAGAAATCAGCACAGATCACTATTTAGTTTAGGCAAAACTGAGGTTTCCACCAAACTGGTTACAAAAAAATAAACCTAGAGAAACAAAATCTAATTACAGTCTACTGACTGATTCAAGTATAAGAAATTTATACCAACAGAGGATTAATAACTACTTAGAAAAAAATACAAGAAAATGAAGACATTGAGAAAGAATGGAAGAATATAAAAAATTAGAAACACATTAGAAAGTTAACTGTTTTTGGCAATCTTTTATCCACAGTTTATCATGAGCCCACCTTCTCAAACCAATATGTGCATAACGTTTATTACAAAAATTTAGAGTAGTAAAAAATAACTGTTGCTCATTTGCACCACAAATGTAACTCTGCAACATGAGTTTATTAATTGTTTATTAAGTAAATGATGCATCAGAGTGGGTACAACCTAAAATCATTGAAAAAATGATACATTCCTGTTTCTTACTATTTGCAGACTAATGAACAAATTAGCCAAACTTCTTACTTTCAACTAAAAACATGCAGTTTTACCTCTTCCATTTTTATATCGTATTCTGAGAATGTGGTTTTATATACCAAACATTAGATAGACATTTGGCTCATGTTACATCATAAATCCAGAGTGGCATACGAAAATATATTCATTGAAGAGTATAGCCAGCAAAGATTGTGAAGTGGGTAGCAATTCTCTTCGACATATTAGTGCTAAGTGTCATGACTGTTGTGAAAATCTTTAGGTGTGTATGTAATTTCAATCATTTGTGAGACTACCACCCTGTTTATAATATTTGAAAAAAGTATTAAGCTTTGGTCTGAGCTATTTCTGGACTTTTAACCCTTATCATCCATGGTACTAATATGCTCTTTACTTTCAATCTTTTGTGGGTGGGATTAACATAAATTTAGGAAACATCTCACCTGAAGAAGCTAGAAGAACAACTGTGGAGATGGCTCGGTATTTCCTTATAGAACTTATTCTTCATTCCACAAAATAGGCGAATTGGACAGAGAATGCACCATTAACAGAAAGAATACCATGGCTTCAGACCATGGCAATTCCAAATTCAATCCATTCCCTGTCATAAATTATTTTTCTTTCTTTTTTTTTTTTTTTATGTGGTTCCCACCTACTAAGGTTATTATAAACCTATAGTACATTTGGACTATGGGTGGGCTAAGGTTTTTTCCCCTCCATTTTTATGAATTTTATATATTTTTTTGTATTTTTTATTTATTTTTACATAGAAATCCTGGCCTAGAGATCAGACATGATTACTCGTGAACTGATCATTTTTTGAAAGAAAGTAAATTCACAGAAGTGAGGTATTGTCCTGGAGACAGGTATTTATGAGGTGTACCTTCAGTTGAAAAAACTTGAAATTGAGCCCAGATCTTTCTAATCAAAAAATAAATATGATTATTTGCTACTGAGGCACTGATAAGGAGTAAAGTTCACAATCTGTTAACTTCATTAACCATTACAACTTAAAACCCAACAAACCTCAAGATCAAGTAGAGCTATTGCACTCCTCAGTTGCTGTTATAAGCTCCTCCAAAGACTCCTCCTTAAACAGAATTGAGCTAAAAATATCTGAAGTTATTCCTGTTAAGCAAGCAGGCAGGCCTTAGGACTCAACCATTACAACATATCCATTTTGGAGATTAATTTCTGTATGTTTCTTTATCCATCTGTGCTATCAGAATACAAATACATATTTGATTAAAAAAAAAACTGATACTATGTCTTCAGTCTGGTCAAAGTATCTGTGGTTATATATATAAGCAAATCTGTTTTCATCATTGTCTTCATTGTATGCTGCTCTGAGACTAAAAACTTGTAGTTCTGTTCATAGATATCTAAACAATGGAAACCATATTTTAAAATGTCTTTTTTGAATGAAAAGGAAATGATGAAATATTCCTTTTTTTTTTTTTTCCTCCTCATGTGGAAATATTGAAACTTAGCATAAAAATAATTGCACTGTCTCATAAGGGAAGAAAATAATTCAGTGACTCTTTGGTTCTAATATCTTGAAGCTGAAGTAATAATTTATTTGAAAATTCTTAATCTTGTAATGATGGAGCCTGAGATACTTCTACCCTTCAAAATATAGGTAAGTATGTGAATTTTAAAGAACTATATTCAAAAGAATTTGATTACATAGGGTATTTTTAGATATTTACCAGCATCATTCATTAAACATTGACACCGTTTCACTTGATTTTATGGTTTCATTAGCTTATTAAATTCTAAGATCCCAATATATTGCATGATAATCCCATTAAAAAAGTACTGTTAACTAAATAGCTGTTCATTGTGGTAACTGCTGATCTTACAAATACACAGTACTGATCTGTGCTTGAATAATTTAGATATCCCGATGCATCTGAAATGCAATTTATAAAATATACATATTTGTTTACAGAAATGGAAGATGTGATGCTGTAACCTACAAACAGTACATATCTGATGTTATCTTTTTTTTTATACATTTTTAATGAGCTTTCCACCCTAAATATAAATAAATTCTGGAATATGCTATTCTTTAAAATATGTCATATACATTTTCTGTCTGCTTAGCATATATATATCATGATCATATTATACAGTATCTAAGTATTTCAGTTAAATCTTCAAGAAGAAGAAAACAATTTTTGTTCAGAATCAGTTTATTGGATTTTTTTATACAAACATAAAAATTAACAATATTATAAAATTTCCATGTGTAGTAAAATACACACATGCTAAACACTACATATTATTCAAAATTTATACAGTTTGTTTTAGGTCTTCGATAACTGTGAGTATGGTTCAGAATAAATTACTAAAATGCTGACATTATACTTATGAAATTACTGAGAAGCTATAAGATGACATTGTACATGCACGCACACATACACACACTATATATATATAATATGCAACATACATGAATAAATGTATGATGAATTTTTAGGTGGCTACCTCTCTCTCTCTCTCTCTGATGTTAACAAAAGCAGAAACTTGATTTTTTGTGATCCTACCATACCCTACTCTATGATGCACAGATAATCATACTTAATGCATATGTAAAACCTTTCATTATATTGGCATATACCTATTAAGTATGGTCACGAAATTAAAATCATTCCGAGTAACACTTTTATTCAGTTTAAATAGTTGAGGTTTTAAATTATGAATAATTAGCTACTTAATACAAACAATATTTTTAATACAAATTTTTTTTTGACAATAGAATCTACATATATAGAAGACAAATTCAGAAGGTTTCCTTAACTGAATTCAAGAAATGGATATCATCTAAATACAAGGATCCAATTAATTGGAAAATAAATGCTTAGGATAGTTGTTTCATCTCAGTAGCCCTTTGGCTATCAGAAAAAATCAGTCATTATTCTGCATGGTATATTTTATTTTCTTGAATTTTAGATTAATTTTATGAAAGTTATGTTTAATTTTAGATGTGATAAGAATTTGTGAAGGTAGCAATTTCCACTATCCCTGGAAAAATTGGAAATACCCAGGAGTTAAGACCTACTGCCTTAATCAGGAAGTAATATATCACATATGGGCAACCCGCATGCCAGATCCAGCCCTAATCTATTTCAGCGAAGTTTGTCTGATTCATGGTGGGAGAAAACATGTTGTGTTCTACTAACTCGCATTAACCTGACGTCATATGACTTGTGCAAAACACACTATGTTTTCTCCAACCAAGGTCTCATTCTCACTTTGACTAGCGGCGTGTGTGAACGTGTTACAATGTGTCAGTTCGGTACTTGCGTTGGTGTTGTGCTTTGTTCAGTGCCTGCATTGATGTTATGTTCTGTTCGGTGCCTGCAGTGTAGAAGACAGTTTTGTTTGATAGTTCGGAATAGTGCTTATAAATTTGGGACAATGTCAGGGGTTCTTGCAAAAAAAAGAAAAGTAGATGCAGAGAATCGTCAGTTTCAAGACAACTGGACGTAGGATTATTATTTTATTCTGAATAAAAGTTTGCCTGTATGTTTGCTGTGCAACGAATCCGTATCTGTCAACAAAGAATACGACTTGAAGAGACACTTTGAGACATGCGGATCACCCAAAAATTGATGGACAACTACGAAAAGATGAAATACAGAAGTTGAAGAACTTGGATACCCAGCAGCAAATCTTCAACAAGCAAAGAACACAGCACCGCAGCATAAGTCACGTGCACTTAATCACTGCCAATTTAAGGAGTATTTGGTAGACCTATTTTCGGATTATGAAGACGTGTCTTATTATTGTGAAGTGAGGTGGTTGAGTAAAGGTAAAATGTTAAAACGATTTTATGATCTGAGACAAGACATTGCAGATTTTATGGGCATAAAAGAAAACACAATTAACCAAGTAAAAGATGATGAGTGGGTGTGTGATTTAGCATTCCTTGTAGATGTCACCGGATACCTAAACGAACTGAATCTTAAATTGCAAAAACAAGGACAATTGGTTCATGAACTGCATGGACATGTCAAAGCTTTTTGTAATAAACTAAAATCGTTGGAAAGTCAGATAAGAGCTAAAAATTGTTATAATTTTCCTACTCTAGCAACTCATAAAAATATCCCTTATAATTGTTATGGAGATGAACTGAAGGCCTAATAGAGCAATTTCATACAAGGTTTGCGACTTCAAAAACAGACTCCACATTCGCTATAATTGCTCATCCGATGGATGCTGATGTAAATAATGTGCTAGAAAACTTACAGATGGAACTTATTGATCTTCAGGCAGATTTAGTGCTAAAAGTGCAACAACTTAACAACATTGCTTTGATGGATTTTTATAAATTTTATTTGGTGGAAGAAAAACATACAAATTTACAAGCCTTTTCAAGAAAAATCATTTGTCTTTTCTGCAGCACATGTGTAATAAGTTTTTTTCGAGGATGAAATACGTTAAATCAAAAATTCGGACAAAACCTCAAATTCTGTGCGATTATCCTTAAGTAATATTAATGTCAATATTGATAGTCTTGTAGTTGAAGTACAAGGCCAATCTTCACGTTAAATTGTTATGTTGTTCATTATATTATAAAATTTATGTAGAGCTTTATACCAAAGCATTATATTATAAATAAATGAAATATAAAGTAGCAACTTGTTTTAATTCATTTAATATTCATTTATTTTATTTAATAATTTGGTCTGGCCCTTGACTCGGAGACAGAATGATAATTTAACCCCGAACTAGGAAAGGTTGCCCATGCCTGTAATATATAATATACAACATATCTTTAAATTTTATCTTGAATCATAAACACAACTTGAAACTTTTTCATAATTCTGGTTGTAAAAGAAGGCTATTGAAATTTTCTAACAGATAAACATATAACCAAATATTTATGTTCTTCTCAATCATTGTTCTCTTTCTTACACATTTTCTCTCTTTCCCCCCCCCCTCTCTCTCTCTCTCTCTCTCTCTCTTTCTGAAAGATATGTTTATATTTCAGACAAACTGTGATGATAACAGTTGGAGTACTTCATAATTCTTCACATTAGTGATCAGCATACAAAGGTAGTTCATGCCCTTGTAGTATCTTTATTTCCCAATGTCCTTTAAGACTCTAGGAATCCCCAAGATATTGTTGATAAGTTCTGAATTTCTTTTTAATAGTGGTAGCTTTTCAAAAATTCCAAATATAGATTTAATCATTTCTGTGACACACTGTAATGAAACAAATAAAATTTATTAACATTATGAATATCACAAATCAGTTAATTTGTTGTTATTATTAACCAGAACCTAAGTGGAATCTATATACAAATAACCCTCATATAATGTACTTTTACAACGTGGTCTACAAATTGTAATAACCCTTGTTCAACACAGTACTTATAGAATGCAGTTTCGATATAACACGATCTACAAATTGTAGTAACTTTTTATTTTTTCATATATTTTTCACCACACGCCTTAAAAATCAAATTTTATCATCGTTAAAAATGCGTCCGCTCGTATTGCACATGTAGTTATAAGTAGCAAATTTATATTAGGGGAAATACCCTTCAGCATGCATGTACGTCAGTTGTTTAATGTATAAAGTGTTTATTGTTGAAAGTTGTCTTTGTTTTCTGCCAAGCACATTAAAAATCATAAGTGTGTTAATCTCGAGCTGAGCACTTTATTTTCTGGTGGGTTACATAATTAATATGTAATGCTTTTTTATATAAAAAAGCATTACATATAAATTTATTTTTATATTAATAGCCACTTAGCAGGCTTTTGCAATATGATTGAAAATGAAATTAGTGAATTAATTGTTTGGGAAACATTTAAATGAGGACTGGTACAATTAATAAATGACATGACATTGAATCAAATGGTGGGAAAAGTTCTGCCAAAGATTCTGATTGTGATGAATCCATTAAAGAATTCAGTTTAAAGAAATTAACAGAAGGATTGGATAACAGAAGCAAGAAAGTTAGGAAGTTACTTTATGGATAATGATCCCTCAATGGAGTGCTTCGTAAAATTCACGTGACAATTGGATATTTGTTTAGTTCCATATTATGAACTTAATAAAAAATTGCCGCATAGTGGTAAGCAATGTTTTATTACTGACTTGATAACTAAACCAGCCAAAGTATGCAATGAGAATTATACAAATGTCCAACAGATTTCAAGTGATGATGACGTCTGATCACTTGTAAAGAAAGGACATCTATGAAATGTTAGTTTTGAAGACAGTGATAACGATTAAAATATGCACTTTATTTTATTTTGTCTAAAACATTTATGTATTATGTGCAATGAAGTTTACGCACAATTTGTAATTTTTATAAGTTATTACTATGTGTTTGTTTCATAGTTTGTTCTTAACTTACATGAATTACCTAAATTCAATAAAAATGTATTTTTGTTGGATATGGCATTGTTATTTATATAATTAAAAACAAAGAAACATAAACCTACTTTTTCTATGTGATCTGATTCTCGCATAACGTGATTTATATAATGTGGCATTTCTATGGAACCTAACATCCGTGTTATACGATTGTTACCCGTATATAAATATATATTTGATTCAACTAATTACAGAGAATGGAAAGTGTGATAAGAAATATTAAGAAGAATAGAAATTACTAGATCAACCTTCATTAGCATGAAAAACATTCTGACCTCAAGGGAAATTCACACAAAAACAAGAATTAGGCTGTCCAAATGCTACGTATAGTCAACACTGCTATATGGAGCAGAAATCTGGACAATATCAAAACATTGTGAAAATAAACTAAAAGCCTTTGAGATGTGGATCCTCAGAAGAATTCTTAGAGTCCCATAGACTGCCAAAGAAACTAATTTAGAAATATTAGAGATGATGGAGAAGTTAGGACTCTGTTGAAAACCATTAAAAAAAGGAAAACCTCCTACCTTGGTCACATACTAAGGCATGAGTCCCTGAAAAAAAACTTCTAGAAGGAATGATACAAGGAAAAAGAAGAGGAAGACAAAGCACAGATTGGATGGGAAATATTAAGGACTGGACCTTTTTATCCTATGAAGAATGTAAAAGAGAAGCACAAAACCGTACACGGTAGAAGCTCATGGTGCCTGACAAGGAAAAGATGTGGAATTTGAAAACTCATTTTGGAGCCCTTTCACCCCCCAAAGTTACAAGTCATTTACAAATGCCTGTCATACTTCTCCTTAAACTTCATTAGTGACAGAACCTTCACAACTGCCTTTAACAGTCCATTAATCATCTGTGCAAAAAATGTATCCCCCCCCCCATGCTTGTTAACCATACTTTTACCTAATTTCCAGATGTACCTTCCTGTCAATTTTATATTTTCTATAAAATTCCTCTGGTACATCTGTTCCCAACCAGTGGTACGTGTACCCCCAGGAGTACATGGTGGGGCTGTTCAGGGGTACACAAAAAATGATCAGTAATGGCAGAAAAACAAGTAAAGTAAACAATTTTACATTAAGATAGACACCGAACAAAAGTGTCAGTATTTAAAAACAGCTATTTTAAAAACAAGGGGTACAATTTATAGAAATGGGTTTAAAAGGGATACACAAGTGGAAAAAAGTTTGGGAACTACTGCTCTAGTAAACTGATATATTTCCATTATAAAATTTCTTTTCTGTCTATCAACCAAACTATAACTTGCACTGGTCTGTAGAGTGCTTCCTATGAATGTTGGAAGCACTCCACAGACCACCTGTCACCAACTTTATCACTTCCCTCCAGATCTTCTCCACCACTTCACCAAATTTTGTATGATGAGTTTCTTATAATCTTAAAATATATTATAAAATTGCAAGAAATCAAAGTAAGGAAAAACTGAAGAACTAGCTTAAAAATACAATTAATTAAAATTGTATTGAATTTTAGGAGTATAATACAGCATTTGGTTGAGAAAATACTCATTTTTGCTGCATATTCTTTAGGGAATATAGTTGCATTTCTTTAAGACTTCCATAGTGGAAATGGTATTATTACAATACTTGCATAATGTTCAGTACAAAGCAAATGCAATCCTGACAGTTCCATAAAACTGTGGATATTAATTTTGTACTTGCACATTTAATCCATGCCTTCTGCAGCTGATTTTTTTTTTTTTTAATCTTGAAACAAATTCTATATTTTCTTCAATATTGAGCCAAATTAATTTCTGTTTATTTATTAATATGTATATCATTGTCTTGGTTTGAGCCAATGCGGAATATAATTTGGTTGCCTAAATCTCAAATTGCCAGCCCACCCTCATTCATTCAGCATCCAGATGGATACCTATTAATGGGGTGCACTAGAAAAAGGTGAGGAATGGACAATATTAGAAGCTCTAGTTGGATCTCTACATCCTTTATAAGGTTATGTGGAAGTCTCATCCCAGTTATATAGTTTTGACCCTTAAGCACACCCCAAAATGTTCTGAAAGCTATAAAAGTGACTGAAAATTGAAGATAAAGATATTCCAAATGTCTGAGATAATTACTTTAAAAGACCTGCTAAATAAAACATGAGGTGCAGAACAGTGATGGAAAATATTCAAGAGGAATACAATCAGAAAAATGTCAATACCAGAAGTAGAAGAAAAAACCATCAGAAACCTGAAATGTGTAAAGACAATTGACATTTATGTCTTTAGGGGTGAAGCAAAATGCTTTTCATATTCCCCGCTATCTGTTGTGGTCACAGTGAGGGTAAAATTTACGAGCAGTTTGCTTGCCCTGAATGGGCTTGGAGATTATGCATCGTTATAAGAGGCTAATATAGCTTTTGGTCTTCTGTATTTGCATATGTCTGTTGGCTCGTATGCTGCAGCTTGTTGAACCAAATCGTTGGGATGTGTGGATGTCTTTAGGAAAAACTGGGATGCTAAGGATTGTAGAAAAGAGAGAATATAGGGAATATTTGTGTCTCTGTGGAGTTGATTGTTTCTAACATACCACGGGGGCGTTCAGAATCATTCTCAAGCACTTGTTCTGCACTCGCTATATTTTGATAATGTTAGTATTAGAGGTGTGGCTCCAGGCCGGAGAGGCGTAGATGATTATAGGACGAATCGTCATCTGATATAGTTGCAATTTGATTTTGTTGCTGAGCTTGCTATTTCTGTTAATTAGCAGATAGATCTGAGCTATGGCTTTAATGCTTTTGCACATGCAGATTTGATGTGTTGGTTGAAAGATAGCTTTTTGTCAAGAATCACACCCAGGTAATTTGTTTCTGTCTTCCAGGGAATTTTAGTATTGAATAGTAACACATCTCCTGCAAGAGACATTGGCCTTTTTGAGAAAAGAATGGCTGAGCTTTTCAGGGGGGTTGACTTCCAATCTCCACTTGGAGAACCAACCCTCCAGCTTTAGAAGGTTTTCTTGAAGCTTTCTGGTAATGAAATGGGGTCTGAGAGATCTGGTTAGTATTGCCGTATCGTCCGCATATAGGGCCAAAATTTGACATATAAAAAAAAAAAAAAAGAGCTAAAAATATGGAGGTATAACAGAAGGCCTATTCAGAGGAATAAATTCTGAATGACTGGAATAGAGCTCTATAATATCTAGGAAATGAAACTGAATGTGAGTATAACAGAGGAATTTTTCTGATTGCTCTCAGTAAGGTTTATGTAAATATATTTTGAGAAAAAAAATTGTGGAAGAGAAACTTGTGAGAAAAATAAGCTGGGTTTAGGCCAAATAAGAGTTGTGAATCAGATTTTCACTTTAAACAAATTGTTGAGAAACCACGAGAGTATAAGTATTTGTATTTAAGTTTTGGAGATTTAGTAAAAACATTACAAGGAGCCAAGAGAAAAGCTGTTCAAAGCACTTTAATTATATGGTATAAACAAAACTTATCTAGTGATACATAGTGTACATTTAAGATGTAAGTTATCAGTTAAATTGAAGGGGATATAAGATGGTTTGATGTAAAATCAGGTGAAAAACAAGGGTGGACACTATACCCACTTCTGGGAAAAACTGTGCACTCTTGTCTCACAATCTTCATAAATAAGCGTGATATGAAAATTAGTGATGTTTATGTCACATCTTTACTTTATGCAGATGATGTTATATTGTTAAATCTGGTACGAGTATGCAGGATCCATTAACTAAACTGAATAAGTGCTATAACAAATTTGGTACGAAAATCAAAATAAAAAGACATTATGAAAATAGGCAGGAACACTGAAAACCAGCTACGAGATTGAGAAACCTATAGATCAAGTAAAACATTTCAGCTTTTTATGCATTTTAGTAAAGATGGCAAATTAATCTCCCTTATTCTATATACATTTATTCAACTGAATAAATTCATATGGAATAAGAAAAAAATTACTCAAAAATTATTCAAAAACTAAATTATATACAATACTGTATCCAAACCATTTTTAACTTATAAATTTGAGAGATGGGACTTTTGATATGAAAATTCTGAAAAAAATTAAAGAAGCAAACAGGTCTCATCAGTGGCAGAATATTATTAAAAATTGAAATATTGGGAAGAAACTTGACATTGATAGCATTCAGGAATGTGAGCAGAGCAGGTTTGATGCCAGGATAATAGGAAACAGACCCTCAGGAAGATCTAGATGTATGCAGTTAAAAGCACTAGAAGACCAAAATATAAGATCTGACAATAAATTGAGTCATAACAGATTAATTTGGAGGAAAATTTGTTGATAGATTGTTAACAATAATGTAAGCTTTTCATGTTGTACTGTCATAATATACTATACATCCCTTGAAGGTATAGGAATTTGATGATAACATATTTTTCTAATCTTATGATCACTTATTTATTTTTTAAAAATTTGTTTTTGTTCATCTACTTACCGTTTCATTTACTGTATTACTTGCAGGGTTTACAGTATTTGGTATCATGATTTTACAAGCTGTTACAACCTGGAAACCTAGATTTCCAAACAAACATAGTAGTCCAATTAGAATCAACATGCGGCACCAACGAGTTACCATGATTGATGATTTCTAAAATAAACACACAAAAGTTATAAGATATATAGATTAATATCTTTCAAATATATATATTGTTATTTATTATGATACAGTACATTTTAATTTTACGGTATGTAATTCTAGACGATTCCAACTTTTGTGATTGGTTCTTTTAAAATTACTGTTAAAAAAATTTCAAAGTTTATAACTTTTAATAATAGTTGCATATAAAACTGCTCTGAAATTGAACTATATTCTATGAAAAATATGCACAAGATTTGCTTCAACAATACATGACTTTCACAAGATATTATTGATATCAGACCTCCTGGGAGTCAAAAGACTCATTGCAGAAGATCCACACCTGTGCTTTAAATCCATTCATAGTTTTCATACTCACAGGTAATACATTCCACCTGCCAATCATCACTCTCCATGCAAAGAACCTACTTCTTAATCTCTTGTGCACACCCTCCATATACGGTTTCCATGGATGGCTTCTTGTCACCTTCTACCCTATGAAAAATATTTTCACCATTAATCCTGGTAACAACTCTCTCACTAATTTGTACATTTCAGGCATATCCCCCTCTTCTTCTATTCACAAGGTTTTGCAAATTGCAAACTTTCAATCTCAATCCATCTTCATATCCAACACAGTGTTCGTGTCCTGCTCATGAAAAACATCATACCCTTCCATTTTCTATTGCAGTCATAATATTCTTATTCAACTGTGTTTCACTTATTCCAACTATTTTGGGGCTAATAAACTCAATCAATGAAACAATTTCATCTCTCTTATTTCAAATAGTCCTGGCAGTTGTAATTAAGAATGTGAGAACAGGAAGTTGTAATTATGCTTAATTACAACTGCCAGGCAGTTGTAATTAAGCATAATAATTCATTTCTTTTCCTACAACTAATCCTACCTACATTGCCCCTCATCTGGAATGTCTTCATACCTACTTCTGTCTACTCATCTTCAAACCGTTTAGTCTATATAACCCCCCACACACACACACGCACACTCATCTACTCCAATGCATCCCATTCTTATGCTGACCATCCCTGTACGTACATTTATTACTGCTCTCAGAATCAATTCTCCTTACACAGTCTCCCCAACCACCTACTTCCCCCTTTTCCCTATCCAGCTTGCATTTCCTGTTCTCACATTCTCATCTCTTACACTATCCTACTCTCCATCCACAAACACTTCAGTCTCACCTGATCCACTCATGCTTGTTCACATCACCGCTGAACTTTCTTTGATCCCTTGTTCATATTACCTCTGACATGCTCTGAGCCCTCTTTCATACCACATGTTATCCTTCCACCAATAACAGTCTCTCTAGTTGATTAACACCAAATCCAAATTCAGTCTATCTCTTTTATACAATTCCATTCACCACCTCAAATGCATTTATTTCACACATCAACAAACTGCTCCTTTCTTGTCATACAATTTTGCTAGCATACCATTCATGATTTTTGCTTGCCACCTCTCACATATTTTTGAGATATGCAAATATACTGTACAAGCAAAGGTAGGATTTTGAAAAATGTATATTAAATTCATTTTTGTCCATCAGTATTCATGGTAGTTATCAGCTCTAACCAGAAAAAGTTTAAGGAAATTTGGTATTCTGAATGTTCCTGTAATTTTCAAATATCTCATTTTGATTTAAATAGAATAATTTTTAGTGTCATACAAAGTTTAGAAATGGTAAAATGATGAATGAATATTATTCCGCTATTAAATTTTTCGCGTTTCCGGATTTTCTTTTATATCAGACCATTTTTCGAGAGCTTGTGTAGTTCAGTAGAAGTGGCGTTTGCACCCCATGACACTTGGCTGCATGAATGAAAACTTAGGTTCAAATTTAGTTCCTGCTACTAGAGGAACATTTTCTAAGCTTTTTTTCGACCAGTTCCAGAGTTAGTTGATCTCTGGCACAGGCAAGCAGGTTTTTTTCTCCCGGAATTCGGGTTTACTCAAGAAAATCGACCTTTGAACCCCACACTATTTTCAGACATTTAAAAAAATATTGTTAGGTTTAGGAACCACGAGATGGCGGCACTTGTTGGCCATCTCTTCACTGCGTGGCAGTTAACTTAGTGATAGTCTTGGCCAGCTATCTCTGATTGGCTGCCAGTGGAAATTGAACTGCCCACTCAGTCTCCAAAGGTTAGGGCCAAAACGGCCTCGCCTACTCCCTATATGGGAATAAAAGGTGTTATTAGCTGATTTTTTTTTCGTGAGCAGAAGAATTAAAAGGACAAGAATATCCTTGTTCCAGTTTGATAGAATTTAATGAAATTTGGTATTTAGGATATCTGCTAATATTTGTCTAATTATCTCAATTTTAGTTTAGGTCGAATTATTTTCGATCTAAAAGATGCGGATTTTTTTGTCAGCCTGCTTGAATAGGAGCTTCCACTCTAATCAGTGGAACGTGGGTCCACATCGAGCATCGGTATTTTGTGAATGTCATTGCTGGGATCATTACCCAGACCGGCTTCAACTCGCACTGGAGTGAGCTAGACTCAGAAGGGTACTATTTTCCCATATGTAAGTAGTAAAATGGTGTACCATCATATTAAAATACTGTCAAGGAATGTAGGAAGTTTTTTTATTTAGTTAGTTACAAAGTAAATTATATTCTTGTTTTAATCCTTTACCGAAGTGGATGCACAAATTTTGTTTGTGCATTACATGATTACATGATTAAAACAATAACATTGTTTTCTTTATTATTATAATTTACTTTGTAACTAAGAGGGAAAAAACCTTACTAATATCTATTTGTTGGAAAGACTAAAAGTTAGGAGACTGCTTCACAGCTTTAATATTAAATTCAAAGTCGTGAGACTAAAATTTTAAAAACAGCTTGTGTAGCTCAGTGGAAATCGCAGTGTGCCCATAGCACAAAACCACCTGAAGAAAGGTTCAATTCTAGTCGCCAATTAGAGGAACTTTTTCTAAACCTTACTTCGACCAGTTTTCGAATTATTAGATGTCTGGCACGGGCAAGCAGTTTATTCCTTCCCGGAAACTCAACAAAATCGACTAGAATCCACACTATTTCAGACAAAAATATAAGATTAGAGACCGCGAGATGGCGGCACTTAAGCCACCTCTTCACTGTATGTGTATAATTAGTGATACTCTTGGGCCAGCTGTCTCTGGATACCAATGGAAATGGAAGTATTCCTTATTCTCCAGAAAAGTTAGGACTAAAATGACCTTGCCTACTCCCTATATTGGAATAAAGGGCGTTAGCAGATTTTTAACTTGAAATTTCCAGATTGATGGAAAATTGATAAATTTAAACGTTTAAACTGTTTAATAAAATTTTAAACAGTTTATTATTATTTAGGGCATGTGTAGCTCAGTGGAAGTGGCGCTTGCATTTTCTGCTAGGCCGCCCAAAGATAGACTTCATGGGTATTTTCTCCCGGAAACTCGGGTGTTTCATCCTGTAAACTCAAGAAAATCGACCTTGGAACCCACCTTAATTCAGACCGTAACATATTCTGTTAGGATTAGGTACTGTGAGATGGCAGCACTTATTTTCCGGTCTCTTCATTGGTAGGCTTATGATTACTGATAGTCATGGGCCAGCTATCTCTGATTGGCTATAGGTGGGATTGAACTGCCCACTCAGTCTCCAAAAGCTAGATAGGGTATAAAGGCCTCGCCTATTCCCTATAAGGGAATAAAAAGGCAGCTTCTTTTTATTTTTTATTATTATTTACTACTTTTTTTTCACTAGTAACATTCCTTTCAACTGTTTTATTTAATTTAATGCAGAAAATATATAATAGTTTTTAATTGTTTAACTGCAAATTAAGATTTTTTTTTTTATCTGACCACAATTTTAATTTTGAATAATCTTAATTCTTTTAAAGAATTAAAAAAGTGACCAAGCAGGACAATAAGTTACTTTTTGTTCTCGTTCTAATAGTTAAAATGCATAAAAGAAAGATTCTTTGGAAAAGATCAAAAATTTAGAATACAGATTCTTATCCATTTCGATACACATTTAAAGAGTATGATTAAGATTTTGATTTGGGCAGTAGGTTCAGCAGTACCTTCTTTTCTTACTGCCGAACGCTAGCCGTTCACATTCGAGTGCATATCGAAACAAACTAGACAGTTTATTTGAAGCAGGAGAAAGCATACAAGGACTACTCTTAGGCAACTGATCATATTTAAGAATAAAGCATTTTATTCTTAAAAATTTTAAGAATAAAATGTTTAAAAATAAAATATAAGCACATGCGCTATCTTTTCCCTTCTGGTAGTCAATCAAATGGTTTATAAAAGATTTCATTCTTATTATATTTTATAGTTAAAAAAAATGTTTTTCTTATGTAAGATTAACACAGTTGATTGTGTGTAAATATTTCATGTTGAGATTATGAAATATTTGTTTAAAAATTATAGCCTTTTGAGGATGATTGTCCTCTCATAATTTTTGATACGGCTTTTTTTTCTTTTCTTTTTTTTTTTTTTAGCTCGACGATGCGACCCCTTTGTTAAAATTTCTGTAGCTCACCACTGGGTATCAGAGAGTACTTCACCAGGGACCAAAGTTTCTTATTACTTTGGGAAAGTGAAGTCTCATTTTTGTTGCATGTAGTGGAAACATGGAAATCAGCATCTGAAATGCAGGCAAAACTGGACTAGAAAGTGTTCAAGTGCTTGTAAACTTTCGTCTGAATTAGTTCAGGCATATAAAATTAACGTACTCAGGAAGACTGTATGAAGGGAAAAGGCCAAGAATGAGATTACGGAAAGAAACCAGACAGAAAATTTAGGAAAAAGAAAGTTGAGCTGGAAAAGTGTTCATGGAGGAAGAGAAGGAGATGGAACTCTGACCTGCCTGACGTGATAGTTTGTTTTTTGGGACAGTTGTTAACGATTTAGCAAAAAAAAATAATAATAATAAATAAATAAAATAATTATTTTAAAAATGCCGGATTGTTAAAGGAGGTATCTGAGTTATTCCTTGTTATAATGGTTTTAAAGCAACTGAGTAAGTGAACTCAGAGTTGCTATGATGTACAAGAGAAAAGACCTACGTTGATAATTTTGTTAATAACGCTTGGTGCTCAAAGGAATATTGGTGGCTTTAGTATTCAGCAGTCAGTTTATGGTAGTAATCAGCTTAAAAAAGTATGTAACGGCAAATAGTCGGAAACACAATTTTTAATATGGGATAACAAGGTAAATCTCAAAACGCGTTTAAAAGATAATAAATATTATTTTAGAACGAAAATGTTAAGAATAAAAGTGCAAACTTACCTGGAAGTGGATTAGATTATTGTCGAGTCTTCGCTTGGAATAAAATGTTGCGATGGCACTTCCTCTGGCTCTTTTATACAAATCGCTAAGGTGGGAGGAAGAGAAAGATTCGTAAAGTCTGCACAGTATGGGAAGTACATGAGGACATCGCATTGGTGACCAGTGGTCACGGAAGCTTGAGTACTGTGCGACCAGCTGTCTTCGCTCAGCGTGAATCCAAGAAAACAGAACGAGAACTCAACCGAACTGAATGAGAAAGCACAATAGCTTTTTACACGTGGGGAGATATAAGCATGTCGTCTGACCTTCCGATTTTTTTTATTATTTTTTATTTTTTTGCCTGTTTTTGTATTTACTAACAGATCGCAAGGAAGCTGCATGCTTCACCGGACCCTGTAAGGTTGCAGACGCCGCTGGAAGAAAAAAAAAAAAAAAAAAGCAGCAGCCATAGACATTTCAACAACAGACGTTTCAAAACTCTCTTGCATTTGGCCATTATTGACAGGTGCTGGAGATATTTTGCTGAGATCTCCGCCCACTAACAATACAGAACAGACTAGTCTCTAAGCTACTGTTATCTTCTGTTGATATTTATTGAACTTATAATTAATCTATAAATAGCATGTGTTCTACTTGGAGAGAAAAAATCATGCCGTAAAACTGATACGGAACACATTTTATTTTTTATTTATTTTATTTATAAATCATCTTCCGTTCACAGTTAAGGATCTTTCTCCATTTCCCCTCCTATTTTCAGTTATATTTCAGTATTTCATTTCATTTATATTTTTATCATTTTTTTTTTTTTTTGTGGTCTGTTGGGTGAAATTTGTTTTACGTGTTAATAATTATGGATCCACCCATGTTAAGTCGGTTCATTTCTATAATTATAGTTTGTAAGACTAGTTCTTTATTTGTAATTCCTTAACATTTCTGTGTGTACTTTTTTATCTAATTTAGATCCAACTGTTCTCAAAATTTCCTTTTTATATTTTTCGTTGTCCATGTTTCGCTTCCATATAATATGACAGGATTAGCTAAAGCATTGATATTTATTTTTTAATGTTTTTTTAATATTTTAATGTTGTATTTCTTTATATTAACTGGGCTTAATACATCGCTAATCATAGCATTGATTTTGGTAAATTAAGTTTATGGTTTTAATAATAATAATAATATATATATATATATATATATATATATATATATTATATTATATTATTATACCCAAGGTAAAATACTTTCTACACACACACACACACACACACATACTGTATATATGAAAATATTAGGTAATCAGCAAACCGACATCCCATTTAGGTATACTTAAAATACTTCAGAAACTAAAAATAACAAAACACGAACTAAAAGAGATAGTCGTAATATAACTCCGGTTTTTCATCCCGCGTACAGACAAATCGGCCTTCAGAACGCGCAATTTTTACAAAAAATACTGTTGTTGGTGATAATGGGCGATAGTTGGAGAATTAAGTAGTAGTGGAGAGGATGAGATGTATTTATGGAAGTAAAGTAGTGTGCCCTTCCACGATGAGTCCTTGGACTCCCTGGAGGTGTCACGTAATAATAATGATAATTAACAAATTACGCGACCTTCTAAGTCGAGAGTATATATTATACATATATGTATATACATATATATACAATATATATAAGTCATTAATAAATGTGATGTATTGGTTTACATGCCTTCGCATGCTTGGTAGAGTTCACTCTGCTGTATATCAAACAGACAGCACAAAAGTTATATCCACACCTTATCAACATATAGTATTATTTATACAAGGTTCAAAAAATGTATCACTGTTTTGCAACAAATATTCGGAAACGTTTGCCTTTAAAACTATTCAAAGTTACAAAAGTGTTCAAATTTTTTTCAGAAATAAGCTGCAGCATGTGTTGCTTTAATGCTACTCTGTTAAAATGCATATACGGAAGAGCGGGAATGTTCACTTGATAATTGACTGGGAAATGTACACGCATTTTATGTTCTAATCCCAGATCAAAGAAAAATTCAAATTAACTGTATATCATACATCTCATGTTACCTTAGGAACTGAAGTGTCGATAAGCGCAAAAATCCTAATGAAGGAAAGCAAGTAACAGGCACGCATATATGTAAGATACAGGGCACTCTCCCTCTTGTAGCATTCTCATATCGAATGATATCACGATTTTCAGTTGAAAATCAATGACAATAATCTATTCATTGATTTTTATTGGCAAATTTCCGCACTTTGTTCTTTTGCACGGAGGTAAGCATCTCCTGAAACACTTCCCGTAAAATTCTAAAAACTTCCAGCAATACGAGCGATTATTATAATAAAAAGATAAAAATAAATACTTAAAGAAATTCATACATTTTTCTTTGATTTGTAAAACCTTAGGTTAAATTTTGAATCTACTTACCTCTGTGTGAATTAACTACACATTCATTCACTGTGTGTTTAACAATTCGATGATTTACACTGCCCTAATGTCACTTCGTAATAGAGGTTAAGCCCGGTACGTGTGCGCGCCTCATGTTTACTGGCGAATGTGCCCTACATATAAAAAGAAAAAAGTCGGTCGTGTAAGGGCACCCCCCCTCCCCCCCCGTAAAGCGACGGTCCTGGCGAACCCGAGCTTGTCTACTGCTTCCTCCATTTCTATACTACACATAGCGAAAAACAACTTGCTGTTTCTGCTAAATGTTATTAAAAGTCGTAGTATTTATTAAAATATATTTAGTGCATATCCACATTTAATAAACGCTAATATTGAAATCTGTTTTTATTTTATTTTTTCTATTCACCTCAACGTCCCTTGAAGAAACCCCGATGCGATGCATCGCCTGCTTACCGTGTTAAGCCGGCCATGAGTTTGGATATCCAATGAGAATAAATTTAGAAAAAAATACCAAGAAGGCTATATGGCATGAAATTTGAGGGGAAGAAACTAATAAAAAGTATTAACTTGTTTTATTTGTTTATTATTTAGAACTATTTTGTTTTTTATTAGCTCTCTCTTTAAATAACTTTTTTTGTTTTAATTAGAATATATTCTCATTCTATACTTAGTAACAATCTTATCAACATGTAAAGTGCTAACTGATATTTGATCAGCTGCATAATATATATTTAATTCGTAATTTCATTGGGACTCTCTATTCCTCTGGTGTATACTTTTGCTATTCTTTTAATATTTCGTTAATATATCTACACACACACATATATATATATATATATATATATATTAAAAAAAAGGACTGGAAACAAGCTAGATTGATCTCTTACATCTCAATTTATTTTTAGTTGTTCTATAGTTCTAACGGTGATTTTTACTGTTCTTCTTTCACTATCAAGCGTAGTTTCTTGCGGTCCCGCTTTTCTCAAGACCATTCTGCTATCTTGTCAATCTTCTGTTTCTGTTTTGGTATCCAGTTCTTTACTTTGTCATCTGCTATACTGCAACTTCATTTTGTCTATATGATTTTTCCATTTTTTCCGTTTTAAATCCAATCGTTTATTGGCTGTATTTTATAATTTTCTCTGATTTGTGAGTTCCTGATTTTGTTTAATATTGCCGCACATCAATTTTTCTTCCAAATTTTCATCTCAGTGGTTTCATTAATTTGTCTAATTTTTGTAGTTTCTGAAAGTTTCTGCTGCCTATATTAATACTGACTAAGTATATTTGTTGTTTATCCTGATCTAAGTATATAATACTGATCTAAGTATATTTATTGGTATTTTAATTAAAGGCATATTAAATCCCACATTGTTTCAAAACTGAATAAGAAACTCAAAGATCGGAATCAAAGAGTTTCATGCCGAATATAGTAAACGATAAAAGTATCAGCGAATACTAGCGTAAGCCAAAGCACGTAGTACAAACTAGGGCAACTCGTAGCAAGGTGGGTAAAGCACTGATCACTATTCTTAGTATTTCCTATAATGTAAAAACACATCTCCTAGGAGATGTATGATGTTATATATTATGGTGGAAGGTGAGTAGGTAGACCAAATTAATACTGAGGGTATAGCGAAAAGAACTTATATACTCTGCTATGCGAGTTGTCAAAAAGGTGCAACCATTAAGTTACTTTTAAGGTGAAGAATTTCATTCAGTAACTCTTCTGACAGATCTTTTTCATACATATTCACAAGTTTTGCTGCTTTCTGCTATAAGTTGACCATCGTCCAAGTCGTGGAAATTTGGTGAGAATAATTCAGATATATTACCTGCTGCTTCAAACCTTGTTTTTAAATCATTCATAATGAAACCAATACGGGATAAATTACGAAAATTTTAAAATCTTCTTCAGGTTCTACAGTAGTTTCTCGATTTTCGCAAAATTGAGGTTGCACACCGATTGCATCAGCAACTACTTTTGCTTCTTGGACAACACTTTCCCACGATTTCCCATGTTGTATTTCTTGCACTAATTCTCTTATAAGTGCGGACTCGACCTCAAGAGATATTCCTTTACTTTTTATAATAATGTTCTTATTGTCAATATTTGCTAATATTTTGTGCCAAAACATTGTCATTAGCATACCTTTATAAGATCTGACATATTTTTTCAAGCCTTTAATTGTGTTCAGTGTTGAAGGAGTTATTTTGAGTCCATCTCTCCTAGAATGACATCTAACACAGCAAGTACACCGGGATAATGATTAACAATTTGGCGCACAGCTTGAATTCGTTCATAGTGGTATGTGTTTTTTCAGTACTTCCCAGCATGCAGGAATGTGAGCAAAGCAAGAGTAAAATGAGAGTTTTTGCGCCCGTTATTTTTCCATGCATATTTGTTTGCGCCATTATCGTAGTCTTGTGAATGGCAATCTTCAAGAGCTATACTGTTTTTTTCCAGAGTTGCAAGTATTTCTTCGGTTATTTTTTCTCCAGTTTTTCCAGTAAAGTTCATGAATTCAATGAAACGTTCATTGATTAATTCGCTTGAGTCTTGGTTTTTCTCAGATATGTATCTGAGAATTAGGATGTTTTGTTCATTGTGGGAGATATCTGATGTTGCGTCTACTATTATTCCGAAGAAAATTGCTTCTCTTCTTTGGTCTAGAATAGTTTGGAGAATTTTGCCTGCGCAAAGGCCAATAAATTCATTTTGCATTTCCTTTCATACTTTTACCTTCCATCTGATTTTGTTGAACTTTGCCGAGATGTTGTCGTGTCACTTCATCGTACTTTCCAATTAATTCAAATATACCTAAGAAATTCCAATTATGAACATCTCCAATCTTCGTGTTCTCTCCTTGAAACGCTAAACCTCTGGATGTAAACTAATGTTACGTCTATAATCCGTTGCAAAAGTTCTCTCTACTTATTTGTTTCATATTGAACTTGTAGTTGTGAGTCTTTATCCATTCCATGTCCTTTCAATGACTGCAAAAGGGATTTCCAAGCTAGATCTTGTTCTCTGTGTTCAGCACTAGTTTCGTGAAGAGGCAGCATACCATACAACTTTTTCCAAGACTTATTTGCAAGCGAAAATCCTTCTTGGACTAAACGGCTTAAGTTTTTGTTATTAGAGTCGCAAAAAATACGACATGGTAAACATTAAAGAGTATCTTTCGATACACCCCATGTTAACCATTCTCTTGGAAAATGTTCTCTTGTTCTTTCATCTTTCGTTTTCGTATAGAACAAAGAATCTTGAAATTTCCTACCATTAAAATCTCTTGGCAATTCCTTATAAATCTTTTGGAATTCTTGAAAGCTGATAGTTCGTACTATCTCTTGCCGTATGTTGTTTCAGATTACTCTGGACCAAGTACTAGGGTCATCATATTTTATATCAGATTTTTCAATAGGGTCTGCAACTGAAGCATAAACTGTATCATATTCTTCCATAGTCACTCCTGCAGGTTTTCACTTGCGCCCGTTTCTTCAGTTGCAAGAGATTCACATGTAACGGTCGCTTGACTTTCGACTGCCTTATGAGGTTCGATTTGACACTGATATTCTGTTTGAATTTCAATGTCACAAACATTATCACTACCTTCACTAAGATCTGTACTGGAAACTCTGTCCTTTTCGTTTTCAGATTTGAAAAATTTGGTTATGAATTGACGACCTCTGGATGCTTTCGATTCTCTCTCAGATTTAAGTTTCCTCGTCTGAGCTCCGAACTTATGTTTGTACTTTGAATCAGACATTGGGATTTTATTTATTTTAACTAGAACGTCTTTGTTTGCTTGATAGCAATTTTTAATATCTCAAATTTGTATGACCTGAAAAGAAGTAATAATTTTGTTTCATACAAAAAAATCATAACTAAAAAAACTTTATATTTTCTTTTACTTGCTAACTAGCAAAATTTTAATTCAAATAAGACAAATTCTTCTCAAATAAAGAATTTTGTAGAAAATTTTCAGTTTCTTGAGATCAGCTTAACCAACTAAAATTATCAAATAAAGCTTTCTCTTTTACGAATAAAATAAAATTCTCTCGGAATCCGTAGCATACGCATCGCAGGTACCGGTACGTAGTGTGTGTGCCAGTAACATCGGCGCGGCGTCGGCTTTGAAACGATGGCGTGCATAGAAAGCGAGACGGGCGAACGAAAACCGAAAACTAAAGTAAATCCTTTCGAATGGGAAGTTCAAAAGAGTGACCATAAGTCTGAAAAGATGGATAATGGGTTGGAAACGAGTCCAAAAGGTAGTAGTAGTCCCTCTCGGCACATATTCATTCATATTTTATAAAGTTTCTTTTTGTCTTTTGTTAGTCTTAACTGACCCGTCTTGTCGGGTCGGCCAGTTAAGCTCGGAATTAGGGATTCCGAGTTAGGGCTCCCAGGCTGAGCCCTGTCAGCCTTCCCCCTTGTGGGGGCCATGCATTGACGATTTTGCTAACAGAAAAGCAAGAAAAATAACATTTTAGAATGTTGGAAATAAAGTTTTACTTCAAAAATAAACAGTGTTTTAATTTATTTCCGTCTACGTTGTTTTGACTTTTTGAAGTATTTCTGATATGTATTGAGAGGGGCGGGGGGTCGGCAAACTCAGGAACCTCCCCGGGCGGCAAAAGCTCTAGCCACTGCCTATTATATAAGGTTTTTATAATCTCATATTGTTGGGGAGGGGGGGGGGTCAACTTCCCACATTCAAGCAAGTGTGCACATGTAGATGCGCATTCACTGCTGGTGAATATATCTACTTGTATGCATGTATGTGTAGGCTTTCTGTAAACAGAGAATGCTAGGGATCCATCAGACTGACGAGTAATTAGAGAGTCTAGGAATGGGAGACTGTTCTTATTTTCCCTTTCCTAAGGTAAACTGGATCGTGGAGTGTTGATTGCTTAGATGTGATAAGAAATTGTGGAGCGTATCCAGGCCATGTGGCCATATGGAGAGCACATCATCTGCATAGCACAGCCACACAGTGGGTTTATGTGGGATAGAGTTTAAAGCTTTGTCTTCAAAGGTCTCCATGAAATAGTTGGGCATGGATGAAAAAAGTGGAGAACCCATGGCTGTCCCCCTCTGTTTGTAGAAATTTTCTTGCCAAAAGAAATAGCCTGAGTTCATGGTGAACTAAAACATGGGTTCGGATGAAATATGGCTTGAATGCTTAGATGCTAAGGTATCTTTGAGTGGGACATTGCTGAATAAAGAGGAGACATCAAACTTGACTATTATGTTAGTGTATTGGAGCGTGAGGTTTTCTACATTGGCTTTAAAGTGGGCTGAGTTTTTTTTGTGTGAAGGTGTGTTGCTAGTATATTGTGTGTGAGCACTCTGGCTAAATGTTTGACTAATTTTATGTGGGTGAATCAGTGCCATCCACAATGGGACGTAATGGCACAATTTGTTTATGGATTTTTGGTAATCCATATATCTGGGGGGGGGGGGGTCTAGAGTTATAAGGTTTTAATTTGTTTGTGATTTCCACAGGCCAAGAGGTAATTTTTTTAAGGAGCCTATGAAGTGTTCTGATCTGTGTGTTGGTGGGATTATAGTCTTATAGGGAGGTGGGGGGGGAGAACGAACTAGAAGTAAGGAGACCAGCTTATCTGTGTAAGCTAATTAGTTTAAACACAGCGGCATTTCCCTTATCTGCTTTGGTAATTACTATTCTGTTGTTTTTAATTTCTTGCAGAGCATCAATTTTTTTTTCTAGTAAGGTTGCTTTTACATGAGTTGAGTACATTGGCTACATTCAGTCTGATAATGTTGGCAATATGGTTGGGAAGGCAAAAACCTGTATCATTATTTCTTCTGCCGGAATTTTTTTTAGGTGCTAGTGCGTAGTTGTGGCCACGTGCGAGTGCGCTAATTGCTTCAAGGTGAAAGATGATAAATTTACTACTGTATTAGGAGGTAGGCTTATGTGTTGGTTACTGATCAATATTATTTTTTCGGAAATAACAACGTATACTAAACGTTAATTAAGGCAATGTAACGTTGCCGAAATATAGGAAAGCATTAATTAAAGTATTAATAATTAATTACTTGTGCTTCGGTTACGAAATTTGCAGTTATTTGAAGAATATCAAAGTTTTTAACTCTTGCTTTTATTTGTAAAAACCTGTTCTTTCGGTATACTTACATTATTTTTATTGCATTTTCTAATTTTTTGTCCCCCCAGCAAAATTAACATGGATTTGCATAGATTGTAATTGTTTGCTCACTGGATTTATTACGCTTAAAACCTAATGTGTGATCAAGGAGCAGACCGATTTCTGTGAACGACCGTGCATAACTAGTAAACTCCGTGGGTAAGCATATGCTTGCTTTCAGTCAACTAATCTTGCTTGCGTACTTGACAGTACTGCGTTGGCCGTTGCTATAGAAATCTTCGTCTTATCTAGCAGACCAAAGCAGAGCATAAACGAACAACACTGACTAATTTCTTTGAAGTAATAATAATACGAGAGTCTTGTCAATGTGTTGTATACTGACACAGATCACTGTGCTATTCATTAAAGGGTGTATTAATATCTCAGATAATTTAAATTAATTAATACCAATAAGTATAACAACAAAATATTTAATGTCTTTCAAAAAATTAAAAATTTCTCTGACGCATTTTATTCCCCAAAGGAGTAGATGAAATTCCTTTAGCCCGTGCAAGCTATCGCAACCGCTCTCATCTCTTGGTATTCATTGATATTTGAGTTCGCTGCTACTGATAATATAACAGGCATCTGCTCTCATTTCTTATTTCTAAACCTAATTGTTACTGTCAGAAATAGTGGGCTTTCGACTGTAGATGTTCATGAGTTGCGTGGTTAAATCAGAATTTTTGGAAGGAAAAAAAAAAAACATCATTTACCTGTGACATTTAGCCACACCACAAGACAAAAATGTATTATAGGTTTGAATGACCTACCAGCTCTGGTTTCTCCCGATTAAACAAAGCTCCCGTTGTTTTTGTCAGGGAACCAGCGCGAAAAGTCAGCTACTGGAACAAACCCTAACAGAACAAACCTTAACTCAACATTGGCAGATATCAAGATTGGCACCATCAACATAAGCATCAATATAAAAATGGAACTGGCAGAAGAATTGGATAAGTACCAGGTCGACATAACAGGTGTTGCTGGAACAAAGAAGACAAAAACAGGTAAGATCTTTCTAAGCAAATTCAGACAATAACCAGGGAAAAGGAGTAGCTATAATATTAAACACTAAATATAAGGCTAATCTTGAATGATATGCAATAATCAGTGGAGTGATGTGGGCTAATACCAGAACGGGGAACTGGACAATGAGACTTATTTGTGCTTATGGGCCACTGAAGGTTCTAATAAGGAAGAAGTGGAGGAATTTTTGGGGGGTTTAGATAAGGCAGCTGACACAAAGAAAGAAGAAAAGTTGGTCATTGTTGGAGATCTGAACAGCAGAGTAGGAAAGGATTACCAGACATATAAGAATGTTTGGGAAAAATTTGGAGAAAAGAGCAAAGCTAATAATAATGGTAAGTGCCTGCTGGATTTTTTGTTCAGGACATGGACTAATTATTACTAACACCATGTTCCAAAATAAAAATGCACAAATTCACATGGAGAGAAACTGCAAGAAATAAGAAAAGTGATGTTTTCCCACTGGTTCGAGACACACGAGTATACAGAGGATTTGAAATAGGAAGGCACTGATCACTGTTTAGTGTTGAGTAGGATAAAATTGAACTTCAGATTAAAAAGACAGGTGTGTATAAGAAAGTTTTGAAGAATCAAAGTTGAATAGCTATCAGATGTGAATTGTAGACTGAAATACAGAAACATTATTCAAGAAAATTTGAAAACAAGAAACAAACATTGGAGATACAGTGGCAAACCCAAAAGAAAACTTTGATTCAGTCAGAGAGGCATGTGGTGAGGTTGTGTGTAAGGAGCGAAAAATCAGAGCTCCATGTTGGACTCAGGAAGTTAAATAGGCAGTAAAGGAAAAGAAGAAAGCATATCGATAGTTTCTAGCGACTAAATTAGCCTGTGTTTTTAGGAAATGCAGAGAAAAATGTAAGAAAGCAAAGAATTGTGTAAAATTAGCAAAATAAAAGTCATGGGAGGACTTTGGCAAGGACATAGAAAATAAATATCAAGAAGGTGGCAAAATATTTTGGAAGCTATTGAAAAAGCTCAGAAATGGAGGAAAGAGTGCTGTAAAAGGAATTAGAGATGATAAAGGGGACATGAAAACTGAAGATAAAGATATTCTCGATATATGAAGTCTTATCAATAATTATATATATATAAATAATTTTAAATACTTTTTCATCTTATTTTCCTATGTGGACGATATTAAATTATATCATAATGTATCGTTTTTTTTTTTTCTTTCTTTCTTTTTTTTTTTTAACGAGAAGTTGCGAAGCAGTAATTTTACCAGTTTAGTAATAGAACTTACAAAGAACCACAAATGACAAATACAGAGCATTTCTCCCCCTACTCCCCTCAATAAACTATTACCAGAAAAAGAATGGCATAGTTATTTAGTTCGTTCGATTGTCAGGAGGAACGCAATTTTCATGAAGCACTTTAATATAGGAATCACTTTTTGGAACTTTTTATAAGCAATGGAACACGGAAGAAATGATTCAAATGATTGAATAGTCAGACAGTTTAAAGGAGTTAAAAACAGTGACATTTAGAAAAGTAGATAGTTAATGAAAAAATTGTACATATTTATTCGGTCGTTATTATTCATTTTAATAGCCATATTAGTGGCACATTGCTTTAATTGTTTTGTTAAGAATAATAACCGTACATGTCTGAAAGAAAGAAAAAGTATTTATATTTCTTTGTTTGTGCGAGAAGATGTAAATGAATAAGCATTTGAGTCATTACAAACATATTATGCGTTTTCATAAGCCGGGAGAATCTATACAAATCTGCTGTTCTCTCCATTCGTTTCATGCAACGTTTGTTTATATAAAAGTGAGATTGAATCATTGTTACGTGAAACCGCCTCATAAGGTAAGTTGAACTTTAAATAGCCAATGCATAGGTCACGTTAGAGTAGGACAAAGACCTACCGAAGTCTTTTCTATACATTCATATGGGTTTGAACTTGGATTCCAGGAACATATCAGTGAGTTTTCTGAATTTAATGTTTTTAATACTCTCTGAAAAGAAGCTTGAGGCAACAAACCAATGGTGGTGCGTCGTTTTCTGGGCAAAAATGTGAATTTTCTTAAAAATAAATAAATAACTTGAAAGATAATTGTTGATGTATGTTTACCTCGAAAGGAAAACATACATCATATAACAGAAATTTACTGAAAAAGAAAATGAATTCATTTTAATTCGTGGATGGGAACCATATTGAAATATTCATCAGTTAATAAAAATTCACCAGAATCAATTTATTACTCTTACAAAGATAAGAGGTTGTCCAATTCCAATCTTATAGCCATTTGATCTCAGGTCTTTCTTTCTTTCCTATCCAAGTATTGTCGTTTTCGACTGACTTAGGGAGGCTCTTCTTAAAACCAAAGTGAATAAATTGGTGAAGTTTTAATTGCACGAGTTAGGAACAATTCTCGAATTCTGTAAATTTGACAAATTACATTCAAAAATGAACTGGCGCTTTCCAGACATGAAAACAGTAATAAAGATTTTACAAATATTTCTGTTATATCGTTTTCATAAATGTTTTAGAAACATGCAATTCATCGATTGCGCTAATATTAGTTTCTGTTTTAATTAATGAAATTTACACTACGCTCTCTCTCTCTCTCTTTCTCTCTGCTACCCTGAACAACACGCTAAAGAACTTAGCAGAATAAACACTTAAAAAGAAGTCTCCAAGAAAAAATCAGATATCGTAATTTTGGTTCCAAGAACGAATTCCGTTTTAGAATAAATTCTGTTTTTTCTTTCTTTCTTTTATTTTTTATTTCAAATTTTTCCAATCGTCGGAATTGAATTCGTGTGTTAATAGAAGTACGAACGTCTCCTCTGTTACCAATTAGAAAACCAGACAAATTGAACGCTAAAAAATAAATTAAATAAAATAACAATTTCGAATTAACTGAATATTTTTATATGGTTCCCGTCCACGAAACATTTTTGTAAACCTACAGTACCATTGATATGCAAAGGATTATTTCCTGTATTTTTCATTAATTTTATATTTTTTAAATTCCTGTATATTTATTTTAACACACTTTGCACAAAATAAGCAGATTTAGTAGTTTTGATAATCTCAGTCGGTAGTAGACACCAATCAATGATCAATTGCTGTATACATGTCATTTAGGTTTTGAAAAAAAAATTTAAACATAAGAAACTGATCACATTTAACATTCAGGGAGCCTCCAGTGTTTTGCCTGATGTCTATCCACAATAAGCTAATGAACTTTGAATATTCATTATACTTTTTATTTTATATAACTTTACAAAAAAGTGCACAGTTGTTATAGGCCTGGATTCTGAAATGTCCAGTGAGTTCTTAGTATGAATAGAAGCCTTTACTGATAACTTAATCAACATGTTTAAATTTTTTAAAATGTAAGCACATGAGAAGATGATAACATTTAATAGCAGAACTTTCTCTTCTATATTATTATTATTATCCGATACTTCAGGGAGTCAAGTACTGATTGAGGGTGGCCGAACACAACCCACACCAGTTGTCATACACCCCTCTTAAATTCACTCACGCTAGAAGCACTCACTACTTCAGTAGGCAGACTGTTTTACTGTTCTGGGAGAAAATATCTAGCTTCCAGTTCTTTTAACCGAGCACAAACTTTTTCTATGAATGCCTCCTTGTCCTCTCCTGTCAGGTATCTTCAAATATCATTAATGTATACACAGGACCGGCTGGAGGTTTTGCGGAACCTTGGGAAAAAGTTATTAGTAGGGTCCCAAAATATTTGAAGAAATAATTTTTTATCGAAAAATCATGTAATTTTATTAAACATCATTTACAAACATTAAATACATATAGTTGTATACTAAAATATTTCTCATATCAATACATCTCTGAAACATCAAAAATTCTATTATCAAATTTTCTTAAACATTTGAAAGTGTGGGGCCCTCGGTAGGAGGCCCGAAAAAACCTATCTGGGCCGGCCCTGTGTATACAACAATGGGCCAAAACTGATCCCCGGGGAAGGGCCGGTCCTATGAATTTTGCCAGCCCTTTCCCCCTAAAAAATTCTTTTAATGACGTCTTAAAAGCCATGATGTTATTCCGGCTTCAACATGTCTGATCATAAATTATAAATAGTAGCATTAGCTAATGAAAATTCATAAGTTAATTAAAAATGATCATTAACTATATTTTTTACAGAAAGAGAGAGACAATTAATCCTTTAATGGTGGAATTTTGTTCTGAAAATGTGCATCTGCATGGGTAATTAAAATCAGGCGAAGACAAGCATACTCGTCAAACGCAGAGTAAATGCACCTGCTGTTAATTTTATTTCAATTATAACAAAATGGCAATTATTAAAAGTTAGTTTATTTGAAAAATCAATAATTTTATTGCTCCAAAATTCATTAATATCACAAATACTATCAACGCAACCTAAAAAATATTGTTTTTATAATTACTACTAACTTACATGTAAGTAATGCTCATCACGTCATGCAGAATAAAAAAACTACTAAATCACAACCACTTACGATGTTAAATATATATTTTTTTAGATTTTAGAACACGTGTCATGTCTTAACAAAAGTTAATTTACATTTTCACTGTTAAAATTTGGGTGTGTTGGTGGATAGGGAGTTGAAGTTTAGGGGGCACATATGAAAAGTGGCTAAATCAGCTCATCAGATCACTTGGTTACTGAAGAATACTTTGAAGAGCAGAGAGATAAGCAAGTCATTGTTCCTCTTTATCGAGCCTTCATAAGACCCCATCTTGACTACTGTGCCCAGATCTGAGCCCCTGAGTTTCTTCTTGATGGGAGGAGGTAGAGAGGATCCAGAGGCGAGTGACCAAGATGATAGCTGGTCTATGGAATGAACCTTACGAGAACAGGTTGAAGATCTGTGGGTTACAGGAATTGGTTGATAGGCGGAAAAGGGGGTGATGTGAATTGAGACATTCAAATTACTGAAGGGTTTTTACATGATTAATTCACAGGAAAATTTTCAGAACAGGTCTAGTGATGGGAGAACTAGGGGCCATCCATGGAAATTGAGCACGAGTATAGTTAGCAAGGGTGTTAGAACTAGTTTTACTTAGTGAATGAATGGAATAAGCTGCCAGAGTTTGTTGTGGGTGCCATGACTGTAAATGAATTCAAAGCAAAGTATGATTAGATACTGTGCGAATGCCGAATAATTGTTCTTGATATGATGTTTAGGGCCTCCCTCGATGAGTCGAAGGATTCCTTGGAGTTGCCCGTAATAATGATAATAATAATAAAAATAATGTAAACATACTGTTTAAAGCGAAACTTTTCTAGCTTTCATATTCGCCAAATCATAAATAAGGCCAGTGTAGTCCAATTTCTGACTGATTTCACGTTCAATTGAAATCATTTCAAGACCTTTCAATCGAGTTTCGGCCATGGTAGAACGTAAATAAGTTTTAATAAGCTTTAGTTTTCAAAGACTATGTTCGCCGCTTGCATATTGTTACCGGTAATGACAGTAATATTCTTAAGGCTATTGGAACATTAGGAGCAAAAAATATAACTTCAATTGGTGGCGTATTTTCTGGGACTAAGTGGGAAACTACTCTCAATTTATTAAATAGCTCAATGGTATCGTTGTCTCTGTTTTCTTGATGCGTTAGAATACTTTCTAGATTTTTACATTTGTGTAAAAGCTCATTTGTCGCCTCAGTATTATTTTCAATATTAATGTCAGTATTACATAAAAACGAAAAATGTGACACTGTGGTATTCCATTTGCCCAAATATTTCGCGGATAGAACAACTCGTTGCTACATCAATAATAAGAAAGAAAAACTCAAATTTAAATTTAGTTTTGGGATCAGAAATAGGCTCATCTTTTACTTATTACATAATCATGTCGCTTTTTCTGCCGACGCACTCTTGTACTTACAAACGTTGCTTTCAAATTAGTATCGGCTTTAAATTTTTCAGCTAATGTTGTAGCATCTACAAGAAAATTTTGAAATGATTCATCATTTCTGATATTCTCAACGCTTTGGAGAACATTTCTTAAAGTAGATATGACATTAGACAATTCCATTTTTATGCTTTGCAATAATTTACTAGCAACAGTAGTCCCATATAACCAAACAACATAAAAATTTTAAATCTCTGAGCTTAAAGGGAAAGAGTTTCAGCTTCGCGTCTCGCCATTTTGTCCACTGGCTCGTCATAAGCAATTTCTATCCGAGCATCATAAAGTTCGTCAATTTTACATTTTAAAATTTAAAGGAGGAACGGCTTCGATTCTAGATTTTCAGCGGTTGGTACTTGGGAGTAAGAGTTGTAATATGTTTTTTAAGGATTTCCCAACGCAATGTTGATGCTGAGAAAAACTCACAATTTCTGAACTTTTTCAAAGAATGAAATCCCTTCATTAGATGACATAGCATCATCATTGACAACTAAGTTCAGAGAATGAGAAGAGCAAGATACAAAAAAAAAAAAAAAAAAAAAAAGCTCTCGAGTTCAAATCCCTAATGCGTTCTTGAACTCTTGAATGTTTTCCTTTCATGTTTGATCCATTGTCGCAATCCTGGCCACGTATGTTTGCGATAGGAATATTTATATCTGAATCCATATTAAGAAATATTACAATTAGTGTTAAATTGTTCAATATGACTTACGTCGGGAATACAGTCTGCAACTGTACTGTAATATTTAACATTTTGCACTATAGAAATTATTTTCCTTTTTATGGCCCCAGAGAGGAGAGAAATCAATTCATTTTGAATGTTTTTCCCAAAATAATGTTGGGTCGATCCACGCGATACTCTCAGTAAATGTTCAGACATTGCATTATCGAATCTACAATTAATTCAACAAGCTTCAAAAATTTGCTGTTATTATGAATAGATAGTTTATCAGATGTTCTCTGAAAGGGCAAATTGTTCAGCCAAAAATTGAACAATGCAATTAGGCGTTCAATTATGCTCCTCCAGTGCCGAGTCTCTGCATTTAGCAATTTTTGTTGCATTGAAGACGACAACTCACTCCACTTCTTATGGGACTCGAAGTGGTTTTTAGATTTTCATGTTCATTAAGATACAGATATAAATACCCCCAATCGCTATATCCGTCAGCAGTGAGTGAAATTTTATTACTGGAAAACAACTTACAACAGAAACAAAATACAGAATATTTTTCTTTAGAATATACTAACCATGACCGATTAATATGTTCTCCACTGCTTAGTTCCCTAGTGTAATGATTTAATAAAAAATTTCCGACCATTAGAACTGCGCGGAAAAACGAAATCACTTTTTTTGGTCTCGCCGGCGGACCTTTCATTATGATTTCCAGTCTTTCGGCATCACTTGAATAGGGATTCCATCTTGCTGGATCAATGTTCATTTCAAGTTCATCACTTTATTTTTTTGAAGAGGAAGAATGTTAAATCAGTTCGTTTTCGCTCTCATTGTTACTAGTATTGACATTACTGGGATCGCTAGAAGTACTTGCCATGAGCTCAGAATTTTTGGTTTCGGTCCTTTTGCTTATTTTCTCTTGTACTATATGAGCTGCTTCAGTTTTTTGATATTTATGCAAAGCCCCGCTTTGTTTTTGAATATCACATACTTTTTCCGAATTTCGTTTGCGATATTCTGCGCCTGATAGTTTTTTCTTTTATCAGACATAATTGGAATGTTAAAATTATCTCATTTATCCAATTATCTCATTATGATCGTTTGGTTTCATTGATTAAATGAGATTTACATGTTGTCCGTGAGTTGACCTTGACCCTCAGGTCAAGATCAACTCACGGACAACAATCGAATTGGAAATAAATGCAAGATAGAAGGTGCTCTGGTATTGTCACGTCGTCTGATATTAAAACTGACAGATAAGACTGACAATAATAAACGCAACATAATACTACATTATTTTAAATTATTATGATTTTTTTAAAAAAATACAGTACAATGAAGTTTTGTTATGTAAAAATTCAACTAACGACATCCTGAAGTCTGGTTTCAACAGAGAAGGAATAAATAACTATTTTATGATTTATTTTTCGTATAATTTTGGCTAATTTTGTCGCCCTGCGCAAATTCAGGTGTTGCATCGTCGGTAGAGCTTGCCCTAGAGTAACCACAAGTCACCTTAAAACTTGTAGATTCACCCACCTCATATCACTTCTTGATACATATCGTTCAGCCACCTACTTATTCAAATCAATAGTTTATATTCCAAACCTATATTCTCCAGTTCATGCATCAGCCTTTTACGTGGTATCCTATCAAATGTCTAAACAAAATCCAACATTATCATAGTGTATCCTTTTCTTTTGTCCAGCTCAGTCGTAACAGTATTAAAAATAATTAAATTAAAGATATTAATTCAGAAATTCGTGTAATAATCTTAAATAACATTAGACTAATATAGGAAATTTAAAAAAAATAATGTGTTATCCTGATTAAACTTTCCCAAATTTTTGATACAGATATACAGTCATTACGATTCAAGTTAGGACGTTGAAGTAAGGCCTCCACACTTTCTTTAAATAAACGTTCAAATTTATAGCGACATCAGTGTAGGAGGAAAGTCTTGGACCAAAGGATGTTGCGACTTGTTTCTATTCCGTGCTGAGTTAATCAAGGTTAGCTCGCTCAGCACGGAATAGAAACAAGCCATAACATCCTTCGGTCCAAGACTCTCCTCCTACACTGATGTCGCTATAAATTTGAACGTTTATTTAAAGAAAGTGTGGAGGCCTTACTTCAACGTCCTAACTTGAATCGTAATGACTGTATATCTGTATCAAAAATTTGGGAAAGTTTAATCAGGATAACACATTATTTTTTTTAATTTCCTATATTAGGCTAATGTTATTTAAGATTATTACACGAATTTCTGAATTAATATCTTTCATTTAATCATGACTCTGATAAAAAAAAAATGTTTACTCTTTTAATACTTAGCGATATGACATCACACCGGCTCGTTCTATGTGTGAATGATCAATTTCGTATTCCACCTTGTTTTTAAAAACTATTCCTATGCAGCCACTGAAGATGATTTGTAATATTCAGACTGAAATATTTGGCAAATTAAATAATATTCTTGTGTAAACGTGTATATATTTTATAATCCTAATGTCACAAGTATCTTTAAAGAATCAAATAACAGTATTCAATAAGTGACCTCCCTTTGGTAAACCCATGCTGTTCTTTGCAAAATATAGCTTGTCTGTCAACTCGTTTTTGTATGCGGGTTCTTATCATGTGAGACTTAAGTTATACAAACCTGTCAAGGGCCAAGCCAATTCGGTTGAACGTTCCTTTAAAATATGCTGATGTTCCATCTAGCCGTATTACTGAATTGATATCCAACAGCTATAGAACCTCATTCTCATGCATCTCTATCTCTTTATCCAGTGTAGTGGTAGCACCGTTTAACGTGTTACGTACACCAGGTTGGTAGATCTTGGTGAAGTGAGCACTCATTATTTGAACAATCTCACCTGTTTCTGACAAAACGCACCATCTGCGTTCATTAAGTTATTCTTCGGCATTCTTTTTTTCTTATACATGCAGCAGAGCGATAAAATACTTTTGGATTGTTGTTAGCCTGCACGCAGTGGTGTAACTAGGGCTTTTGCTGCCCGGGGTGGTCCCTTAGTTTGCCGCCCCTCTCAAAACACACCAAAACTACTACAAAAAGTCAAAATGGTGTATAGGGAAATAAATTTAAACACTATGTTTATTTTTGAAGTAAAACTTTAATTTCAACATGCTAAAATGTTATTTTTCTTGCTTTTCTGTTAGCAAAATCGTCGATGACATTGCGAAATCTATTTCATAGTAATGTAGGTAATTCTTAATCAATTTTATTTAGAAAACCTCCGCTCACAACTAGCAACACTTACAGCACTTGTGAGGAAAATTCGCAGTAGTATTACAATATTTGGAAATGAGTTCTCGAGACTGTATTTTAGAATTAACTGCAAAAGTTGAAAAAGATTAAAAGTGCCGCCCGGGGCGGACTGCCCTCTCCGCTCTTCCCTAGCTAGCCTCTGCCTGCACAGCTCATTTCTTTACATTATCCGATTTAGCTTTCCGTACAATACTCGTAATTTTTCCAGCCTGCACTTTATATATTTCACAACTGCTCTCATTCTTATTTTTACGATATTCCTTCCACATCATCTTCTTCTTATGGACTTGTTTGCTTACAAGAAAAAGCAAAAGGACAAAGGGTTGCACATCCATCCCCCCCCCCACACACACACCCTATTTTAGGAAACATTCAGATGCTGTCTAATTCAAGCACCTTTTCAAAGCTTTCTGGACATTGCTGGTATCTTTTTTCATTTCAGTAATTGATACCGTTAGGCTAAAGATAGTAATATTCCTGAATTTTTCATAATTTCTAGCTTTGTAGTTTAGCATGTAACTAACCTGTCTCCTGATTGGAATATTCATATAGTTAACTACTTTCTAAGTCAGCACGTATGATCATTGTCAGCAACTGGTGGCAAAACATTCACATTCTTGACTGAGTGCCCCCCCACCTCTTCGCCGATGCTATGATCAAATCTAACATTCTGTCTTCGAGTAGTTTATTTCAGATGCTGCTTGAGAAAGTTGTCAGGCAAGAGTTCAATAAATTCTTCATTCTTATCAGATTTTTCTTCTACTCAGACAATGTTTGGATAGTTTAAATCACCCATAATAATTACTCGCTTAGTACCTATTAGGATAATTTGGCAATGCATTTCATCTTCTTCAGCAGCTGATCCACCAAAACTATAGCAACACTCCACCATATATTTCATTCTGTTAGCTTCCACTTCAAACCAAATAGCCTCAAACTCAGTACCACGCTGGTCATCATTACCAGTATTGCTTCCATAAATTTCTACCGTAATTGGACACAAATTATCTGATATAATTTGTAGTACCCCTCTTCTTATATCCTTCCTAAAAATACCATATATTTTACACTCGATTCCAGCGTCTACATCTGATTGGTGGATTCGCATCAGTCAGATGTAGTATATTATTGACAATAATCTTAGGCATGAACATACCAGGGCAACGAATTCTATCCATTTGTTTCTGATGCTCCTGGCATTTGTGTAGAGATATAACAAGTTACCACCTGGCATTTTCGTATACTCACATTTACAGTCTGCTAGGACAGGTTTGGCAACGTTCTCTTTTCCCTCAACAGTAGGCTGACCATATTTCCTTGAGACAAAAACGGGAAGGGGGTTAAGTAATATTCTGTATTCATGAAAATGTAAGACGATAAAAAAATTATTACATAAAAATATTGAACTTATCATTATTCTTCAGTGACAGAACCCATACAAAAATTTAGGTAGACGTAGAAGGGAACTGTATTTCAGGTAAGGAAATAAACTATAATTTTGTCTTGAACACTAAAATTTGGCAAAAAGTACCGCACAGCGATTGGAAAAAGTTTGATGTCGTTTTTGTTTGATGCATCTAAATTGACTGTAATGCTTTTTGTTTTATTCAAATCCTGTATTACTTTGCCCAATATATTTGGTGATAAAACGTTGCTAATTACTGCTTCTGATTTGGCATGCGCAGATGAAATTTTGTTATATAAATTTTATTTATCAATGTCGACAAGGAGTCATTTGCACGGAAACTATGTTCCCTAACGCACAGTATGATAAGCAACAAGAGCATCACTTGCTGCAATTTTATCGCTTTCACTATCACCATCACGTCTCACCATAAACGAGCTGATATTTTTAACTGAAGCCAGAGTAATTTCAGTATCCTTATGTTTCTGGCTACGTAGATGTTGATTGATGTCTTTTCTGCCTCCATGAGCAACGGAAAAATGGACAAAACAATGTTGGCACACCACTTTTGTTCCACGACTTGTCCAGTTTAATAAATTTGAATTCTTTCTGGAGATCGTCATTAAAACCGCAGTTCGCCTCTTTGACATTGCAAGTATTGACTTAAAACTTTAAAAAATATGAAATTTAAACCACCAGTATTAAATAACCAAGCCGCCGGTTAGCATACGGGCAAAACAAAAACTAACGCTACAGCAGAGCAGAGGCCGCGTCTGAGACGAGCAAGGGTTGCCAACATGTATTTCTTATTTTCTCTGAATAAATCACTGCAGATATCGATATTTACTGTTGTTTCAAGGATACTTGCGACATAAGTCTGAATGATATAATCACGTAATCACAAGAAAGATATTTATTTAACCAAATATTTCGGTCTGGAAATAGCAGACCATCGTCAGTGGTAATACAAGAACAGTTTAAAAAATACAAGCTACAATACTAACAATAGATCGTTAAAATTATAACACGCCGCGTGATGTTATATCACTAAGTATGAAACGGAATATTTTGAAGTACAAACATGATTGAATTTGCTATTAAAAAAAAATTAATTAATGAGTAATCTTGATTAGACTTTCCCAGATTTTTGATATAGATATACAGTCATTACGATTCAGGTTGGGGCGATGGAGCAAGGTCTCCACGCTTTCTTTGAACAAACGTTCGAACCTATAACGGGATCTATGTAAGAGGCGAGTCTTGGACCAAAGGATGCTATGGTTAGTTTCAATCTCGTGTTGAGCCAATCCAGACTTTTCAGGTTTGTTGTGAAGAATGGATGATTGATGTTCTTGGATTCTTTTTTCAAGAGAAGTCCAGTTTGTCCAAAATAAAAGAGATCACAGTTGCATGGAATTTGATAAACTCCAGGAAGAGATAAAGTTCAGCGTTTGTCTTTAGGAGAAGGAAAATGAGAAGACAATTTGTTAATAGGTGAATACGTAGTTGTTAAATCATATTTCTTTAAAATTCTTGCGATAGGTTCTGAAATACCGGATATATAAGGAATAGGCACTCGACGTGTTGAAACTTTGTTGTTTTGTAGAGGATTATAAGAATTGAGAAGACGTTGAGTACTTTTTTCAGAAAAGCCATTGAGTTTCATGTGTTGTTGGATAGTAGAAAGTTCTTTCTGTAGATAATCAAAAGTAGAACAATTAGTTTTGGCTCTTCTGATGAGGCATTTCAAAATTCCTGTTTTTTGACATGGATGATGGGCTGATTCTTTAAGAATATAACGACCTGTGAACGTTGGTTTCCTGTATACTGTAGTTGTAGGAATATTTGAAGGTGATCGGATGAGGAGAACGTCTAAAAAAGATAACTAGTTGTTTTCTTCTAATTCCATAGTAAACTTTATGCGATGATGCAAGGAATTAATACTGTTTAAAAAGGAAGGTAAAGCGTTTTTGCTGTGAGGCCAAATAGTAAATATGTCATCTATATATCTTACCCAAAAAGATGGTTGAGGGAAAATAGATGCGAAGAGGACTTTTTCTAAATGTTCTAAATAAAAGTTTATTTATTTAGAACATTTAGAAAAATTTTATTTAGAAAAAGTCCTCTTCGCATCTTATTTTCCCTCAACTATCTTTTTGGGTAAGATATATAGATGACATATTTACTATTTGGCCTCACAACAAAAACGCTTTACCTTCCTTTTTAAACAGTATTAATTCCTTGATGCAAGTGTCAGGAGGGTCTAAGAAGGTGGACATGGGATTTTTCCATTCATTCCCGTTGTCAATACCGTACAGTGATGACACTAATCTTTCCCCAACGTGCTTTGCTCATTAAGCTGTACTATCTAAACAATTGCAATGCTGTTGCTGCGCTTCGCGGATTTCGTCTCCTGAACATATGTCGGCGAAGTCCACAATCTGCATGTGCTCTGCAACGATTAATCTTAATTATAGGATTAATCTTAAATATAAGATTAATTATAATTAATCTTAAATATAAAAATAGGACACCAATTGTTTCTGAAAGAAAACCATCTAAAAGAATGTTTATTCCTGTCATTAAAATTGTAAAAATAGAATTTAGCTTGATGTAAAAATTTTTATTTTATTTTATTTTTATTTATTATTATTTTTTTTATTTTTTTTTCACCAGAGGTCACGCCAGTAGAATAACATATGATCAAATCATTGTTTCTCTAGCTTACAGTTAATGATGTAACTCAGCTTGTTCTGTATTCTTATGTACGCTCCAGATGATGATCTTGATGTGAAGATCGAAACGTCGGGATAATAAAAAAGTTTTTTTAATACGGTTGTAAATTCCATAAAATTTTTAAAATGAGTGCAAAGGATGCATTTTGTGGCATACAAGGAAGGGCAGCACATTAACAGCAATGCATAACAGAAGTGAATAAAAAAGTGTTATTTATACTTGTGTCGTTTTCCTTCTTCTTACACACGCAGAAAAATTACTACATCTACACTCGGTACATAATTCATCCCCTAGTGGGGAATATTAGAACCACTCTCTCTCTCTCTCTCTCTCTCTCTCTCTCTCTCTCTCTCTCTCTCTCTCTCTCAGATATCGCTTTCACATGACGCACATTGTATTCCTGCAAAGTTTTGCAGCATTTGAATCACTAGATGGCGTTCCACAAGGCCTTAAACTAGGATACTTTAATTTTGATCACCCTGTATTTTCATTTAACTTTTGCAGATTGGCCCTTGAGGTTTGTATAACTTAAGTCTCACATGATGGCTCACTTTTCATACTTCATTGAAGAATTACATTGATTAACACTGGTCATATATTCGCTGGGAAATTAATTATTATGAACTTTTGCTGCATGTAATAAATATTAGTCGTATATTAATTCTTATTTATACAACACCGTATTAAGAATTATTACTTCTCATCATAAATGTCTCCCACGACATTACTGATTTGTTATTTCGTCTTGAACTCAACAACAGTAAATGCAACTTTGACCATTTTCTCACATTGCTGCTATTCGATAAGTTCAGTTCTTAATTCATCTGTAATGGCTATCATTTTATGAGAACAATTACTTTATTTTCTATAACGTGAAGTATTATGAATTAATTATAACGGTAAGCAATAATAAATCATTATTATCGACATCGATACGGAGTCTGACCCATCACAGGAGGCATCTCTATTCTGTAAGATTTATCGTCTGACACCACACTACACTCCGTCTTCACTTCGCCATTTACTATCCACTACATAGTATTTTTTTTTTATCTGGTAATTTTCGCTGTCTGATACATTCCCACTGTATGTAATGGCTGACAGATGCCTTTGTGATCTACCATCTATCAGCCACTACATAATATTTTTATCTGTTTAAGTGTATGTAAGTGTGTCTTTTTTTTTTTTTTTAGCCGATTGGCCTATTTTGCAGGAACGAAAACTTGATTTTCCAAGAAAAGTATATTTTAAACCGTTTCGCAAACTGTGATCAACCTTTAATATTATATAAAATCACAACTATTAAAAGTGAATAAAATTTCCTACTTTAAAAAACCGAAATTAACCGAAACAAAATAGAATGCATATTCGCTTGGATAGTCAACAATTTTTCTATCTGTTAGGACTCAACCATTCTTCAGTTTATTATTATTATTATTAACACAAATATCAAAAAAATGTTTGTGATTGATGCATTGCATTGTCCGTTCATGAAAACTGTCAGTTGCATATGTCACTACTGACAAAACCAGATGTTTCGACTTCACTGAATTGCGGATGGCTTCAACATCGCCGCCAATAGCATAATAAATCGGACATTTACAGATAAACGGCTCTTAACTTGACATGATTGAAGACGGTAAGGCGATATTATGTAAGTCAGCAGAAAAGCTTTGCCGGAGTTTCTACTGTTGGATTGCCCCACATTTTCTCCTCCTTGTACAAAGCAAGATAACGTGTTCGCATTAATATTGTGATAATCACAGAGCTGTATATCATTCAAAGGTTATGCTTATAATATTAGTGAAATGGGATAAAATATTTATTACTCATTTCATTACTCAGCTTTGACAAAAGCACTACAGAAATAAATCGAAGGAGAGTTTCGTTGGCCGAAAGTCAGCCAATGAAAAAAAGTAAGTCAAATTATTTTCATAGCAAGAGCATTAATTGATGTGATCATATATTTTACAAATATATGCTATTATATACTTTGAGTAGAAAATGAAAACGCAAATGTATAATTTTAGAATTTGTTAGAATTTAGAATTCTAAAATACAAACGAAAAATTTTAGAATGATTTTTTGTAAACGAAAAGTTATTCTGAGTATCTTGGCTTAAGGGAACACGAAGACCAGTTTGGTCATCAATCTACACCATTAATAGTTTCTCCATTTTGGGAATAAGACTGTCACGTTTACGGATAACTGCAATAGTAATTAGTGTAGCACTTATCACTTCACTAAGTACTTTGTTTTTAACAAGTATAACAACCAGGGGTGACTTCTTATAAATTTTTAGTGTTCAAGTACGTTCACCAACAGATCTAGTACTTTCTTCCTTTCGAATTATAATAATAATTAAAATAACAATATGAGAGTTAGACACGAGTTTAATATTTTTCTCTTCTCCCACCTCCCCATGTATCACATTCAGTGACACAAGCATGATTTCACTTTTTTTTCTCTCCTCTCCTCTTCTCGCTGTTCGCTAACCTTCTCTCCCCCCTTGATCCCATACTCACGCAATCCGATTGGTATTAGCCAATGAAAATACATTCTTCGCTATTCAAATACTTCTCGGTGTTATAAGATCGTTACAACAATGAAAACAAGTGGAAAAATTAAATGTTTTAATATGAATAACTACTTTTTATTGATGCACAGCGTAATTTGGACCCCATTGAAAACAGAAATCCAGCTGACAATGGTCAGGTTTTAGACATAGAAAATGTATATAAAGAATGACAACTTTGAAGACTGTAAAGACATTGAAAAAAGGTCAAGAATTCATAGTTTTCTGGAATAAAGTTTTTGAAATGAAAAATGCTGCTGGAGAACAAATGTTTCCTAATTTAACAACATTAGTTAAAGCTAATGTGCTTTAACTAATGTGCCTCCCTCATTCATCAGCAGCAACTGAAAGAATATTTTCAGTATGGAAAATAAATAATAATAAAATTAGAAATCAACTACAAACTCCCTTGATGAATGGACTCCTTTTGACAAAAGAAAAATGTAAACATTTATCAGCTACAGATTTTACTATTTCTGAAGAGTTAATTAATTTAGCAAAATCTGTTAAAAATAATGAACGAATAAACTGAAAATGTAATGTTACATTATTTTAAACACTAAAATTAGACAAAAATTATATGGTAAATTAATATTCATGTTAAGTGCTAGAGTTACAATTGGACTTCTGTTATGAATTGACAACTGCAGCTCTTAGACTCATTAGATGACTACAGTGAGGTGAGTTTTGACTTGTTTCTTTTTTTTTTTTTTTCATATTTGTTGTACATGTGTTAATTTAGCGGTTTTACGTTGCGTTCATCTATGATAAGGTAGTAATACCGTAAAATGCCCTAAATAGAGTGAAACGAAAGCAAATAAAAATTTAGTACTTTTTTTTTTTTTTTTTTGAGATCTGAGTACCTTTTTGCTGCATAAGTAGTACTAAATATTTTTGCTGAGTGGTCATCCTGATAACAACAGTAATACGAGGTAAGTTTAGCCTGCGGCTTTCTCAATGTTCGATACACCATGCACTCTCAATTACGAGTGCATGGTGTATCGAACACACACAACATAGTGTATAAAATTTAATAATTTTAATCTTAGCACGTAATGTAGCAGGTTTACGCATCTTCATTTCATTGGAAGCCACAGCTCCCTTACTTTGAATTTTATTTGCCATTATTAACAAAAAATAAAATACTAATTATTAATAGTTATAATTCATAGCTAAACACCAAACACAGAGACATGCAGCGAAGAACGATGACAAAAACAAATAGTGTACGAAAATTGCGCATCCTTCGATTCACTGGAGCGTAATGTCGCAAAACCATCGTAAGAGCGAATGCAGCAATGAGCATTGGTCATAATTGAAAAGCGTCGTTTGAGTGGATCGTCGTAAGGCGGGATATTACTGTATATTAGCAAGATATATTTAGTTGGACTGGGTTGATTGGGAATACGGCACATGTCGATATATTATGTCTCTTAGTTTCATGTATTTTTGACCATTTGTGGGATTTATTATTAATTAAGTAGCTATCATGCATTCTCCTTGGCATCTTAAAATAACATAAAAGCTTGGCTTGTTGCTTTATAACTCCTTAAACTTATTTTCAGACAAAGCACTCATAACAACCTCTGGTGATCCATTCCATTCATTCACCATTATTCAAGCAAATAATAAAAAAATTCGCACATCCTTGCTGAATACACTTTCACATAATAACATATTTTTTGCAATTACAAAGTTTATTATCCTCATCACATATACAGTATACAGAATACACTACTTGGAAAGAAGTCAACAGACACAATAGTGTGTGTGAGGAACAAACAGCCATGCCATCCACCTTAATACGATAATACGATCTGTGACCTTTCGCTGCAATCCTGGAGGCATACTTTCCACAAGTGTATGATAACGATCTTTGGGAATTTTGGACCTTTCTTCCTGTAGGCATGTAATGAAATCCTGGACTATTGTAGGGCGAATGCCCCTTGACTTCACCAGATGCTCCAGTTCATCCCACAGAGATTCAGGAGAGTTGAGATCAGGGCTCTGTGGATGCCAATCAAGTGTGGTGACATTCATGTTCACAAACCATGCAGTTGAAGCAGCCTCATGACACAGTGCATTGTCTTGCTGAAAGAGATAATGTAACTTTGTGACATTTCTATGGAATTGACCATTGTCAGAATGCTCCGATACCTATCTGAGTTCAATATTCGTGGCACTGCAAACAGAAGTGGGAGGCCAAACCAGAACTATACAACACACCAATACCTCCAAATTTCATGGTTAGAGTGCATCTGATAAGATGTTCACCCAGCTATCTGCTCGTTAGAGGGTATAGCACAGGACCATACTTATGTATAGGCACACGAGGTTCTAGCTGGGGGTCCCAAAATATCAGGGCCAATTTAAGGGTCCCAAAGAGTGATGAGGCCCTGGAGCACTGTATTTCCTCGGGACCCCCACTTGTCTCGAGAAAAGTGTAAGTACAGCCCTGATGTAGCATCATTCATTGCCTCATAACACAGCTTTCCTATCTTCCACGTCCCACTGAAGAAGACACATGTTGGTTTGGGTAATGTGGTCCTACCATGGAAACCCATGTTGTGAGCCTCAGTTCTGTGCAAATCCAATCGATGCCAGGAACTCTGCATTCAACATTTTGGCAAATGAACAGCAGTTTTTATGTTATCCTTCACAGCACCCCTATGGTCAAGTTCTGTGAGTCATCCATTGCAGGTAGTAGTTCCATCTCTGTATGGTATCACTGATTGTTGACCTGGGATGGCCCAATGTGTCAACAATTTGCTAAACAGATAGGCCTGCAACATAGCATCCTATCACAATGTTTCAAACTTCATCCGTTCCCTTCTCGCTGCCATTTCACCCAAACACACTTGCACTGACTTGGGGGGGGGGGGGCACATCATATTTCTCCAATTTATACTGGCTACAAACGTGATTCGTTATAGCACAATGCAGCTTGACTAAGGAAGTGTCCATTGGTTTCTTTCCAAAGAGTGTATATATGGAACAGGATAATATGGTACCTTGTGGGACTCCATGCTTTATCTGTACACCCCAGCTATAATTTGTGCCTTTTACTTGTTCTGTTTGAGAGAGAGAGCATTCCTGAACCAGGTATGCAGCCAGAGCTGTACTTACACTTTTCCCAATGCAGGTGGGGCCTGAGGTGCTAGTGTTGCAGTGCCCTTAAATTGGTTCTGATTTTTTGGGATCCCAGCTAGTTCCTCATGCACCTGTGAATAAGTATGGCCCTGTATGCAGCATTTCTCATATTCCAATTGAACATAGTTTGGTCAACAGTACATGATGTTCAAGTGTGTCAAAAGCTTCGGTTAAGTCAAGCAGTATAAGTTTGGTCTACGTGAGGTGTAGGACTGGTGGTTATTGATGTTGTATTTATTCATAAACTTCTGTCATTTATTGCAACTTCAGTCAGAATTAGTACATCGACATTTGTCAAGGTGTTGGTTGAGCAATGCCATCAATGTAAACCAGTTTCTTTACACTTATGTTTAAAATGGTGAAGTCGCCATTTGTAGAAGTATGGTCTGTCCACTTCTTCAAAGAGTCAAAAACCTTGAAATTTACATTTTCTAACTGGATGTGTTTGCAGATTTGAGATCTCCATGTTATAATTCTTAGAAATAATTTAAAGACTGCTTTTAAGGATAGGATGTTCATACATTATGTTGGTAGACTACTTAGGTCAGGTTCTCTTGCAATTATATAAACTGGAGTATTGTCATCCAGTCTCATTAATATCTGAATTCTTAGCCCACAGAAGCTTTTTTTTTTCTATTTTTGTTTTCCTTCTCTGGTATAGAAGTCTTCAAGTATGGAGGTTCAGTGTTCAGATATATATACAAACTGTAGTTGCTTGTCAGTTAGAATCAATGTTGTCGGCCTTGTTTTCCTGCCTGCTGCTAGAATGCAATCTTTCAGACTTCTGCTGGTAAAAAGAGCAATGATTGGTGACATTCTATTTTTTTTTTGTAGTCGATTAACAGACGTGGTTTGTGGTTGTGACTGGAATGCCGATGGTTGTGCCAATTAATTGCACTATGGAGCTTAAAATCTTGTCTTTTCTTTTGGTATTCCCTTAAGTTGTTCTTTTTTTCATTCTTTTTGTAGTATATGTTTGATTTGGTACTTCAGAATGTTTACCTCCTACTGCAATTCTTCATTTTCACACTTTTCCTGTGTTTCTATTCCTACTGTTAATTTTGTTTTTGTCTTGCACAGTTACAAGCACTTCTTCTACACCAAATTATTATAATGGTTATACTTCATGTGGTTAATTTCTATTAACCACATGAAGTTAATAGAAATTAACCACATGAAGTATAACCACATTAACCACTCATGAAGTTTCTTCATGACTGGTTATGCGCAAGCTTTGTTTGCTTACACTTCGATAAAGGATGAAACCTAGAATATAATTTCTTGGCAACTTTAATTTATAGTATAACCAAGTGAAAAAATGTTCAACATCTCTAATCCAGAGTATTTTAGTAATAAGGTATGACACCTTTTGACTATTTGTATGTGGAAATATGACTTCTGCATTACTTTAACCTTAGTATCATTTCTGAAGCTGGCTCCCACTGATGAGACTTCAATAAAGATCAAAACCGGTCTGGATGGTTGTCCTTCCCACAAAGGCGTGCTGGCTATATGTACTATGCACACAGGTGCCAGGATAGTAAAGGCGCCAAAGATTTAAGGCAAGGAGGAAATACTTAAAAAAATATTCATTAATTATATCAAAATAAATTACATTTTTGTTTAACTTTTAATTATATTTTATAGATTTGTCAAACAAATTATTTATAATCACTTATTTATTATTCCTTAAGATCTTATTTTATTCTGATCCTAGTTCTAACAAGTAGTTTAGCATAAACAAGAATATAGGCAACATCTTGCAACGTACCTGAATCGTCATGAGAAAAATTTAAATCATTCGAACAATTACAAAAAATGGATAGAATTAATTACATTCTTAAAAAATAAAACTTGTATTGATCATTTGCAACAAACAGTTTTAGATAATGAAAGGAAACATTGGTATGAAGTTATAAAAAGAATAATTTTTTTAGTACAGTTTTTAGGCAAACAAAATCTAGCCCTTCGTGGTAAAAGTAATAAACTTTACGATCGCAACAATGGCAATTTTTTAAAACGCATTGAGATGTTAGAAAAGTTTGATTCTTTTATATCGGAACACACGCGAGACGTGTAGCTAATGATCCTGACTTTAAAAATATGCCCTCCTATTTAGGAGATAAAATTCAAAATGAAATACTCACTTTATTGGCATCAAATATTAAAAATAACATTTTTATAAAGTGTTTTTTTATTGGGGGGGAAGGGGTATAAGGGCACCAGCTAAAGGCGCCGGATACTACTGGCGTGCCCCTGCCTTCCCATAATGCATAGCATTGTACTTGTCCGTAAGGATATTTGCTTTGCATTATGGGATACTAAGCAATTGATGTGAAGTCTTTAACCATGTGTAAGCAAACAAAGTTTGCTTACACATAGTTAAAGGATGAAATGAAGAATATAATTTCTTGGCATCTTTAATTTATAGTATAACTAAGTGAAAAAAACTTTCAACAGATTATAGTAATGCTGTTACTATTCCTGATATCTTGGGCATCTCAGAATAAATAACCAGAACTTTAAACAAATCTCTGCATTGCTTTCAAAAACCTCATTTGAAACTGGCTGCCCTTCATCTGCACTCCTAAAGATCTACTCCCTTCCTTCTCTGTGCCAGATATTACAAGATTCCTTGTAACTTGCTAATGGACAAATAGAGATCTACTAACATCCACCTTGGAGAACAAAAGAAATACATGTGCTGCCAAATTATGGTCAGTCAGATCTAGATGACCATGTCTTGAATGCCTTGTACAGAATCCAGTGGGGGGGAAAAAAAAAAAACTATTATGCTGCATAAACTTGACTTTTTTTTAGAATCAGCAACAGATTTAAAAACCAACCAAATCTGAATATGCTTGTGTGAAACTTCCCAAGGGAAACAGTAATTCTTAAACCTTCTGCCAACTGTGAAGGCTAACTACCAGCACCCCCCCCCCATTACCACTTACAACTCTTCAGGGTACTAAATCTAACATCTTCCACTTATTGTGTTTATATGCATTATCATAATTTTATATTGTATCTCAGATGATGTCTCAGTGACAGACAAATTACTGCATCTATTTCAGTGTGTTGTTTTCATTCCATTAAACCTGAAGATAAGCTTTTATGTTTTGCTTGCACAGTCTAACAGTTTATTATAGTCTAAAAAGTCCAAAGATGTATCTAAAATTAATACAGCAAAAGTAAAAAAAAAAAAAAAAATTCCTTTATTTAGAAAAGTTATTATACCAAATACATGGCACAGTGGTTAAGGCATTTATACCACTAAAGCCAATAACTGAGTTTAATTCCTTTATGAAGTCCATTTATGTACTCTATAAAATCAATGGTTAGCAGATGAAACCAATTACTTCAACCTATTAAAACATCAAGATACTCAATATTCACCACAAAATAAGTTTTAGATGCCAGGGATAAAAAAAAAAAAAAAAAAAAGAAATATTCACTTTCCCTTTAACATCATCATCACAGAATAATGAATATAACTATTATAAAAGTTGTATATAAGATAAAAAAATACTATTTATATTGGGAGGAAATTCATTGATTACTGACATTATTTTACTAGTAACCTGACAGATGCATACAGTAATAAATACATGTTGGACATTTAGTACTGTGTCCACAGTAGCAGCAATATACAAATAAGTACTGGATATGCTAATTCTTAAACTGTCCAGCAGCATGAAATTAATTACAGCAATAACTTGCACATAATAGTTTCAAACATTGCAGTTTCACTATAATGCAGTTTACAATTAGTGTAAAATGCATTACAATACATATACTGTAATTTTGTCAGTATTATATTATAACAGCAATGCATTACAAAATTAAGTAAGAATACATTTTCAAGCATTATAAAAACATTCTTCAATGTTCTGCATTTCTTTCCAAGTATTCCAAAAAGTTCTTGAACATTAGTTGGAGAACTTTTTGTTCATATTTATTGCAGTAAAATATCTAGCCACAGTACAGGATTGCAGCAGCAAAGACACTGCCACTTTTACAAACAAAAGAGTATTTATGTGCAACTTATTACTCTTTATACACAATTAGGAGTGAGAAAAGGAAATGTGAAGAAGGTGAATGACTTAAGAAACATAAATGGTCAACGTAAATGTTTGGAATGTATCACACCCTGAAACCCATTATAATAATGCTTTGCCCAGTGCAGTTTCAGTTAGTATTCAACATTTTCAGCAAGTTAAAAGCACTATTCGAGTTATTGCCATCTTCTGTATAAAATAAGATTTATGATGCACCAGACAAAAAAAAAAAAATCAACTTTAGTTTTAAACATCACAGCAGGAAAGACTGCAAATGCCATATTATAAAATGTGTATATAAGAAAAAAGAATATCAAGAGACAATATAAGATCTGAACAATACACACACACAATTTATGCATTATTTTAGTCTAGCCAAAAGAGCATAACAATTTCAGTTGATATACATCTGATATAAAACTAATGTCATTTGAATAAAACATAATATAAAAATGTAATAACAATATGATAACGCAGTAAACTTTTCACAAAGATACACAGTGAGCTTTTCTCAATATCCCTTTGAGTATAAAAACTAGCTAAATTATAAATGCCATTTAAGAAAATCAGATTTTTATATTGCACTGACCTTCTTAAAAACAGGAAATTAATCCCTTCATGAACAAATACATGCATATAGTACTTCAGGCCCACTGCATATTTAGTCATTTGGTTCATATGTTAGATAACATATAACATGGTAATATCTGATAACGATATATCTTATTATACAAAAAACAAGATTTTATATTTCTAAAAACAAGCAATTTTTCATGAAATACTGACTGCCTTTCGAAATGTACTAAACAGATAACAAAAAAAAAAAATTAATAAATTTTGACAAAAAAAAAAAAAAAATACTGCAAAGTAGTTCCAAACAGAAATTATATGTTTGTGAATTTCATCACGTGGAGTGAGACTATCACTATGCTTATGAAGGTCTTTAAGTGGCTTGAAAAAGTATGTTTGGTCTCTAGAGCAGCTCATGAGTTTCTAGCTCTTAATTAACCCACAGTACTAATATTAATGTACTATAGATTTAACCACGCTACCGGCCAGGATATATATATATACGTCCAAGTAAACATGGATGCAAAGTGCATATTAAAATTGTAATACCGTTGATATTATATTGAAATATATGATGGATACGAAGCGTACAAGGATATTGATCCATAATGGCCGGTAAGGCGGTTAAAGCCTTTCACAGGTGGTCATTTTTAAATGAATGTAGAGACTATTTAAATCTATTTTGTTACTTTACGTATATTGTTCCTTGGCTTTCTAAAATGTCCGAAAGTGGCAGGTGGAAACAGTGAAAAACTGTATATGGTTGGCTAATAGTTTTTAGAATATACTTTTTTTGCATAAAAAATGACTATTGAAAAACTACAAGAAGTATTAAGTGTTAACTTGTTACTTTTCTGATAAAGCAAATATTACATATACATAACATAACATACATAAATTAAACAAAAAATAAGATGACAAAACAGACATTAACAAACTATAATTAACATTACATCAGTTGTATAATTTCACAGGGAATGAAAATTTCAACATTATAATTAAATGATGTTACAATCAATGTCAAAACAAAATTACATTTTTGTTAAATTTTTATATTTAAATATAGTCTGCCCACAGTTGAGAGAACCATAGCTGGCAGAGTGCCAAGAAGAGTCAATTCATGTTGAAGGGGAGAAAAGAATAAGGGATGTACAAATTCATCACCAACACATGAAATCACACGCTTTATACGTAAAATTTTCCAACTGTTATACAAGCAAAATAGTTATCACTTTAAAAACTAGAATGTTCAAATTTTTCAATGTGTAATAATAATAAACACTCATCCCATGAAACAGATCAATTACCCTATTATTGGAATGGATTTGCTTCCTTCTGCCATGAGCTAAAGTGTTGAGAGTTCTCTCATCTCTGGTTGAACTACACAAGCATACATATACATAGAATTCTTTTAACTGATTATTTATTTAATGAGGTTAAAATGTAGAGATGTATACCACAAGTCTAATAAGTAATACACATTACGTAGGAAGAAATTCAATGGTTTTAGTATGTTCCATAATTTGAAAATTTAGATTTTATTACTGAAAATGTTTTTTACAGATTAATACAGGGTGGCCCATAAATCACAAAGGGATTTATTATTTATTATTATTATTTTTTGTTATAATGAAACTTTTCATGAAATTATGTTATATGGGCCACCCTGTAATACAGGGTGGACCATAAGTCATGTTTAAAATGTGAATAACTCAACTAATAAAAAAAATCTCCAGGTTCTGTATTTCATTATAGCAAAAAACTAGTAGCATTAACTTTTTAATCTAGATAATTATAAATAACCCTTGAAAATGGTAATTAATAGTACAGATAAGTAACAACAACAACAACCCATCTAAAATGTAAGAGAGAAGAAAAATATAATCCGAATTTAAGAAGAGCTCTATTTGTATTTGTCTTTAGCACTTTTCAAAAACTTGTTTTAAATGGTTTCAAAATTTCCTGAATATTGCTGCACTTTTTAATAATATTCAAATATCTGGACACTGGCCATGATTTAATTTTTTTTCATTAAGATATTTATTCAAGTAGGAAAATGTAGGATTTCCTGAAATAAATAATAGTAAATGATAAACAAAAACCATGCAAAATATTTGGTATAATTAACAGATAATTTCCATTACATCCATTAAAGAAAGTACTTGAATACATATAAAATAAAAAAACTGAAATATATTTTTCCAAATTATCATTACCCTTTTTTCACTGCTTTACTCTTTTAGTTAAAACAATGTCCCCACCTCTTTATCATAAGTGTAAATGATGAAAAGTAAATTATTTCAAAGATTTTTTTTTCAAAGAATTATTTCAAAAATTATTTTAAATTAGGTCTAGAAAGTTTAGGCAAATTATATTTATTTTTAACAGTTATAACTAAAATTTACAATTTTGCATAGATAAATGAATAATGAATGAAACCAGAATATGGAGTCTTTAGGAAATCAAACTGATGTAAAATTATAAGCATTCCTTTCTATATCGTTAATACAAGATGCTTATACATGTTGAAAATCAGACATGGTGAAATTTTTAGGGAAAAATAATGCACAGGAAAGTTGTATAAAAATTTAAACCAAGGTTACATATATTTTGTAAAACTCCAGCAAAACGATCTTATCAAGGTTGACAAAAAACAAGATGTAGAGTATATCAGTGTATGTTGGATTGACCTCTGCTGCTTGATACCAATGATTTTTTACCAGACGTTTGTCTCAGAAGTTTCTCAGAGATCAGATAAAGTTGAGCCATCCAAGAAATCTTAATTGGAGATCTGTTGGCTAGTATTGATCAATAAGTCTTGTCATAATTCTCAAATTTAGATCTTTTGTAGTTTATTTTACTTGTTTGTTTTTTACTTGATAACCTAGTTCCTTCTTAATTCTAGCAGCAGCAGAAGTCAGAGGGAGTTAACAAAATGCAAGCAGACCTTTCATTTAAAATGAGTTACAAATTTTTTTTTTTTTTTAAATCAGTTCCTTATGTGGTCTTATTTATCCTCACAAATTCCACTATCCTTATATATGGTACAAGTGCCACACTGTAATAAAGAGTAACACTTTTTTCCATATATTTAATAAAGCAGCTTCAAAAGCTGACACTATAAGATGCATTTTTTTTTTAAAAAGTATTATCACAGTTATATGCTTTTTTCTCTCTAACTGGTAAATGAACCGGTAACATCAAACTGTAATGGACAAACTAATACCCTTTGCAATGCCAACCTATCAAATATTATTCTGAATAACTCATTGTAAATTAAAAACAACAGTTCTTAATTTAGAATAAGAAAATCAAGTCTTTCAGCATATAAGAACTACTCAAATCTTCAGAGAGGCTTATAAGGTCATTTACTTCCTTAGATAAACAAATACATAAGTCATTACATTTGCTCTATTAAAATTAGCATAGAATTCTAATTTGCTTAACTACTCTACTGCTATTATGAGCAACTAAAGTACTCCAGAGTTAGTGTGACTATATCAATATGTTTATATAATACTAACCTTATATATATTAGCTGATTCTATAATTTTTGTATATTTAGTCTTATAGGATGATATTAACCTCCTTACCAACCAAGGTGGATGAAACAGTTAGACCACTTTAGCATTTTTCATGGATCAAAACTTCATTGCCATTCTACCTTTTATCATGTAATTACCCTCCTCTGCCATTAATTTGTTAGTGGCATATTTAGAGCCATTAGCAGATTAACTATAGTGCAGAAACCTTGTCAGTCGACTTAACGTGTACTGTGTTACTTGAAATTTCCTTTATTGTTCTTCAATATTTGAACTTTATTGCTGTACAATTTATTTGTCCTGTCTCTTCTCAAAAATAAAAAAAAAACTTCACATGTGCGAAAATAAATAATCGATCCTGAAATGACCACAGATCAGTCTCTGCAATAAATTTATTTATTGCAGAGACTGATCTGTTTCTTGTTTCATAAAAACTAATTGTTTTTATAAGCAACAAATGATGCTAAATTGTATCCCTTGCTTTTTTCCAATTGTGGGACCTCTTAAATATTAAAAAAATTATATCCAATATATCCTTTTGTCTTCTGCTTAAAATTGTAATAGATGATTTTGTTTTTCTTTTTTTGTAGGATGCATATTACTATAATATTCATTACTCAACCACTGTAAAGATGTTGAAAATATATCAAGGATGTCCTATATGGACTGATTCAAAATTTATGCTCATTTTGAAGATTTCCAATTGCAGCTCCCCACCCTCCTTCCCTCTCTCTCCATTCCTAGAACTGAATTATAACTACTTTCTCTAATTTTCTACTAGTTTGAAAATTTTTACAGACAGTATTCCAAAATTATTCTAAATTTTAGAAATACTATACTATATTTTCACCATATAAAACTGTTTATATGCATGCCACAAAAAAGTTCAGCAGTGTTAGCTTTTCTTTTTTTCTTTTCTTAATAAAAATTCCAAATATTGCTACTTTACTACTGTTGGTTATCATTTCTGAAATAACTTATGTCTTAGGAATATTAGATAGAGGGCTGGCATGCACTTCTTATCCATTTTTTTTAAAATAGATAGCATGCATCGTATCTAGGTTTTGCTGGACACGGACACACACACACACTGTATGGGCTGGAAGGGAGGATAACAGATTCTTGTTTTAGTAATAATTATATATTTTGATTACTTTAAACATATTCAACAAATGTTGTCAAATTATAAAATAAATATTTTAACATAATCACTATAATGCTATATTATGCTCTAAATATTAAAAACATAAATCACAGTAAGTATTTCTGAGTAAACAAATAAACTGGATAATTAATCACAATGGAATTAGCACCAATGCCAATAATTTGAAAACAATACATGTTAATTATTATTTAATGAAGATAATACTGAAATATATTACCAAAATAATAATACTGAAATATATGCAGTAATATATTTCATTAATAATCAATTTATTTTAGGTTGTCTTAATATGCCTCGTAAGAAAAATTTGTTTTCTTTTTAGTTGTTAATTTATATGGTTAGAGAAAGTTTTTAAAACCATTATGAGATTATTATTATATAAATCACTTTTATTAAGTGACAAATATTCACTGCTCAACAAGTCTGATGACCTAAAACTTCTGGCTGGTTAGATTTTGTTTCACATGACTGGAAACCAACTAGAATTCCATCACAGGTGGCTAACTGTTGATTTTCTTCTACACTATGGGCTACACCATTGACTGCTTGGGTCCGAGAACTTGTTTCAAGAGCTAGTCCAGCTTCTTTAAGAACCTTTGAAACAAACAAAAATATGAGCTGATTTTATGTCAAAATATTAAAAAAAAGACTTTTATGATCATCTATAATTTTAAAAGACCAGAGGCCAAGCATATGAAAAGTGTCTCAGACAGTGACATACATATAAGTTATCTGAGTGACAATTATACTCATATATATGTGACAAATATTCAGCACTGAATGAGACTGATAGTTCAGTATATAAACTATTACTCAGGACTTACAAACCATTAGATATTCAACATTAGATATCAAAAGTCCATGAAAAGTTGAAAGCCTGAATGGTATGTTTGCACCTTAGCAATATTACACTTGATAATTGGTAGGGAAAGAGAATTCCAAGAAATTGTTTATTGGTAAGCTGGTGGTTTCATTAATTTCTTGCTTCCCCCCCCCCCCCACCAATCAAATCAGGAATTCTGAACCTCAAATTTTTTCCCCCCTGATACCTTAATTTCTTTTGAATTAATAAACAAAAAATTATCATAATTGATACTGGCTCTCTGATATGAAAATTTCATTCAATCTCATCCAGCAGTATTCAGGGAATTAGAAGAAAATGATTGCTGCTATCCTTCACAGGAAAAAAACTGCCAATATAAATTTAGGATTATTCATCAGATAAATATGAACTGCTGCTTGGAAAAAGTTTAGTTTTCTATGAGTGCAAAATTCTTTACCATTAGCTCATTCACTTGAATGAGCTACTTTCACCATCACAGCACAAAAAAAAAAAAAAAGTTATTAAGTTCACCATATAAAGTATTCTGCTTTCATAAAAGCATGCATCACTTTCTAGTGAAAAATGAAACCTCCCTCAAAACAGTTATTCCTTTTGTTGCAATGTTTCATTATGGTTGCCAGCCTAGTTGGCAAGCATCATGAAATCCATATCCATGGTGGGACTTTAACCCTACAACAAGCTGTAGGTTAAAGTCTCATCATGGGTATGAATGTTTGTGACTGTTTTTAGGTGAGGGATGAATTTCAGTGTCTGGTGGGAGAACAGTGCTCTGTTCATGACTGATCTCTAGAATGGATTTCCCAATTATGTTAAAAAAAAATAAAAAATTCTTCTCTTCTTCCTAACATGGAATTTAGGCCATGTGGCTTATTCCGGTCTCATGCCATCTCTTTCTTAGTCTTCCGATTCTTCTTTTTCCACTTATTTTGTATCTGTATAATATTTTTGGTAGTCTGCTGTTGTCCATTTGATTTAAATGTTCTAGCCATTTTTGTTTATACTGTTTTATGTAGTAATTAATTGGTTTTATTTTCAGGGATTGTAAGATTTCTTCATTTGTTTTGTGGTCCCACTTGGTATATCCAGCTGTTTTTCTGAGGAACTTCATTTCTGCTGTTTGAATTCGTTTATCATCTTTCCTTTTCATGGTCCATGTTTCGCTTCCGTATAGTAGAGTTGGTTTTGACAAGACATTATATAGTCTGATTCTAGTGTGTTTTTGTACCAGGGATGGCTTAAATATATTATTTATTATGCCATTTACTTTGACAAAGTTTGATATTTTAGTGTCTGTCTTTTTCTTCTTCGTATGATAGATCACATCCCAAGTATCTGAAAGTGTTTACTTGTTCTAGTATTTTATTATCTATCACTATTTTACTTCTTATTGGGTTTTCTCCTTTGAATGCCATTATTTTTGTTTTTTCTTTGGATACTGTCATATTATATTGCTTTGAGATATCATTTAATGATTTTAATGATCTTTGTAAGTCATCTTCTGATGTAGCTAATACTATTTGATCATCTGCAAATAGTAGTGTATCTATCTTAATTTGCGGGGTCATTTGTATACCAAATGGATTATGTTGTTTCCAGATTGTTAATATTTCATTTATATATATATTGAAAAGCAGAGGTGAGAGGGTACATCCTTGTCGTACTCCTCTTGATATATCTTTCCATTCTGAGGTGTGTTCTAATTTAACTGCTATTTTATTTCCTGTATATATTTCTTGAATAGATTGTAAAAGTTGGTTTGGTATGTTTAAATTGGTTAATATTTTAAACAAAAAATAAAATTAAAATATAATAAAACATCTCTTTAGCAGACTCATGCTAATAATGTACTATAACTTTGATGGATGTAATATAAATCATATTAAAAAAATAATAATCAGCAGTACACCGGTTCCAAGTAATTCTAAATGAAAGTTACTGGGATAAATAAATAAAATCATGTCTTTTCCTTCCTTACTAAAGTTTTACCAATTTGTGTAACAGTACAAATCAAATAAATCACAAAATTTTAAATATCATAAAACAAAGTAAACAAATGTTTATGCTTACTTTATTTTAGTTAAGGGCTTGTACCTTTTTATATTCAAAATGTATTTACTCTAAATACATTTCAGATAAATACTGATAAAGTCATTTTGATCTTATAATAAAATTGTTATATTTATTATATTTATCATATTTATTAAAGTTAACACAATAACCAGAGTATATTTGTATTCAGCAGTTTCTTGAATTTTTAGTCATTTTTAAAATGTTATGTTGCTGCATTCCTCATTTAGAAAGTTCTAAATATTCTAAGCCAATGCTTCATTTTTCTGATGCTGTCACTGCAGATATACCCTTTCCTTTTATGAACTTTTCATCTGTGATGTCCTGGACAGTAGCACAAAAGACTAAGCTGTGCAGCACAGATTCTTCCTGAAGATTATTTGGCCAGGAAATAAGAGAGAGAGAGAGAGAGTGGTGTGCATGATCAACTTTGATAAGTCCACCTGTATTCAGAAGCCTAATGTTAATTTCTCTTCTGAACACAAATCATTCTTCACATCAAGTTCCTTAGTCCTTACTGGAAGGGATCAATATGAGAATAGAGATAGATGAACTAGAGATGGTTAGGACATGACTGATAAAGTATAATGAGATTTCTTTCTCAATGTGAATACATTGAGAAAGAAATCTCAATGTGAATACAGCCATGGAATTGGATGGAATATCAGCTTATGTGTTACAAGAGAGTACAAAATTCCAAAAATAACAGTCTGATCATTGTTTAAGTTTCAGCACTGGAAAGAGGATACAATAATCCCATTGCATAACAAAGATTACATGACAGATGTAGCAAATTATAGACCTGTCAGAAGTAGTGGTTAAGGTGGTACTGGAAAATTTGGTTAAGGACAAAATCAAGGAATAGCTGGATAGGAATATAACACTATGGAGGGGAGGGGAAAAGCACAGTATTGTGAAGGGGGAAGGCTTTTAGTAATTTACTTGCTTGCTACAATACAGTGAATTAGATAAGGGAAATGGCTATACCAAGATATTAGTAGACTTTGCAAAAGCATCTGGCACAATGTATGAGTCCTATTATATAAATTGGAACAAATGGAAATGGATAGAAAGCTGGTGACATGGTTAAGAGAGTTGGTTGATGAACAGGCATCAGAGTAGCATATGGTGGAGTTGAATTAAAGAGAAGTAGGTGATCAGTGGCGTGCCATAGGGCACTGTACTTGTGTTGCTGCTGTCGTTTAATTTGTACATTAACAATATTGAGAATGATTTGAGGGTGAATATGCACTTACTAGCCAATGATGCTAAACTGCAGAACAATAGTTAATAAAGATGATGCAGAGATCCTGCAGGATAACGTGAACAGACTGACAGCATGGGCAAAAGGATAAGGAGGATAATGGCTGCCAAGTGTATTGTGGTGTGGTGAAGTGTAAGGTTATACACTTTGGAGCTGAAGAGTTTACAAGCTATGTATTATACTGATGAAAATCCATTGAAGAAAACTGGATTTGGAAACAATGGTGGACAGGGGCTGAAGTTCAGAGGACATTTTAGGAAAATGTAGGTACAACAGCTCAAAGGAACATTTCTTAACCTCCACCATGTGGAGGTTAAGAAACTTGCTGACATATCTGTCTTTATAAGGCTTTGACAGGACCATATGTGGACTACTGTGCACAGATTCAGCTGCTTGGATTTCTTGTAGGTGTTGAGAAGATCCAGAGGTGAGTAACCAAAGTGGTGTATGGGGTGCTTCTATGAGGACAGAATGAAGGTTTGTAGGTTACAAAGTGATAGACAAGAAGGAATATGATAGAAACATAAATTCTATAGAAACCAAGTTCTATGAAAAAGATTTTATAGAGAAGATGCTAAAGAAAATTTTCAATACATGACTGGAATGGAGAGAACCCAGAACCACCCCACCCCAAGAGATGGTGTAACGATGTAGTTAGCAAAGGAATGAACTAGATTTTTTTGTGTGGGGAGTAGAGAATGAATTTGCCAAAAGTGGTTATGGGTGCTTTGTTAGTGAGCAAATTTAAGGACAGGTGTGATAGGTATTGTAGTTATGCAGACCTCCCATGCACTGGGTCTTTTGACTATATGGAGATAGCCTGTGTAGTAATAATTTACAGTAACAGTTTCCAAAGAGTGGATTATATTATCCAGTTGGTGAGTATAGTGTTTTGCTATATCATCAACTTAATGACATATGCAAGTACATATACCCCCCCCCCCTCCATGTGGGGCACCTGTTCGTGGTGGAGGGGACATCCCAGTGATGATACTGGCCCTTTTCATTCTTCCTCTTTTTCTTTGCTTTTCTTCCCGTTCTTTGCTCTACTTCTCCTGAGTCTTTCTTTCACTATCCTTTTTCCAGACCACCATCAGATCCAACACCCTGCTGCTGTGTTTGCCTTGCAGTGAGACCTGTGGACATCCGGAAAGGGGAATCCTGGTAGTCTTGCACTACTTTGGCCCTTGCTTCAGCAAGACGGGTGGTCCTGGATGGCCCAGCCAGGATCAATCGGCTAGTGGGCTTGCCTGCAAGGGTCAACGGTGTTGCAGTAAGTCTCTCACCCCCATGGTCAGGGATCGGGATCCTAGACCTGCTGCAGTGCCATTATAGCGTCCAGGTTAGCCCTGGCGTTCCACTCCTGAGCACAGTCTTTGCTTGCCGGATAGTGAGCATCCATGCATGGCTCCGTGGTGGGTGGGGAGCTCTGGCATTGAATTAAAAATTCCTTAAATATGAATTCTTCATTCTCAAATGTTTCAGGGATCCTAACAAAGTTCCAACCAAGTACTGATAATATAGACACAGCATATGGAAACAGAAGTAAGATACAAAAGATATCGGATACTAACATAAATGTACCAACCTTTTTAATCATTCATGCAATAGGTGAAAAACCAATTGGGAAAATGTCACCCTTCTTTATTCAAAAAGGTTTAGGACTAGCAGGACCTCCCAAAACTGTCAAGAAATTGCGTTCTGGTGATATCCTCGTGGAAACAATGTGCAAACAACATTCCGAGAAACTACTAAGAGCAACGAAAATGGGTGGAATACAAATTGCAGTAACACCTCACAGAACACTCAATTCCTGTAGAGGAGTGATATCAGAATGGGATCTCCTTGAGGTTCCTGATGAGGAGATATGTTCAGAGCTTAAAGATCAAGGAGTGACGGGTGTGAGGTGCATCCTGATATGCAGGGATGGTCGCCTGGTCTCAACCAAGAACATCATCCTTACCTTTGATACACCTAGGCCTCCGACATCTGTAAAAGCAGGGTATCTCAGCTGTCCTGTTAAAATGTACATCCCTAACCTGCTGAGATGCTTTAAATGTCAAATATAGACATGCCCAAATTGCCTGTCGTGGTTCTACTACCTGTGCCTGATGTGGTAGTAAAGAACATGAAAATAAATCTTGCTGTGAAAAAAAAGCTAAATGTGTCAACTGTCAGGGAGATCATCCAGCATACTCTCGTGCATGTCAGAAATGGAAAGATGAAAAAGACATACAAAAAATTAAAATGGAACAAAACATAACATATCAGGATGCAAAAAGAAAGCTAGCCATCATTACATCTGTTCTACGATCCTCTTATGCTGAAAAAGTAACAATTAAAAAAGTGACAACAGCAACTCAAACATGTATGTCTATTCCACCATTTGATAATTTCACCATATCTGAACTTTACAATCGCAAGTGCTTCTCTGTTGAGCACATTAATCACAAGACCTATGGCCTTACTCCAGAGACAACTTCAAAAATGGTCCTATTTAATGAAAACTCATCTGCCAAAAAATTATGGTGGAGACTTCACTCAAAGATAAACCACCAGACACTCGCACAGAAAAAATGGATACCTCCATATACACTGAAAGCAAACTAAGCATACCAACTGACCCTAACACATTTGATGTTTTGAACACTACCAGAGGAAGAGATGGACACTGGCCGTCCATACTTCCCTAAAACAGTGGATAAATATAAATCTGACAAAGGTAAGTCCTCAACCTCTCGAAAACCAGACAAGTCAATAAAATCAAAACAATAGGAAAATTTTTACAATGGAACTGTAGTGGGATCCGCCAGAATATTGACAATATCAAGATGTTGTTGCAGAAACACAAACCTTTCTGTTTCTGTCTACAGGAAACTTACTTAAGACCAAATGAGGACCGTACTTTTAGGAATTTCACTGTTGTACGTAAGGATAGAACTGGAGATGGTTCTGCTCATAGAGGAGTAGCTATCCTAGTAAACAGTCATACTCCTTTCCATCAGGTCCAACTTAATACTTCTCTGGAAGCGGTAGCGATTTGCTTCTCTGTGGGATTCCTTATTACAGTATGTTCAATTTATTTACTACCAAATGCTGAGTTAAATGAAATTGATCTTGATAACCTTATCTCGCGACTGCCAGAATGATGGGTGACTTTAATGGTCACAATACTCTATGGCAGCGCTTCCCAAACTGTGGGCCGCAGCCCCCTTGGGGCCGTAGGTTTTGTTGAGGGGGGGGCATGAAATAATGAAAACATATTTAAAATGTTTTAAGACTAAGTAGATTTTTTTTTTATTTTAAAAGAAACGTATTTAACTTTTATTATTTCTTTTTTGTTACTTTTTATATTTTAATGGAAAAATTCGCACATTGGTGTTGATTCACAAACTTTGCTTCCTGCATATTTCGGCGCTTAATGAATATTAATAAATATTGCTTATTCATATGTTTCATTTCAAAGCAGTGGTTAATTGTATTTACTTCGAATGCTCTCCAGGGAAGCTCCAAATATTCCTGTCCCTTTCATCACCGGTTTGTAAACAGGGACTGTTGATATTGACTTTATATACATATCAAAACTCGTTTTATATTATCACTCTCATCTGAGCTAGTTTTCTGTTACCAATAAAAGTTTCGCATATACTTCACACTTGAAAAAAGCTTAAACAAGTTCATGTGGGGAGATAGTAACTCACTTGCAGTGGCAAACAGCCACTATACTGCAGAGGCAATAAAAACAAGTACTTTTATTATGCCAGTGAATAAGGTATGAGGAGTCTGTGTAATATATTTCTCAACAAATAGTGCAATTAGAGACAACTGGGATAAAAACACACTAATTAATGAATCACATGTCCCCTCATACAGAAACTATGTTGCATAGACTGAAACAAAACCATATGTTGCATGGGCACACACAGTATCTAACTACAAACTATTGTTATTAATTAGATGTGTGTGAGTTCGATTTCCCAAGGCAGCAATAAAATTCAACCGAATGTGCTAAAATTCGTAAGTGTTAAAACTAAGTAATATATATATATAATGAATGTTATGGCAGTTTCACATATGGAATTCAGTTGAAGAGAGTTAGCATTTCAACTCAACTGTCAGCTATGCTTTTATCTTTCAGTTGCGCGATCTTTTGTTAATACCGTGCCAATCATATGCACGTTTTAATAACCTGCCTTTGCTGTCTGTTTCGCGTTAGGCTTATTACCGTAAAGGGAGAAAAGTCACAAAAGAGAAAAATGTTCCTGGTCCGGGGATTCCCTTATTCAGGTAATATTCATTAATTTCATGTTATCAGTCTGTGGTGTGCCAGTATCGGTAAGTGGTGATATTATTTGATCTATTCTACGTTAAAAAATTTAACCCTGAGATACCTGCGAACAATCAGAAGAAGCAGAAATAGACTCAAAAAAAAAAAAAAAAAAAAAAAAAAAAAAAAAAAAAAAAAAAAAAAAAGGACTGTATTTCATATTTTATCAGAACAGCCCACATCATTTTCAGAACCAAATGGTAAGAGGCAAAAAATGTAATATATGCATTTGATTTTTGCAATATTCGCTGTGTATGTTTTGTATTGAATATAAATACAATAAATATTATAATAATATATCTCTCTATTACGATTTTTTTTCGAGGGGGACCGTGAAATATTTTAATTTTTGCAAAGGGGGCCCTGAAATCCAGAAGTTTGGGAAGCACTGCTCTATGGGATAATGCCAACATTAATAGACGAGGTCGAATCATTGAAAACATTCTTCATAATAATAACCTTTCCCCTCTAAATAATAAACTCAATACTTTCTTCCATATGCCTACCCACTCATATTCTGCAATTGATCTTACAATCTGTTCCCCTTCCATTCTTCCACTGCTCATGTGGGATGTTGAAGAGAACATATATGGAAGTGATCACTGATAGGCGTTTTACTGATGGCATCAGCATTAAATTTTACAAGATGAGAGAAAGTGTTCCAGTCAGCCTGGTTCATAGGAACCATGTTCACCCACACAGATACCTATATGGAAAATGGACCAGGCTGACTGGAACACTTTCTCTCATCTTGTAAAATTTAATGCTGATGCCATCAGTAAAACACCTATCAATGAAGCTGTAAAATATATAACAGAATGCATTGTCCAGGCAGCAACAGCCTCCATCCCAAAAACATCATCTCGATTTCCAGTCTATCCAAAGCCTTGTTGGAACCCAGAATGTCAGGCAGCCAAAAAAGATCAACATAGAGCATGGAACATATTTCGTAGATACCCCACCACATCAAATTTAATAACTTTCAGGCGTGCTCGAGACAAAGCACGTTTTGAAAGACGTCAGAGTCAAAAACAATCATGGATCCAATTTACTACATCAATTAATCAAATGACCAGTCCAAAAATTGTATGGGATAAAATCCAGAAAATTAAAGGCAGATATAGTACACATTGTTTGTCCACCTTAGAATATAATGGAAGTGTTCTTGCTGATCCCAAAGCTATTGCAGATACTTTGGGAGAAACTTTTGCTAAAATCTCAGCAACAGCTTCATATTCTCCAGAATTTTTAATACTGAAAGAGCAGCAAGAGAAACAAAGGCTTAATTTTTCTACAAACATTCTTCAGCCACATAATCAGCCATTTGTCAAGGAGGAACTAAAAAGAGCTCCCCTACAATCTCACCCTAGTGCAGTAGGACCTGATGACATCCATTATGAAATGATAAAACATCTACCATCATCTTCTTCTCTTATTATACAATAGAATACTTGCAGAAGAAGAGTTTCCAAATTCTTTGCATAAGTCAATTGTAATTGCTATCCCAAAACCAGGAAAAGATCCAACACAAGCAAATAATTATCGACCCATTGCTCTGACCAGCTGTCTTTGTAAGATACTAGAGAAAATGGTTAATGCCAGACTTCTCTGGTATTTAGAAAGCAACAGTCTTCTTTCCGATACACAATGTGGTTTCTGTAGACATCGATCAACTTTAGACCAGTTAGTTCGGTTAGAAACTTGTATAAGAGATGCATTTCTGAAGCGAGAACATCTTGTCTCTGTTTTTTTTGACATGGAAAAAGCTTATGACACAACCTGGAGATATGGCATATTAAAAGACCTCTATAACCTAGGTCTCAAAGGACACCTCCCTATATTTATTAAAAACTTTCTGTCCAGGCGAACTTTCCAAGTCAGAGTGGGAAGTACGCTATCTCAAACATATCTTAAAGAACAAGGTGTTCCCCAAGTCTTAAGTGTAACCCTTTTTGCTATTAAAATCAACTCAATCATTGAACAGCTTCTTCCCAATGTAGACAATGCTCTATACGTTGATGACTTCACAATTTACTGTCACTCATGTAACATGAGGGTAATTGAAAGACAACTTCAGCAAGCAATTGATCATGTCTCTCTGTGGGCTCTTAATAATGGGTTTAGGTTTTCAACAGAAAAAAGTGTCAGTGTACACTTTTGTCGAAAACGCACCTATCTTAGTCCAGACAGGTCCCATTCTTAGTCCAGATCCTGAACTAAGAACGGGACCTACTGTTATTCCAGTAACTACAGAAACCAAGTTCTTGGGACTCATTTTTGACAGAAAACTCACATTTCTAGCACACATTTGTCAACTAAGAGAAAAGTGCAAAAGAATTTTGAACTGCCTTCGCACTCTATCCTCTACTGGGTGGGGTGCTGATCAAGCTTCATTGCTCCATCTTTATCATGCAGTTATACGTTCAAAGCTGGATTATGGGTCCCAAGTTTATGGTGCGGAAAGACAGAGTAACCTACAATGGTTGGATTCCATCCATCATCAGGGTATACGGATAGCTATTGGTGCCTTTCGCACCTCACCCACTCCAAGTCTCTATATAGAAGCAAATGAACCAGCTCTATCACTTCAATGGAAGCAGTTGTTTCCGTCGAAGTGATTTTTAATTACACCCTAAAAATAAAATCTCTCCCAGATCACCCTACATGGAATAGTATCTTCTCTCTGCATTGGGAAGCTCAATATCACACACATCAAACTGCTATACATCCTTTTGGTATGCGTATTAAAGAAACTGCAAGCTGTTAGTATAAATGTTGACAACATTAGCTACACTAAACATGACAGCATTCCTCCATGGCAGGTTTGCACACCATCCTGCAACCTCTCACTTTTGTCAGCTACAGAAATCTTATACCCCATCATCCATTTACCTGCAATTGTTTAATGCACACAGAGCAGCACACGCTGATTTCTTACTCATCTATACTGATGGTTCAAGAACTAACACCTCTGTTGGCTGTGCTGCTGTGTTTCCTGACATTATCTCAAATCAGATCCTACCAGACTGCAGTAATTATACAGTAGAGTTACATACCATTCAGCTTGCACTTGTGCATATAAAACAAAACTGCTACCAAAAGTGTATAATTTATACAGACTCATTGAGCTCTTTACAGGCTATCTCCTCTCCTATGTATAATTCATCCAGTACTTTATGAAGTGCTACACCCCCCTGCTTCACAAAATGAAAATCCTTAATTTCGATGTTCAGTTCTGCTGGATTCCCAGCCACATCGGAAATCAAAGGAAATGAGGCTGCAGATGCAGCTGCTAAATCAGCCCATACCCTCTCCACATACTATTTGACAGTTCCATATACAGACTACAGACAACTTATAAGATCAAAGCTAATTGCTCAGTGGGAGTTAACATGGCAAGAAACATCAACAAACAAATTATATAACATTAAACCTGAAATTAAACACTGGCATTCTAGTCAACATACAAAGAGAAGGGAGGAGGTTGTCCTTGCTAGGCTCTGCATAGGTCACAGTCACCTTATGCATTCTCATTTACTGAGAGCTGATGATCCTTCCATATGTGAAAAATGCAACACACATCTCACTATTCATCATATTCTGGTAGATTGTAAAAAATTTACACGAGAGGAATGAAATTTTCACCTATCTAAGCAAGCCATATACACTCAGGGAAATGCTAGCAGACTCAGGCAAATTGCATGACGTTTTTAATTTTTTAGAAAGAATTAATTTGTACAAACATATTTGGCCATAAATTTCTTTATATGTAAATACTTTTTTTTTTGCTTAACTTAACTTTTATACATATATATTATTCATTAGGTTAAATCTGATCAATTATGTATTACCATGGGCCTTGATCTTGTATATTTGTATCAACCTGCTGTAATTTTGTTAATATGTAAATACCATAATGCTAAACTTAAATTTTATGCATCAATGCTGTATAATAATTCCTTTCTGACTCTAAGTATTAGTATAATAATGTTTGTTGTAATCTTACTAGATGTAGACACTGCTTTCCTTGACTTGTTTTGTATATACATATGTTAACCTATAGTTATCTATTTATGTACTGCTGAAACCAGTAATTTTGTTTACATGTAGATACTGCATCACTTAACATACTTTTTGTGTATGCATCTTATTTACTACTTTATTTTTCGAATAATCATATAGTGCTGTAGGACATCTTACCTATTTGTGTACTTCCTAGTAATTCTGTTTATATGTATTCTAAATTCTGTTTCTACTGCATTACTAAATTTAATTTTCATCCATGCATATTGTATAATAATTCCTTTTTGCCTATTTTTGTACTGCTATAAAGGCATCTATTATAATTTTACATATATGTAGATACTGCATTCCTTGGCTTAGTGTTTCATATATTATGTATTAACTTATATTGTTAACTATTTTTGCACTACTGTAATAACCTCTGACCTTGTGTGTTGCTGTGCCCTCTGCAGCAGTTCTGTTTACCTAGAGATGCTGCTTTGTGAAACTAGATTCTTGTACAGACATACTGTTTACAATTTTCTGTAAATGCTAATGTTGTAAACTTTAGTATGGCACAGTATGCCCTTTGTAGTTTTTGTGCCAAATAAACTATAAACCAACCAAAATATGAACCTGCAAGGGTTGAATAAGATTATAGTATACTATGATAGAACTTCATTATTAAGTTTACATTATTAATGACTTCCTGTCAATAACTTTCTGCAATGAAATCAGCTAATGCCTTTTATAGGGAATAGGTGATGCTGTTTTATCCTTATCCAGCTTTTGGAGATGGAGTGGGCAGTTCAGTCTCCACCAATAGCCAATCAGTGATAGCTGGCCCAAGACTATCACTAATTTTAAGTAGAGATCCATAATAGTCAACCTCCTAGACTGGACAGTATACTTCTAACTGCATAAGTTCACTCTAGATCTTGATCTTCATTGTGCATTGCTTAAAGTAAAAAATTTGCTCCTGACAACTTTTGGCCCAAACCCAGCTTATTCTTCTCCAACTTTCTCATTTCCATCTTTTCTTAATTTCTTCTCAAGTATGCTTGCATACATCTTACCTGAAACCTCAGTGGGTAAATTCCTCCCTAAAGACAATTCCTTCAAGCTTAACTGCAAGGACATTAAATACCAAACATGAAACATTTTAAAGACTACTTTCTCCTATCAAGGAGAAAGATATATTATATGAACTGATTCATAAGAACTGGAATAATTTAAAATTTCTTGAAACAGAGTTTATGTTGTTTGGTTGCTGATCATCATATGCCAAACAGGTAGCTGCTTAAGTTATCAAAGTGTAACTTTGATAACTTTTTTTATTATTTTTTATTTTGTATAGACATTAATTTTATTTAGTTATATATTTATCTATACAGTTATAATCATTTATATCTGTAGGTATTGAATTATTTCATATGCCTCTATTCTGAACTTTTCTTTCCATTACATATATTAGCCTCTGCTGATGTGTGCAATGTCATTTAACAAATGTGGTTAGTAAAATGTGATTTTCTTGCATAGTTTAAGAGCTACAGGAAAGAGAGAGAGAGAGACAGACAGAATGAGTGGCTATCCAACAATTTCCTGTAGTGGTTATATGCTGACAAGCTAGTAACTCTGATGTCCCATGTTTTGATGTTCATCCGGAGTATGCACAGCAATAATTATTGCTAACCATTCTCAAATGGGACTTCATTTGGTTTAATAAAGTGAAATGTATGCCTCTTTGTAATATGATCAACAATATGTAATATGATTTTAGGTGGGAGATGAATTTCATTGTCTGGTGTAAGAGACCATCACCGCACTTAATGGAGGCCTGCAGTGACTTGAAAAAGTTCCATGTTTGGTCTCTAGAGCAGGGTTTCCAGACTGTGTAAAAAATAAAAAAATACATAAAATTGATAAAAATGGGAAAAAAATCCTGAGCCCACTCATGGTACAAATGCACTATAGGTTTGCAATTAATTTTTTGTGGGTGATAACCACACACACACACACACACACACACACACACACACACATATATATAAAGTAATACCAGCACTAAGTTTAAATGCATTTAGCATTGGAGACTAAATCTGAAGTCTCACTAACTTGCTTCAGCATCATTAGTATTTTCCAATGAAGTGAATGCTACAGTAGTTCCTAAGGTTTTTGATTTGACATTCATTAAGGTTGCCAAGATTATTTGTAGCCAACATATAAAGAAAATGCTAAACTAAGTTTGCTTTTGTGCTAGAAGACTGTTTTGCATCTGGGACAAGATCTTTCAAGCAGGCAATATAACTCTTATGATATAACACTACACTTGGGTTGTAAGTTCATGTTAAACAACTAGTACTTGTTTTCATGTTTTGCTAGTTTTACTTATTTCATGTGTGAACTAGAGAAAACATAAGCGCATACATATAAATCATTAAAAGCATACATTAAAAGACAAAATTGTCACTTGCATGATCATAAAAACATAAAATGTTCATTGGATTTTAACGGTATAGATGCGAACACAGACTGATAAGAAAATAACTATTTATTGACTTAACTGCTAATATTTCGCTGGTATTCTATCCAGCATCTTCAGAGCATACAAACAAAGTTTGTTACAGTAGCGAGACAACCGCAATCCAGTGTAACAGTGGAACTAGTATGAGTAATTGTAGCACGCAACACAAAGACTAGTCCTAATTAGGCGGCATCTAAGTTGGAAAAAAAAAAAAAACGGGAGAGAAAAAAGCAGGTATTAATTTGGTCCTAGGATGACTGTCTCCCAAATCTTTGGTAGATTTATACAGCCATACTTGTTGAGGTTTGGAGTATGTTTCAAGGTTTCTGTTGATTCCAGAAACAACCTCTCTGACTTGTAAAAGCTTCTGTGCAGAACTTTTGTTTTTTCCAATTGATCCTGTGTGCAAGGTATCCAAAGCATGGTCTGCCAGACTCGAATTGCCATAATGAAAGTGCCGGATATATTTTTTGTGTTCACTGAGGCAATGTCCAAAGTTCTTCCTGGCTGTCCATAGTAGGCTCGATGACATGAACAGGACACTTCATAGACTCCTGGATGTGACAAAGGAGAGAATCTGTCCTTAAGTGAACAGATGAGAGTTGCCAATTTCACATAAGGTTTAAATACAGTGCATAGTTGGTATTTGTTAAGCACTCTAGATATCTTTTCAGATGTGCCTTTAAGGTATGGAATGGTGATAGTTTTGTTGTAGTCTTTTGTGGTAGACAGTGGGGGGGGGGAAGCATTTAGTATTTTATCTATCTTATGGGGATTATAGCCATTGGTCAGGAAGGTGTGACGTAGGTGAGAAAATTCAGTAGTGAGACCAATGTCATTGGAACAAATTGCTCTAGCTCTATGGGTTAGTGTTTTTAAGATACCATATTGTTGAGAAGGGTGATGGTGTGATTGTTTGTGTAAATATTTCCCTGTATGTGTGGGTTTTCTATAAACTGAGAATGATAAGGAACCTTCTGGAAGAAGTGTGATTAGTGTGATCAGGAAGGGCAGACAGTCACTGGCTTCTAGCTCCATTGTAAAGTGGATTTTTGGGTGCTGGCTATTCAGATGCACTAAAAATGTATTCAATGTGTCTGGGCCATGTGGACAAATAGCAAACACATCATCAACATAGCATAGCCAAAGGCTAGGTTTGAGAGTGACTGTATTGATAGCTAGCTTTTCCCATCTAATTGCTTGTATATTTTCCCTTTCCATGTAAAATAACCTGCCTGTACTGTTAATTTAAATAGCTGAAATATATCAGGGGGGAATTGTGAATTTAGAAAATTAAGTGTTTCAGTTAATGGTACATTCGTGAATAATGAGGTGATACAAAACTCACCATTAAGTCTGAACTTTTTTTAAGGTGTGGTTTTCTAAAATACTAAAATACTTTTTAGGTGGGTAGAATTTTTAACAAAAGAGGGAGAATTGTTTGTGAAAGTGGCTAATAGTTTGGCTAGTTTAGCAAGTTTATATGTAGGACTGTTTATACTATCTACAATAGTGCATAAACATGTACCTTGTTTGGGAATTTTTGGAGCTCCATATATATCCTGGGTGTTTTAACGTGGAAGGGCTCGAGTTTGTTGACTGTTTCTTTAGGCCAGGAAGTGACTTTGTTCAATAATTTGCACACCTTATTCTTTTGTGAGTTGGCGGGATCCCAATCTATAATTTGGTATGTTGACTGGTCTTGGAGAAGTACTTGCATTTTGTTTTCATATTCTGCTATATCCATCACCACAGTTACATTTTCTTTGTCTGACTTGGTTATGGTAATGTGATGGTTACGGTAAGACAAGGCACGACAATATGGTAAGTGGAAGGTAAAACTGGCACGGCAAATGAACAGATTAACCTTCTTAAAAAGGTGCCAAGAGGCCAATTTAATACCAAACTATAAAAATTAAGAAGGGGAATTAAGAAGAATTAAAATTAAAAAGGAGGGAGGTGCTTAAGGATTAAAGGTATACAACTGAGAGGAGACCTCCACATAGCCTTGAAAGGAATGCAGAAAACTGACCAGGGCTTCTGACCTAATGTCCAATCCTCACCTTCTCGTGGTGCACCCTGTTGGGTATCTACCTGGATACTGAACGAATGAGGATGGGCTGGCAATTTGGGATTTAGCTGACCAAATTGTATTCTTATTGGCTTAAACCAATATAGAAAATTATGGTACAACATGACAAAATTTCATGCCGGCTAGGGCACCACCCAGTTAAACAAGGCAACCCATTGTTTTCGCCAGGGAACCAGGGCGAACAGCGAAAACTCAGCTACTGGAACAAATCTGAAAGCACACCCCAACTCAACATCACCAGTATCTACCTGGATACTGAACGAATGAGGATGGGCTAGCAATTTGGGATTTAGCTGACCAAATTGTATTCTTATTGGCTTAAACCAATATTGAAAATGATGGTACAACATGACAAAATTTCATGCCAGCTAGTGCGCCACCCAGTTAAACAAGGCAACCCATTGTTTTCGATAGGAAAATAGGGCGAACAGCGAAAACTCAACTACTGGAACAAATCTGAAAGCACACCCCAACTCAACATCACCAGAGTTAAAGATCAGTACTATCAACATAAGAAGCCTGAATGGCAAAGAAATGGAACTAGCTGAAGAATTAGATAAGTACCAGATCAACATAATAGGGGTGACTGAAACAAAAAAGACAAAAACTGGGGAGATCTTTCTTATCAATAAATACAAAATGTTATATTCAGGAAATGACAATCAAGGAAAAGAAGGAGTAGCCACAGTATTCAACACAAAATACGAGGCTAATCTTCTTGAATGGCAGTCAGTCTCAAGTAGAGTAATGTGGGCAAATATGAGAATGGGGAACTGGACAATGAGACTTATTTGTGCCTATGGTCCCACAGAACGTTCTACTAAGGTAGAAGTGGAGGAATTTTTTGAGGCTTTAGAAAAAGCAACTGACACAATGAAAACGGAAAAGTTGATCTTGTTGGGGATCTAAATAGGAGAGTAGGAAATGATTGTCAGGCATACAAAAATATTTTGGGAAAATTTGGAGAAATGAGCAAAGCTAATAATAATGGCAAATACCTGTTGGATTTCTGCTCAGGACATGGACTAGTTATTACTAACACCATGTTTCAACATAAAAATGTGCACAAATTCACATGGAGAGAAGAGACAAGGAATAAGAAACATCTCCTTGACTATGTTATTGTCGATAGTGATATTTTTTACCCTGGTGCAGGACACCAGAGTGTACAGAGGATTTGAAATTGGAAGTGATCACTATTTAGTCTTGAGCAGGATAAAATTGAATTTCGTATTGAAAAGAATAACACGTAAGTAAATTTTAAAGAGAATAATAGTTGAGCAGCTCTCAGATGTGAACTGTAGACTAAAATACACAAAGATTATTGAAGAAAATATGAAAGATTCTCGTAGACAGGCTTACACGTTGGTTATGCATTACTAAATCACTTAAGGAATTGAACAACGTAGATACGAATATAAATTAAATTACACTTTAATAAATATTTCTGATATTTCGGCAACATCACGTTGCCATCTTCAAAAGGTACTTACAAAAAAAAGGCATGTGCACGTAGGCAATACAACACAGTAACTGAGAATGAAGAGATGAAGCTACTGTTCTCCTAAAAGTCCTGATGGTGCCCTCTAGTGGGCTAAGTAGGTGTTCTTGGCCATTCGACTGAAGGTCTGCTGATGTAAGCCTCCCAAATTTGGGGGGGGGGGGTTACATCACGTTGTTGCATACAACCAAATTTGTTGAGGTTTGGAGAATCAGCCTCAGCCTTAAGTTTCTTAGGGCTGAGGCTGATTCCATAAATAGTCTTTCGAATTTGTATTTGCTACAGTGTATTACTGTAGCTTTCTTCCACCATATTCTGTGGCATGTATCCAGAGCATGGTCTGCAAGACCAGAATGGCTGTACTTGTGAAAAAGGATGTAGTCCTTGTGTTCAGAAATACTGATATTCGCTGTCCTGCCTATTTGGCCAAAGCAAGACAGTTGACAACTGCAAGGGACCTGGTATACACCAGGTAGGTCTAGGGGAAGTGGTTGGTCTTTAGTGGAGCGGATAAGGGATGCCAATTTTCTGTAAGGCCTGTAACAGGAGGTCAGGTCGTGGTTTTTGAAGATTTTGGTAATTTTTTCTAAGGTGCCTTGGACGTAGGGAATGGTGATGGATTTAGAGTAATCATTGTTGTGTAGGGGGGGGGGGGGAAAGGGGACTGTGGCTTGTAGGTTTTAATATTTTTTGGATTTTTTTTTTTGGGGGGGGGGGTAGCCATTGGCTGAGAAAGTGTTGAGGATGTGATTTAGTTCAGTGTTTAGGGCCATGTCGTTAGAACAGATTAGTTTAACCCTGTTGTATAGTGTTTTCACCACTCCATATTGTTGTGAGGGGGGGGAGATGGATTGTTGGTGACTGCCTGTATGGGTGGGTTTTCTATAAACTGAGAAAACCAAAGTTCCATCAGGCTGGCAGGTGACTAGTATGTCTAGGAAAGGGAGGCTGTTGTTTTCCTCTTTCTCCAGGGTGAACTTGATTCTGGGGTGTTGGTTGTTTAAGTGTGTTAAGAAGGAGAGGAGTGTTTTAGAGCCATGTGGCCAAATAACGAACACATCATCAATGTAGCGAAGCCATATGGTTGGTTTTTGTGGGGCAGAGGCTAAGGCTTTTTCTTCAAAGGTCTCCATAAAGAAATTGGCCAAGGGTGGGGAGAGTGGTGAACCCATGGCTGTCCCCTCTATTTGTTTGTAGAATTTTCCCTGCCAAATGAAATAGCCTGAGTTCAATGCAAACTGAAATAGGGCTGAGATATCGGGAGAAAAATTAGCTTGGATTAGCTCTAAAGTTTCCTTGAGTGGGACATTTCTGAATAAGGAGGAGACGTCAAAGCTGACGATTATGTCAGTATGAGGTTATGGAGTGCGAGGTTTTCTATGCTGGCTTTGAAGTGGGCTGAGTTTTTTTATGTGTGATGGTGTGTTGCCAGTATAGTGTGTGAGCTCTTTGGCCAAATGTTTAGCTAATTTGTATGTGGGAGAATCAATGCCATCCACTATGGGACGTAATGGCACATTATCTTTATGTATTTTTGGGAGTTCGTAAATACAGGGGGGGGGGGGATAGAGTTAAACGGCGTTAATCTGTTGGTAAGTTCTATAGGCCAAGAAGTGACTTTCTTAAGGAGCCTGTGAAGTTTTCTAATTTGTGAGTTGGTGGGATTGTATTCGATAGGAAACTAAGTAGTCCGATCTAATAGAAGAGCATTAAGCTTACCTGTGTAGTCCTTTTGGTTAAGTACTACAGTTGCATTTCCCTTATCTGCTTTGGTGATAACTAATTCTTTATTATTCCTCATTTCCTGTAGAGCTTTATATTCCTTGTTGGATATGTAGGTTTTTGGTGGTCTTGTTTTCGAGAGGACACAAGCTACATCCAGTATTACACTGTTGGCAATTTGATGTGGAAGGTGGCGGATTCCGCGTTTGATCTGGATCATAATATCCTCACTAGGTATTTTTCTGGGAGCAATGCCGAAATTGTGGCCACATGAAAGCACGTTGAGTGCTTCAAGGTGACTGAAGAAAAGTTGATTACGGTGTTGGTAGCCTACGTTTGTATTGCCTATGTGCACGTGCCTTTTTTTGTAAGTTCCTTTTGAAGATGGCAATGTGAAGTTGCCGAAATATCAGAAATATTTATTAGAGTGTAATTTAATTTTTATTCGTATCTACGTTGTTCAATTCCTTAAATGATTTAGTAATAAAATATGAAAGAGTTTAAGAATATGAACCAAACCTTGGAGATTCAGTGGCAAGCCTTGAAACAAACCATGATTGATTCAGCCAGAGAGGCATGTGGTGAAGTTGTCATCAAGGAGAGAAAAATCAGAACTCCAAGATGGACACAAGAAGTTAAAAAGGAAGTGAAGGAAAAGAAGAAAGCATATCAAAAGTTCCTAGCACATAAGTCAGCTTGTGCTCTTAGAGAATACAGAGACAAATGTAAGAAAACTAAACACTGTGCAAAACTAGCTAAACAAAAGTCATTGGAGGGCTTTGGCAAGAGCATAGAAAATCAATATCAAGAAGGTGGTAAGATATTCTGCAGGTTGTTGAAGAACCTGAGAAATGGAGTTAAGAGTGCTGTAAAAGGAGTTACAGATGATAAAGGTGACATGAAAATGGGAGAAAAATATACCCTTGAAGTATGGAGTAATTACTTCAAAAAATTGCTAAATGAAACAAGTAGTGATAGCACAGTGGTAAAAAACACTCAACAGGTATACAGTAGGAATACATATCCATACTTGAAGTAGAAAAAGCCATCAGAGGCTTGAAATGTGGAAAGGCAGCAGGAGTAGATAGATGATATTCGACCAGAAATGCTGAAGTATGGTGGTATAAAAGTCTTACAGTGGCTGCACTGCATAGTTCAGAAAGTCTGGACAGAGGGACGACTTCCCGATGATTGGAGTAGAGCATTCATAGTACCCATATATAAAAAGGGAAATAAAACTGAATGTGAGAATTATAGAGGTATTTCCCTACTGAATGTTCCTGGCAAGATTTATGCAAGTATACTTGAAAAACAGTTGATAAGAAATGTGGAAGAAAAGCTTGGTGAAGAACAAGCTGGATTCAGGCCAAATAGAGGCTGTCAGGATCAGATCTTCACTTTACAACAAATAGTTGAGAAAGCATGGTGATATAACAAAGATCTATATTTAAGTTTTATCGATCTGGAAAAGGCATTATGGTGTGAATGGCGCATTATATCAAACAATACTTAGTCCTCATGTGAGTTGTAAGTCAGCAGTTAGAATTGAAGTACAGGAAGATGGTTTAATGTTAAATCTGGTGTGAGACAAGGATGTACATTATCCCCTCTGTCATTTATTATTTATATGGATCACAATATGAAGGAAAGTGGTATTAACCATGGTATCAAAATTGGCGGTGTTAATGTCATCTCTTTGCTTTATGCGGACGATGTTATACTTCTAAATAAATCCGCTACAAGCAAGATTCCCTGATTAAATTGAATAACTGTTGTAATAGATATGGTATGAAGGTCAGCATTAAAAAGACAAAGACAATGAAAATAGGCAGAAACATTGAAAATATAAACTGCGTTGTGAACGGAGAACCTGTGGAACAAGTAAAACATTCCACCTACTTAGGTACGATTTTTAGTGAAGATGGTAAATTAAATATGGAAATAGACAACAGAATCAACAAAGCTGGTATGGTAGGAAGTCAATTGAATAAATTCATATGGAATAAGAGAGAAATTAGTAGGAACACTAAATTAGCTGTATATAAGACAGTGTTCAAACCAGTTTTAACTTATGGATCTGAGCTGGGTCAGAAGCAATACACTTGACCAAAGACTAGGGACTGCAGATATGAGAGTCCTGAGAAAGATTAGAGGCGTAAACAGATGGCATCAATGGCAATATCATATTAAAAATGAGGATATTAGGAAAGAAGTTGACATTGTCAGCATCCAGGAATGCATTAGCAGAGCTAATCTCAGGTGGTATGGTCACTTAAATAGAATGGGTGAGGAAAGATTAGCAAAATAAGTGATCTCTGCCAGGTTGGCAGAGAACACTTGTTTTGCTAATCTAGGAAATCGCCCCAGAGGAAGACCAAGATATAGGTGGATTGATACTGTACAAAGTGCCTTAGATGATAGAAATATAAGATCTGATAGTGTTGGAGTCTTGACAAGTAACAGACTGATTTGGAGGAAAATTGTAGATAGAAAGTTAGTAATGATGTAAATTTTCATGTAGTACTATCATATCCTGTACACCCCTTGAGGGTGTTGGATTCTAATTATGTAGAAAATAGAATAAATATTATTTGATTCAGAATCCAACATGAATTTCCATTACAAAGGCTGCGTTGTAAATATTATTTATTGTAAATAACGTAAATGTAATTTGATATCATATAACTACCTTAATTATATCAATTATTTAATTATTTAATCAAAGAAATGTGTTAATGGTAAATAGATTCTGTATTAATTATTGTTAAGCTATTTTATTTATTGTTATGTCAATATTATAGAAACTTATATTTGCAATATTAACTACGCATTTATTGAAAAGCAAATATTCTAATTATTCATATTTGTGTATAAAGCTTAACGTTATGTAATCACTCATGTAGTAGTAGAGCGTTGTATTACATTAGCGAAATGTTTGCGTTTAGTTTGTTGTCATGGAGACGCATGAGTAAACAACACGGGTCGAAGAGAACGTGGCATTCGAACGGGGGGGAAAAAGAAGTGAAAGTATATAGAAAAAAGGGAATTGAGATTTTATGAAGAAGAGAGAGAGGAGAGAGTTTTGCGGAACCAGTAGGAAGGTAGCATACAAGTAAAGAAGTGGAAGTAAATTATAAATTCTTTAGGGCAGAAATTCATGAGAATAGTGTTCGGAAGTGAACCAAAACGTAGTGAATCATAAAGTTTAATATTATAAGTGAAATTAGCTGTTGTTGTGAGGAAGAGTTGATGCCGTAATCAGATAACAAAGAACTGGACATTCAATGGGAAATTCTGATTAATTCCAGTTAATCTAAGATTACGACTTAATTATATGTTGCCCTGGGAAAAAGGCTATATTGATTAGTTGGAGAAAAATAAACAAGAAAGGATATCAGTGCCTTATAGCTGTTGTTTAGAATAGTGAAGTGCGATAACAGTAGTACAGTTTAAACGGTGGAGAATTTTTATTGTGTGTGTTCCGCTAACGTAAATAAGTTAATTCATAAGTGTACTCACAGTGAGTTGATGTATTGAAGATTGTAACTGGTAAGATTAGTCATAGTTGTTTGTTTGTGCTAACATTAACTGTAATATAACTTCGAAGCTCAAAGTCCGGAATAAGTTTGCTTGGAACATTGTCTACCTAGATGAGTGCCTGCTGTGAATATAAACATTGAGCTGACAGATTTGTAGAGACTGAATAAATCTGAAGTTTGTTATATTAACTTGAGTTAAGAAGACATGTGTTTTTGAAGTTGTGAATTGTATATGAAAGTTTAGTACATCGAATTGGCATGAGAGACTTGGCGAGTTGTGTTAAGTAGATTGTGTTGTTTCAATTTAAAGTTGAATACATGTATTTTGTTATATAACCATATATTAAATGTTTTGTTTGTTAATTTAAATATTGTGTTTGCCTGAATTTCTTTTTACTGCACCGTTCACAAAAATTCGGATCTAGCGGGAATCCCAGAAGGAAAGAAAATAAATACCATCGGCCTGAATGAGTGAAAAGACTGCTAACTAATTTTGAATTAATCTTACTAATTCATATAGACTTATCTAAGGATAGAGTGGCGCAGTATAATAGAAATTTCTCTACCCTTAGATCAGTGATTAATTTGCAATTAGTTTTCCTTTATTTGATAAAAGTGACTTTTAGCAAGATGGCGGATTTAGAACATAACATGAAAATAGAACGTCACGACAAATGGCGCAGCAGTCGACAGGATGTGATTTAATTGATAGAAAGTAATTTAACAGCTGTAGATTAACAGATTTAATTTAACTTGGTAGTAATAATTGTGGAATTGCTCCCTGAAAATTTAGAAAGTAAATTGAATAAATCACAATGAACTGGTTGTAATCAGAAATCAGGCAAAGATAAAGTTTTTTTTTGAAATTGAAGGATTATATTATTTGAATTAATACTGCAATTTTCACTATGGCTGTTACTTCCAATTCAGAGATGGAAGACAGTGAATTTTTTAGAAGTATGAATCCCCAACAAGTAATTCCCCAATTTTCAGGAGAAGACTCTGATGATGTATTATTTTTTTTTACTTATGTTGAGAAACTCAGAGAAACAGCAGGTTGGACAGACTTTCAATTGTTGGTATTACTTAGAAACAAACTAATTGGTAAAGCTAAGACATATTTTTTTTCATCTCCTGTACTTAAGGAAACATTTGAATACAAGAAGTTTAAGGAAGTCTTGCTATCTCAGTTTTGTAAACGGAGGAGTGTTGGACCAAATTTGTGGAAGCTACAGAGGATTATACAAAAGGACAAAGAATGTGTTGGTGACTTCTACAATCGATTACTAACTCTCTCTGAAAGTTTAAATGTATCCAATGAAGACAAACCTCATTTGAATTGGGCAGTTTATCAACAATTTAGACAAGGTGTCAGACAAGAACTGAGGGAGACAGCCTATAAGAAGAAGATAACCTCACTAGAGGAATGTCTTATAGCTGTCAAGGAAAAGGAACAGATGATTGGAGACCTTTGCCTTTCATCTAATATTGGCCTTGTAAACATAGTAGAAACAACTGATTGTTCCATGGGAGTAAATAAATCCTCAAAAGAGAGCAGAAAGAAAGAAGATGAAAGGAAAATCATTAGAGAGAATCCTATTGATCAAAACTGTATGTCCGACACAAAAGAACAAACCAACAAGAAATTATTCAAGGAAGTAAAAGACATTGTTCACCAGGAAGTAGAAAAATTGCAACAGCCAATGAAGAATAAATTAGATGAAGTAATGAAAAAATTGACAGAAATGACTGTAGGATTTCAAGAGAACTTCAATCCCACAGCAGAACATGTTAGCAAAGTGGTCAAACTGGAAGTTGAGAGGCAAAACAAGCCAATTTTGGCTAAAATGGATAGAGTAATGGAAGCCCTGGAGAATGTTCGACAACAAATTCCCATTGATCCTCAAGCTCACACAAGGAGAAAATTTCTCAGAGATGATGGAGATCCTCCCAAATGTTTTAATTGCAACAAGATTGGTCACATCGCTAGGAATTGCTACTTTAATAAAAGAAACTACTCTAACAGCAGAAGGAACTCTAGTTTTGGACATATTTCTCACAGAACATATAATAAGTCTCAAAATTTCCCTAGATCAAGAGAGTTAATGATGAAGATTACAGGAAGTGTCAAAGGTCATAATTGTAACATTCTATTTGACACAGGTTGTAATGCCTCAATCATCAGTAAGCATTATTTCCTAAAATTGAGAGATAAATTATGGAAGAATGCTACCAATTTAAGGAGACCTGTGAGAATTTCCACTCTTTCTAATTCGAGATCTACAGCATATGAAAAAGTTCGTGCACAAATTTACATACCTGGCATCAACCTCTATGTATATCAAGATTTACTGATAGTCCCTTTCTTTCCTAGCTTAAATGCTCACATAATATTAGGAACAAATTTTATGGAGAAGCATCACTTCTCTTGTGACTTTTCCAGAGGTCAAATATCCATAATGAATAGAAGAATATGTGTTAAAAGAAACAATAACTCTGAATGCACAGGAACAAGGCGACTAACAAGAAGATTTTGTGTACCTAAACAAGAAGAACAACTTAATAAAATGCAATCATCTGTAGATAAGCAAATTGTAAAAAATACTGTTTTAAGCTCTACTATACTTGATCAGCCTGTTATTCAACTTGACACTGACTTGACATCAAAACTTCAAATATCTGATTCTGAGCAAGAAACATGTACTAAGAATCAATTACCAGCTAAGATTAATTTTACTGAAGTATCAGTTTTGCATATCAGAACTAAAAATATGAGAAGAGGAAACAATTACAAGGATTTAAATAATTGCAGAAGGAAAACCAGAAGAATGGATTACCAATATAGAAGATATACTGCACTGGAACGTGATAACAGTAGGAATCTAAGAAAAGACGGGGAAGATAATACATGCGTTGTAGAAAACACAGGAGGGAGTTTCATCCAAGCGAAGTATAACCTAAGACCCCCCCCCAAAAAAAAAAAAAAAGGTAGTAGAAGTCTGATTCCTCCACCAATGAGTTTAGTGTAAAAAAAAAAAAAATTTTCTTAAAAAAAAATTTTTTTAAAGGAAGAGTAAGCCTTTGTTGGATTCTAATTATGTAGAAAATAGAATAAATATTATTTGATTCAGAATCCAACATGAATTTCCATTACAAAGGCTGCGTTGTAAATATTATTTATTGTAAATAACGTAAATGTAATTTGATATCATATAACTACCTTAATTATATCAATTATTTAATTATTTAATCAAAGAAATGTGTTAATGGTAAATAGATTCTGTATTAATTATTGTTAAGCTATTTTATTTATTGTTATGTCAATATTATAGAAACTTATATTTGCAATATTAACTACGCATTTATTGAAAAGCAAATATTCTAATTATTCATATTTGTGTATAAAGCTTAACGTTATGTAATCACTCATGTAGTAGTAGAGCGTTGTATTACATTAGCGAAATGTTTGCGTTTAGTTTGTTGTCATGGAGACGCATGAGTAAACAACACGGGTCGAAGAGAACGTGGCATTCGAACGGGGGGGAAAAAGAAGTGAAAGTATATAGAAAAAAGGGAATTGAGATTTTATGAAGAAGAGAGAGAGGAGAGAGTTTTGCGGAACCAGTAGGAAGGTAGCATACAAGCAAAGAAGTGGAAGTAAATTATAAATTCTTTAGGGCAGAAATTCATGAGAATAGTGTTCGGAAGTGAACCAAAACGTAGTGAATCATAAAGTTTAATATTATAAGTGAAATTAGCTGTTGTTGTGAGGAAGAGTTGATGCCGTAATCAGATAACAAAGAACTGGACATTCAATGGGAAATTCTGATTAATTCCAGTTAATCTAAGATTACGACTTAATTATATGTTGCCCTGGGAAAAAGGCTATATTGATTAGTTGGAGAAAAATAAACAAGAAAGGATATCAGTGCCTTATAGCTGTTGTTTAGAATAGTGAAGTGCGATAACAGTAGTACAGTTTAAACGGTGGAGAATTTTTATTGTGTGTGTTCCGCTAACGTAAATAAGTTAATTCATAAGTGTACTCACAGTGAGTTGATGTATTGAAGATTGTAACTGGTAAGATTAGTCATAGTTGTTTGTTTGTGCTAACATTAACTGTAATATAACTTCGAAGCTCAAAGTCCGGAATAAGTTTGCTTGGAACATTGTCTACCTAGATGAGTGCCTGCTGTGAATATAAACATTGAGCTGACAGATTTGTAGAGACTGAATAAATCTGAAGTTTGTTATATTAACTTGAGTTAAGAAGACATGTGTTTTTGAAGTTGTGAATTGTATATGAAAGTTTAGTACATCGAATTGGCATGAGAGACTTGGCGAGTTGTGTTAAGTAGATTGTGTTGTTTCAATTTAAAGTTGAATACATGTATTTTGTTATATAACCATATATTAAATGTTTTGTTTGTTAATTTAAATATTGTGTTTGCCTGAATTTCTTTTTACTGCACCGTTCACAAAAATTCGGATCTAGCGGGAATCCCAGAAGGAAAGAAAATAAATACCATCGGCCTGAATGAGTGAAAAGACTGCTAACTAATTTTGAATTAATCTTACTAATTCATATAGACTTATCTAAGGATAGAGTGGCGCAGTATAATAGAAATTTCTCTACCCTTAGATCAGTGATTAATTTGCAATTAGTTTTCCTTTATTTGATAAAAGTGACTTTTAGCAAGATGGCGGATTTAGAACATAACATGAAAATAGAACGTCACGACAAGGGTACATGGCAGGAACAAGATGATGATTTTAAAAATTAAGAACAAGTTTCACTCGGCCAAAGCGCAATGTATTTATAAACGAGTGAGTTTAGCACTATTACATGAACAGTTATACGCTCCTTGCCGAGAACTATCTAATATAAATTCTTCCATCAGTGCACTACGTGATATACTATCTAACATTTTGAACCTGGAGCTATGGGATATCCTGGACAGCATCTTCAACTCTACAGGCAACGATGAATTTGCCAAAGTTAAAAACTGGCACCAGAAGAAATTTGAAATCCTCCAACAACGCATTGCTACTCAGCAGCTGCAATTAACATCAGGATGGCGTCGTTGTGAACTTCGGTAACTTAACCAAAGAAGCCACGAGTGCGTTAAGTCAGGGACACAATTTTGCTGTTACTCCTAAAGAAGTTCCAAAAGCCAAAATAACGGCTTCCGTTGAACATGGGGTATATGACCTGCCTCCAGCAATAGCCAATAATATTCGGTTAGACGTGGCCAACATCCTAGACCATTCTAAGCTTCCCAAAAATAATATCCCCCATAAAGAAATTATGGCTCTAAAAGAGCTACACAATAATAACCACATTACCATAATAACCAAATCAGACAAAGGAAACGCAACTGCGGTGATGCACAACAGAATATGAAAACAAAATGCAAGCACTTCTCCAAGACCAAGTCAACATACCAAATTATAGATCAAGATCCCACCAACTCACAAAAGAATAAGGTATGCAAATTATTGAACAAAGTCACTTCCTGGCCTAAAGAAACAGTCAACAAACTCAAACACTTCCACGTTAAAACACACAGGATACATGGAGCTCCAAAAATTCATAAACAAGGTAAACCTTTATGCCCTATAGTAGATATACAAACAGTCCTACATATAAACTTGCTAAACATTTAGCCAAACTACTAGCCACTTTCACAAATAATTCTTCCCACCTAAAAAGTATTTTAGAAAACCACACCTTAAAAAGTTCAGACTTAATGGTGAGTTTTGATATCACCTCACTATTCACGAATGTACCATTAACTGAAATCCTTAATTTACTAAATTCACAATTTTTCCTGATATATTTCAGCTATTTAAATTCACAGTATATGCAGGTTATTTTACACGGAAAGGGAAAATATACAAGCAATTAGATATGGGAAACCCCGTTCCCCCCCCCCCCCCCCAGCCAACTTCTGCATAGAACATCTAGAAAAGCTAGCTACCAATACAGCCACTCTTAAACCTAGTCTTTGGCTATGCCATGTTGATGACGTGCTTGCTATTTGTCCACATGGCCCAGACACATTGAATACATTTTTAGTGCATCTAAATAGCCAGCACCCAAAAATCCACTTTAAAATGGAGCTTGAAGCCAATGGCTATCTGCCCTTCCTGGACACACTAATCACACATATCTTTCAGAAGGTTCCTTATCATTCTCAGTTTATAGAAACCCACACATACAGGGAGATATTTACACAAACAATCACACCATCACCCTTCTCAACAATATGGTATCTTAAAAACACTAACCCATAGAGCTAGAGCAATTTTTCCAATGACATTGGTCTCACTGATGAACTTTCTCACCTACGTCACACCTTCCTGACCAATGGCTATAATCCCCATAAGATAGATAAAATACTAAATGCTTATCCCCCACTGTCTACCACAAAAGACTACAACAAAACTATCACCATCCCATACATTAAAGGCACATCTGAAAAGATATCTAGAGTGCTTAACAAATACCAACTACACACTGTATTTAAACCATATGTGAAATTGGCAACTCTCATCTGTTCACTTAAGGACAGATTCTCTCCTTTGTCACATCCAGGAGTCTATGAAGTGTCCTGTTCATGTTGTCGAGCCTACTATGGACAGACAGGAAGAATTGTGGGCATCTGCCTCAGTGAACACAAAAAATATATCTGGCACTTTAGCTATGGCAAGTCAGGTCTCGCAGACCATGCTTTGGATACCCCTACACATAGGATCAATTGGAAAAAAAAACAAAAGTGCTGCATAGAAGCTTTTACAAATCAGAGAGGTTGTTCCTGGAATCAAAAGAAGCCTTGAAACACATACTCCAAACCTCAACAAGTATAACTGTATAAATCTACCAAAGATTTGGAAGGCAGTTATCCTAAGACCAAATTAATACCTGCTTTTTCTCTCTCGTTTTTTTTTTCCAACTTAGATGGCGCCTAATTAGGACTTTAGTCTTTGTGTTGCACGCTACAATTACTCATACTAGTTCCACTGTTACACCAAATTGCGGTTGTCTCGCTACTGTAACAAACTTTGTGTGCTCTGAAGATGCTGGATAGAATACCAGAGAAATATTAGCAATTAAGTGAAGAAATAGTTATTTTCCTATCAATCTGTGTTCGTATATATACCGTTAAAATCCAATCAACATGTGTGATGAACACATAAGCCTTTCCACATGGTTAAAAACATGAAATGTAAGATTTTACTCATCTAGTGATTAATATACTTTAAAGCTGTTTCATTACACTGCATTAAATCTTCTCAGGTACATATATTATTAATCTCTATTAAGCTGCATTGCAGAAGATGATCCACGGTTTGTGTTTCACCACATGAGCAGCTGTCATTGTCTGTATGGTCCCATCTGGTCATATTCTGCTTCGATCAGCCTATTCTGGAATGAAGTCTATTCAATGTCTTCCATCTTTGCCAGTCTAGATGTAAGTCAGAAAGGAAGAGATTTCTATAAGTTCAGAGCCTCTGGAAATTCTCGCAACATTGTTGATCTTGTAGCTTTTATATAATCAACCAATGGTTTCACTGCGTGAAAAAAACTTTCCTTGATCTTAGCCTCCTATGTACTTGCAACATGCCCACACAAAGGATGCTGTTCATCATTTAGTTGTTGTTTCCACTTACATCTACTCTGTGTAGTCTTTCTGATGTGAGGAGGTGGAATAATATCAGACAGTGAGCATAGATGGTAAATTTTTGTAGGCTGAAGGAAGCCAGTAATGTGCCAATATGTTTCGTTAGAATCTTGTCAATAATTTTGACATGTGATGATCTTTCTCAAAAGACTAGCATACTTGGCTTGTAGGCTTGCATCCCACTGAGATGATGTTAATTGGTGCAGAGTATTATTACGTGTTTGAGTTAGTTTTAGTTGTTGTCTTCTCTATGTGTTGCTTATAATTTAAGGTCCTATCTAGCATAACACCTAGGTATGTTAGATTTGGATAACTGACCAATTTCACATCATTCAATTCTATACTAAACTCTCTCCTTGCCTCCCTATCACTGAGATGGAAAAGGCACATTTGGGTTTTACTGGGATTAAGTTTTAGTTGGTTTTCCTTATAGTAAACTGAAATTGCTTCTAGTTCTTATGCGAGCTGCATCTCAATGATATCGAAGGATTTTGTTTGATAAGCTTTGCCTGGTCATCTGCATATAAGAATGTTCTTGGCCATGGATTTATAGGTTGGTCATTAGTATATATATATATATATATATTGAAGAGGAGGTAGAGAGCAAAACTTCCCTGAGACAGACCATTTTTCTGGATATGCCAACTGCTCTTTTTTCCCTGAAAATCAACAAAGAATCTCTTGCTAAACAGCAGTGACCTAAATACCTCCACTAACCAATAGCCGTTTATCATGCTGTAAATTTTGACTATAAGCTTTGTAAGATTTAGCGTGTTATGTACTGCTGTCAAATTTATAAATACAGCTCCTGTTGCTACCCCCCCCCATTCAAAGCTGTCCTCGATGAACTGTGTTAAGTTTAATACTTGTCCAGTGCATGATCTTCCTGGTCTAAATCCTGCCTGTTCTTTTATCAGCACTTTCTCTATTTCTGGACTTAATCTGTTCAAGATGAACCTCTCATACAGCTACAGACTACAAAGAGCTATAGGCTTGTAGCTCTTCAGATCTTCAGCAGGTTTACCCGGTTTCAGGATAGTTATTACTTTTGTTACTGGGTATTTAGTTTTTTTTCAAAGTGCAGCAATTAATAAATTCTACACCAAAATTACTATAGCCTGTGAAACAGTCTTCTGCAATCAATATTGTGATATTAATCTGATTAAAATGCAGTCCTTTAAATTTGGAATTTCACAGAATGTTCTTTAAACATTTTTATTAGCTTCTTACATTTTTTTCCTTATTATAAATAACTTTGTTTATATTTTTGTATATATACTTTTATCTTTTTAAACTCAACAATAAATAATTTCTTATATTTTAGCCTTGAAAATCTTAACCTGGTAATGTTCAGTCCTCTGAATAAATCAGTCAGAGGATATACTGCCCTTTTACTGACAGAATAGTTCATAAATACTTTTACTGTCAAGCAATGGCACTACATTTAAGTAGCAAGCAGGCAGGAAGAAAAAAAAAATCAAATAATAAAAGTATAACAGTTTACTTATAGTACAATGCCTTCACTGTGATAGTAAAGATGACGCTTTGCAATTATAAGAGACTTATATTTAGAAGGGACAGCAGCACTGGCAAAGCACAAAAACAGTAATCCATATATGTTGAATGGTGATATGTTCAGCATGCTATCTATCAAGTTACTGAAAGATTTATATGAAGTCTTCTTCTGCTTACATTCATATAATAAATTCTATCTTTTCAACAACTTTTTATATATTTCCAAAAAAAGATGAAACAAACCTAAAATGCTTACCTGGACATGTTCTTCCATATCAGCTAATGCAATATCAATCCAAGGAGATGATGAAGTGATATGACATACTGATCGTGTTACTAAAGCAAGATGATTGACAGACAAAATGAGAGCTATTGATCTGAAAGAGATGTTAACAGATAGAGAAAAGGACATAAAATACGCAATAACTAAATACAAAAAATATATTTTGGAATGCTACTTTTGATGCTATTTTTTTGGGACATGATTTTACTGTCTTTTATGTCTAATTCATTAGATGACAATCATGAAGACATCTATGTTCTTAGGGACTTTATATTATATTGAGCATACAAACCAGAGAAAGTTATTTATTATAACCAATTTATCTTGTATGCTGAAGTGGAACATTGTAAACTTTATAGGCAACCTTTTAAGTTATTGGCATCAAAACTTGAAGAAAGTTATATTTCTGTTGCTGATTTCAAGTTCAAAAAGTTTTCTAGTTCTTGACAATATTCCTCCAATTGTGTTATCTTTTCATGCTGTCTTTTGCTACTTGCCATCCCTATCCAGTATATTCCAGGAAATGGATTAAGTTATTGTCATCCACCTATATTTTTCTAATTAGCTAATTAAATTAACTGCATGGACAGATGAGTGCTTATTTTATAGCTATTTATATATATTAATAAAGTGCATGTATATAACAGTGGAGGTCATAAGTCTTCTGAATTCAACATAAAAAAATTTTGTTCAATGTAGTATGCATGGAATGTAAGCATTTGACAATGTGCATAGTTCACAGGGAAAAGGATGGACTAGAATATGTCAAATGTGATTAGGATGCCAGAAAGAATATGATGATTAGATGCAAGTAAAATTCCAAACGAGAGAGAAACAAGATGGCAAGGCAGATAACAATGAGTGCTAGGAGGAATGCAAGCAAGAATGGAGGTATTAGAGTGTAAGATGTGATAATGTAAGTATGAGAAAGGTGATATGAAAGAAGTAGAAGAAAATTTCTTTTTTCTCCAGTTTCTTTTGTAAAAAGCGCAGTATGTGAGAAGATATGAAAGAGTTGCTAGTACAAGCAAAAAAAAAGTGAGGCTTCAATGAGTGCTTCATGCAATACCACACAGGAGTTGGAAGGACAAGAAAAGTGCTTAGCAAATAGTAGAAAAGGAAATGAAACAGGAAGGAAGGTTCAAGAAAGCACGTCTATGCATGTGCATGCGCGCGCGCACACGCACACACATACACACAGAGAGAGAGAATATGGTGATTATATAGCATGCCGGATGAATGAAAAGAGTATTGCCAATGATTGCAGAGGAATTAAATCCAAGCAGAAATTTCCAATGTAGATGGTAATAGTAGTATGAGTAATACAGGCAAAAGCAAAAAGGTTTGAGGCTGTCTGATGTAAGATAGGGGTTAACAGGAGAAGGTAAGCAACTGGATGCTACTACTATATATGCAAATTATTTTGGCTGGTATGAATGATCTAGCAGGTGACAAGTGTGGTATGTGAGAAGATATGAAAGACTGGTAGTACAAGCGAAAAAAAGTGAAGCAAGCTGAGATAGAGAACTATGACTGCTAATAAGTCAGTGCACAGATTGTACACAGGAGGAATAATGTGGAATGAGTGATAGAAGGATTTATATATGGCAGATGGCTTGCATTTAAATTGTTTGGGGAAGGGTACCTTGAGAAAGTATTGTTCAGTGAGAGTTTGCAAGTGCAAAGTCAAGGAAACTAGGTTTAAGGGAGATGCAGGTAAATGTATGCTCAGGCAACCTACACCTTAGTAAGTGGACAAGTGATCATATGATGCTGAATGTAGCTCCCCAGTTTCTTATCTTTAGTGGGCTGAGTGACACAGGGTGTAAGGGAGGTTGTGAGATGAAGGGTATATTGCAGTTTACGTATACTAATGCCAGAAGTATTTGGAATAAAGGCAAGAAGTTTTTATTATTGGTTGGCTTAACTTGGCCAAAAGGCATTAGTGAGACCTGCTGAGTTGCCTGAGGATGACCTAGTCATAAGGATAGAATGCAAAGGATATAGTACCTTCAGAGAGAACATGATGTGGGGAGGGAGGAAGGAGGGATTTGCTAATGATAGCAGAACTGAAGTCAAAATGAGTACAAGTATATCAAGAAGATAGAAAGCAGTTCATTTGAGGCCATCTAGAATGAGATTCAGGTCAACAGGATGAAATAAATAATGGTTGCAAGAATGCTACAGGGAGTACAAGGGATAATGTAGATGATATACATTGACAAATTAGCATGATGACTGCAGGTCAAGTAATTATGGAGAATCTCAACTACAGGGAGGATGAAAGGAAATGAAATTTATACAGCTGCTAAGAGATAATTACTTGAGACAGCATGTAATGGAAGTGACACACGGTTCAAGAGTGTTGGATCTGGTCATTGCCAAACACTTAACAGTACCAAATCTAGATAAGCTGCCTCTTGGGGAAAGTAATCACGTAGAATTACAAAGCAGATGATTACGATAAGCTGAGGAATCAGCTTTCAGCAGTCCAAAAATATGGAGGGAATAGATGGTATCTGTGTGCATGGGAACTGGTCAAGGGGTATTTGAAGAAAGCACTATCAGACTGCATACCAGAATCAGTAGGATAAATCAGGTAGGAAGTAGATGAAAGAATAGCATCATTAAGTGGGGTGGGCTGCAGAAAAAGAAAAAGTGATCAGCATGCCCATGAATGGGAAAAAGAACAAAGAAAGGCAACTTATAGGAAATTAAACTGATCAAGATGAAAAGATACTTCATGTGCAAACTTTGTTTGCTTACACTTGAATAAGACATTAAACCGAGATATAATTTCTTGGCAAGTTTACTTTCATTTCTAACCAAGTAAAAACTTTCTACAATAGTGATTTTTATTTTAAGGGAGGACAAAATTAATTTTTGCCCTCCCTTAAAATAAACTTTCTACAATAGTGATTTTTATTTTAAGGGAGGGCAAAATTAATTATGAGAGAAAGCTAGCTGATGAGACCAAAAGAACTCAGCAAAAGTTCTTTTGGCACAAGAGTTCTTAAAGTGCTGATGATAGGGCGGTAACAGAAGCAGACCAAATAGGTGAATTACGGAGTGATCATTTTGTAAAGGTGTACCATCTAAGTGGTGAAAACAATGCCTGATGTGACAGAGTGATGGGAGAATAGAGGTTGAAAATTTGGAAGTGCTTACGATATTGCAGAACCTTAATATGAACACACTTGAGAGATTAGATTAATTCATTGCACAAGAATGTGCAAAGAATTAACATGTCCTTTGACCAAGCTGTTTAATTTAAGCCTCAGTTATGGGCAGGTGCCAATGGAATAGAAAGATGCCAAAATAGTCACACTGCATAAAGGAGGTTTCCAGGACAGAAGTAGCATAGGCCAATAGTAGCATAGTATCTCAGGAGTGGTGGATAAAATACTGGAGAAATTGGTAAAGGACAGAATTTAGGACTAGGTGGATAGGAATATTATAATATGGGCAATATGGTTTGGCAAAAGGTTTAAATAAGGCCTTGCCTTATTTAAAGTGACAATCGAATCATAAAGGAAATAGCTACTCAGTGATACTGCCAGAATTTACAAAGGCATTTATAGGATTCCACATAGACTGTTGCATAAATTGGAACAAATGGAAGATGGATATGAATTTGGTGATTTGGATTTGAGGATGGCTGATGGATAGATATCAAGTGGTTTATGGAGGAACTGAGTCCAGGAGAAAGCAGGTGACTAGTAATGTACTACAGGGCTCAGTACTTGGTTCTCTGTTGTTTAATTTTTACATCAATGATATAGGAAATTATCTGATAGGAAATATTCAGTTCTTTGTTGAAGATGCAAAACTGGGGAGAGCAATAGTAAATGAAGGTGATGTAGAGATCCTGTAAGATGACTTAAATAAAATGGAAATATGGGAAAGATAAATGGCTTAAATGGCTGCCAGTTTAACGTGGTGCACTTTGGGGAAAAGAAGAACACGTCATAAGCTGTGTACTATGGATGGAAGTAAACTGTGGGAAACTGATGAGGCCCAAGACTTGGGAGTGAATTGTGGATAGAGAATTGGAGTTTAGAGGGCATATTTTGCAAAGATAGTCAAAATAGCACATTAGATTATGCAGATGTTGAAGAACACACTGACAAACAAACTTTAATAACTATTGGACATAGGTGACAGATCTTGTGCCTGCATTCCTTTGGGATGAAGAAGTGGTGGAAAGTATCCAGAGGAAGTGAAAATGATCGTGGCAGCCCATGGAATGCTTACTATGAGAACAGATCAAAGGTCTGCAGGTTTCCAAAACTAGCTGGGAAGGACATGATAGAAGCACATAGGTTATTAAAGGGGTTTTATAGGATTGATGCTGAAGACTTTTTGCAGTACATGGCAGGAAGGGAGAGCACAAGAGGTCTTCCATGGAAATTATGTAAGAGTATGGTTTGCAAGGGTGTTAGGACTAGATTTTTTTTCTTGGAGGATGGTGAATGAGCAGAATGGGTTACCAGAGGTTAAATGTGCTTCATCAATGAATGAATTTTAGGAGAGGTATGACTGGTATTATGTAAATAATAGGTCTCACTTGATGAGTTTTCCAACTCTGTGGAGATACCAGAATTATAATAATAATAAAAAAAAAACTGAGAAGCATCTTGAGGCAATGCTTGGCATAAGAAACTTCATGGTAAGGAATCAACAAAGTATGGGAAGTAGTCAAAGGGGGGGGGTCTGACTGCATATCCTAAGTTTAAAATGCATGCGAGTTTAATGGATGAATAAAAACTTAAAGCAAGAGCTGCATAAAAAGTGAATGTTGTGGATCCAATATCATGAAAAGAGTGATGACAAGGCTCATAAGTAGTAGAACAGATATCTAGGATTATAGTTGATGTGGGTAAGGCTATGAGACCAGTGTCTTACATCTGCAAATTGTGTGTATTCTTCTGTCCAGTTTGCCTGTTTTGTAGAACAAAAAAACTCAAGTTTTCAGGAAAAAAAAAATTGCTGTCTCTGTAGAAGACTGACTACATTCACCTTTAGATTACTGTAGCAAAAAAAAAAAAAAAAAAAAACCTTAAAAAGGTTCTTCATACCTTAGATGGATTTGAATCCCAGTCTTTCAAAGCAAAGGGCATTATCAATACTGACTGGGCTACAGAGGCTCAACTCAGGAACAGTATAAGAGCAGACCAAATCAATTATGACAATAAGCTAAAGCCAAAGAAAGAATAAATCAAGGTTGACTAATCTTAGTAAATGCAGACTGCAGAAAAAGTGTCAGATGCACTATAAATAGCTTAGTTGTTAAGTTGTTTAGAGAAGAGATTATTAATTGCCATTTGTTATGAGATTATCTCTAAGATATTTTTTTTATTCCGAGTGTTTATTATTATTTACAAAAGGATTCAATTCCGATTGGTGCAATGACTTTTAATTGTTTCTTTTAGAATCCGAAAAATCACTGACTCAAGACCAAATACAAAAAATATACACATTTAATAAAATAATACATACACTTAAAACAAAATTACATAAATAACTACAAAATTAACTGGATCCAGGGCTTTCTAAAATAAATCTATGCTTTAGAGATTTTCTATCCAAAAATATTAAAATCACTCATTCATTGACTCATTATATTACTTGATTGTTTAACATATATTTAATCATGTCTACCAGACTAAACACCTTGTTTTCACAACAACAAAAATGTTCGTAGTCAGTTTCTTTGTTAGGGCCTTTTCCGAAAATATAAACATTTCTTCTTCTTTTCCATGGGATCCTTTCTTATTACTCTTATGTAGCATACAATATTATTCCTCACTGACTCACTGAAGTTTAAATACTCTTACCTCTTGCAGTTCAGTTTGATGCACAATTTGCTAATTTTTGTACAGGAGAAAAAAGTTTTTTTCTACTACTTCAAAAACAACATATCTAAGTTGAGCTAATTCTGTTGCCCTTTCCAGTAGAAATAAATATATCCGGCATCCTTAAGACAGATGAAACTTTCCAATCAGTGCCTCCTTGAACATTCCTTTAGAACATCGACTGCATATATTCTTTTATTTACTAATTACTTGTTGACAGTCTCAACTCCTTCAGTTTAAAGACTCACAGTTTTACTATTCCTTTTTGGAATCTACTATTAATATTCTTCCGAATGTCACATAAAACTAAATAAACTTCATAAGAACAAAATTCCTCTGGTCCGCATTCTTAAACTTCCATTAGCTCTCTCTGCCAGCTGTCAATCACCCATCAAACTCCTTGGCGAGCATGCACACTTCACGAAAGTGGCAAGCAAGAAGTTAGGTATAATGGCTGATATTTTGTCTCCGTTAGCGTAATGAGAATGCCTTTATAAAACACAACACTTGATAATTTTAAACTACAATAAAATTTCCGAAAGTAACACAATTATCCAAATCCAGTAAGTACATAAATTTTTTAATTTCTTTACATTTCATTTTGACAAAATAACATCAATAACGGGATCATCGCAAATGCTGATAATACGTGTTATGAAACCAAAACTAATAATATACTAACATAAACAATTTGTAAAAATATTCATATTAAATTATGATTGTTTTTACAAAGTGTTCACTTTAAGGTATACATTCTGGACAGACCCATTAGCTATGGATATGCTGAGGAGTAACTAGACAAAATAATGTATTATAGCTATTAAAAGAGCTTGATTTGAATGCAGCCGTTTTTTTTTTTTTATATGTTGAGCCCATACATGAGAGGTTGGTTGATCAACACAACAAGGGGAGGACTGTTCCACACCACAGCAGTTGCAGGAATAAAGGAGGAGGAGAAGAAACTTGTTCTGTGGGTTTCAAGGTGTACTGTGAAGGGATGTTGAGCAGCAGCTGCATGTACTAAGTGGGGAACTATTGATGCTATTTCAGATAAACATTTTCTATGGAAATATTTATAGAATACACAGTGTGGAGAACGATTGTCTGTGCGAAAATGAGGGTGGGTATGAGTTGGTAAGAGATGGGTCATTAATAAGTCTGATTGCTATCCTCTGTATTAAATCAAGCATTTTGAGGGAGCTTTTCAGGGGCCCCACCCCATACGTGAGAACAGTACTTGATGGTTGGGTGGATTTGTGATTTGTATAGGTTAACAGCTGTTGAGGGGTGAAGTAACATCTTGAGCAAAAGAGAAGTCCTAGTTTTTTAGAGACTGAGGATGAAATGGTTGTTATGTGTTTATGCCAGGAGAGGCTTGATGTGAGGATAATTCCAAGAAGGGAAATCTCAACTTGTCTAAAAATTTGGGTGTTGCCAAAAATGGTTCTCTTTTTTTTTTTTTTTTTTTATGAGAAATAAGACAGTATTGGATCTTATTAGCATTAAAATTGACTAGGTTATCTGAACCCCCACTGGAGGATGACTTGGAGATCAGAACTGAGAGCAGCGGTGGTTGATGTTCTGTAAGTTGAGGCGAGTTGTGTGGAGTAAGGTTTATCATAAGAAAGGGAGGAGTGCAATGTGCCGTCATCTGCAAAACTGTGTATTGGGTTGCAGGTGAGCTGAAGTAGGTCACTGATATATAGTAGGAAGAGGGTTGGTGAGAGGACAACCATCCACCACCACACATAGTGTGCGTCCAAACAGAAAGCTAGCAATCCAACTACAGAGGTCTTGAGATAGACCAAACGATGGCAGCTTGCTTAGTAAGCCCTTGTGCCAGACCCAGTCAAACACCTTGGACATATCAAGTGCAACCACTTGAGATTCACCAAACTTCTCCATAGCATTTGTCCAGAGGTGGGTGACATATGTGAGCAGATCTGTTGATTGGCAGTGATGGAATCCATACTGGTGGGCATTTATTAGAAGGGTAGCTTCAAGGTAGTGTAGGAGTTGGGAATTGATGATTTTTTCCATTACTTTGGACAGGACTGAGGTGAGTGATGGGGGTGGTAGTTGGACAGCAGTGACTTGTCACCCTTCTTGGGAATGGGTTGAATATAGACCAATTTCCAGGCTGTGGGATAGACCAGTGGAGTAAGACAGTGTATATATAGGCGACATACGACAGGAGTCAGTTTTGGTGCACAGCTGCTGGACTAAATGAGATATCAGCAGGTGCTAAAGGAATGGACAAGAGTTAGCACTGCTCCTGACCTGGATTTTCCACTCTTGATCACTGCATGTATATATGGTCATCTGGGTTCTGAGTAGATGAAGAGACAGTTGAAAAGTAGATAACCAAGATAAATAACCTGAGTTCTGAGGAGATAGGGAGATTGCTGAAAAGATCCAGCAGCAGCAGATAACTACAATGATTTGGCATTATGTATCATGTGAAATTGGGACATTGAGGGAATATGGTCATCAAAGTTTGATGAACAGATGGATGGGAGGAGAAGAGATATGACAGAAACATATAAGGCAATCTCACAGTCACAAGTGAGACTGTGCAGCTTATAGCTGCTGGAGGTAGGAAATTGGGAGTGGGTCATTCCTGGAAGCTGCTAATTGGATGTCTCATGCAATGTGGTAAGTATGTGAAATGGCTACCATTAGCTGGCATGAGTACATTTTATGAACGTGTTCAAGGAGAGATATGACAGGTGTTTAAGTATGAGTGATTATGAGATCTTCACTCAAAACTTTGGACTCCTTCAAAGAGCATGCAGAATAATAATTTAAATAGCAATTTCATATATGGGACAGTTTATAGTACTGTCTTGAATTACAGTTTTGCTGATTATAGTGAGCAATTTTCTCACATGATATATGAAATATTTAGAGAAATATTTGAGAAGTATTGTGAGAGAAATATTATAAAATATTCACTTTCTGACTTTAGTTTATTATACCTCTGAGTACTACAAACAAACAAAAAAAAAGTATAGTAATGACTATTGACATAAAATTTTCAAACAAATTAATGCAACTAAACAATAATGTTTAATGTAAATAAACAAGAAACTCGTAACAATGTACGTACAGAAAGACAATTAAAATAACAGAAATGAATGAGCACAAAGAGAACAATGTTAGGCAAAAACTTATGGCAGAGTTAGCAGTAATAGAGAACAGCAATAAAATTAGAAAAGATGGTAACAATAGGCAGGCAACACTGGTGTTTGCTCTCTTGGTCAGTGAAAGAGTGGATATATTTGTGAAAGTCATGCTATAATAATAAGCAAGGCGGTGTCATTTATAAATAGTCATCCAGTTTGTTAACTGAACTGAAAATCAGATAGAAACTGTTGAAAAAAGAGGAAAAATAATACAGAAAATTTACAGTTGAATGTGAATAGTGAAAGGTATGCAGAAATGTATATAAGTGGATGTTCTTCATTGCAGTAGAGTATAACTCTCCAGTTTAACCTAGATGTTAGGTTGCTTAACAATCAGAAAACAAAGATTATGGTTTATCAAAGTTCAATGTCTGGCTATGTGTTCAAGTCAGTTTCTCTTAAGCCACACTGGAGAACAATATGCTGCTATGGGAAACACTAATGCCAAAACTGTTGTTTGTAATGTACTAGCATCTGTACCCCAGAAAGATGCCTTGTTAGTTTCTACAAGACGTTCTTATAAGTTTTTAATTTGCCAGCAATTTTTGAAAACCTCTGTCAAGAGTCACTGCAAGATACTTTTGGGTTCTATTGTATTTTGCCATGCTATTTTTAAAGCAGACTTTACGGACACAGTTTGATTATTTAAATGAAGTCTGCGTGGTTAGCCTTGTTGCTTTGTGCTTTGCAACCATATGCCTGGGGAAGGAGTGTCCTAGGTTCGAATCCTGTCGGCGACGTGAGGAGTTTAAGGATCTTTCTCAGCCATAGCTAAGTTAGCAGGTCTTGGGCGTGGACAGCAGGATTTATTCCCGCAGTTTATCTGGGGTTTTTCATCCTGCAAGCAGGCAAACTGGTCGTGGACACACACACAGATTACAGTCAGGAATACTGATCCAGCCATAGGCCTGATTCGTCAGCTAAGCCGGTTCTGTAGCCCGGATAAAATTTTTTTTTTTTTTGGGGGGGACTTAGATGGTGCCATACATTCCTGTAAAGGGAACTTACGCTGTATCATCACACGGTAATTAATTAATTTAAATGAAAAGAAAGGACTTCAGTTTTCTGCATATTCAGTTGTAAAGCACCACTGTTTAAAGTAGTTCTCAGGCTTTGATAAATCCTCCGTTAGTGTATTCTCTGCAACTTGAAAGGAAGTGCTCTGCATACATACGTTTCTGAGACAGCGATGGGGATGTTATAGGTGAAGATACTGAAGCTAGCACAAATCTTTGTGGAAGATTATTCCTTAGCTTATGGAATTTACTTTTGGCATCATTAGAATATATAAGAAATCATCTATCTGACAGCATATTATTTACAAGATCAGCAACTTTGAGAGAAGAAATGACCTGTAGGAATTTCAGGATTAGACCGTCTCACCAGTGTCATAAGCTGCTGAAAAATCCACAAAAACAAATCGTCTTTAGGCATTTATCAAAACCATTTTCAATATAGGTAGCCAAGATCAACACCTTATAATAGCAACTTCTGTTAGATCTAAATCCTGCTTGCTCTATGGTATCTTGCTGTAGATCATTTGGAGAAATCCTATTATATAGAAATCTTTCAAGAAGTTCAGACAGATGCTTAACAAAGCAATGGGTCAATAGTTTGTAACAAGAGATGGCTCTTCCCAGGCTTTAAAATATCTATTATTTTGGATCTCTTAGAGCAGGGGGGGGTGTCAAACTGGTGGCTTGCGGGCTGCCCACAATGCAATTTCGTGCGGCCCTAAAGATTTTAAAAAATGGATGGTTGATTTTTATAATAAAACAGAAATACTGTATTTACTCGAATATAACTCGTCCTTGCATATGACTCGCACCCTATACCCTGATTTTACTTTATGAAAAAAGAAATTAAAAAGTTTTGCATGTACTGTACATCGCACACAAAAATAAAGTTTAACCACTTTCACTTCGGGACGATAACTTGCTCCCTGCGGTAATAAACAACACGCCCCCCAACTGCCATTATACTGCAGATGCAAGAAAAACGAGTAGTTTTATTGTACCACTGAATAAAGTACAGAGACATTTGCTGCCTGTGTAATATATTTCTCAACACATGTAATATATTTCTTTAGTGCGATTAGAGACAACTGGTATAAAAACGGCACTAACTAATGAGTCACATGCCCCCCCCCCCCCCCCCCCCCCCACACACACACTTAACCATGCTGTTTAGACTTAAGCAAAACCATATGTTTCACCAGCAAACACAGTATCTAACTAAAATCTATTGTTTTTAAATAATATGGAATTTGGTTGAAGAGAATTAGCGTTTCAGCTCAAAAATGTCAGTTTGACTTTGTGTTTTGGTAACGCAATCTTTTGTTAATACCGCACCAATCATATCCACGTCTTCATAGCTGTTCTATCTCTATTGGTCTACTATTGCTGTCTATTTTACGTTCTGCTTTCACTTCTCAGATATTCGTGAAGGGTGTTCATTATGTATCTGAAATCTGGTAAATTACTTGTAATTTTTACTTGGAATAATGGGAAAGAAGATGACAATGTATACAAGGAACCACACTTGAGGCCAGAATTAGCTATAATGAAGAGGAGATTCTTGGTAAGTCATCCATATTTTTAGTTTTTTTCTAAAAACTTTAGTATATAAAAATCCCCACATATATGTCGCACCATGATTTTTTAGCTTTAATTTTTGGGGAAAAAAATGCGAGTTATATACGAGTAAATACAGCATCGATTTATTCATTTTCATAGTTACAATATGGATGCAATGACCTGCTATAATGTAATTGCAGTAATAAAAATTTATATCGCAATTTCAATGTTAGATCCGATCCTAATCAATGGTAAACTATATTTATGCTTTCATTGTTAATTTATAGCATGCTGCTGGTAGCATACTGAAAAAGTTGAATTCTATTGGCTACCAGCTGTTCACATGATGCACAGTATATGGACTCATGGGAATCCAGCTATGAGTTTATAATTGCTTGCTACAGTCAATCAGTGATATTTGAAGTTCAGTGCACACGATTCAATGACAATCTAGCAGTGAGAGAATCCCTTTTATTATTATTTTTTATTTGCAATAGTATCGTGCACTGGTTTACAGTTTTGTGTGTTTTTATTCAAACATTTTTATAAAAATTGTTACTAATATATTTATTCACTGAGGCAATGTCGCTTTCCAAGCCAACAAGAAAAAGAAACACTGCTGATGAGAGGAGAAAATTTCAAGAAAAATGAGAATTAAATTACTTCTGCACTGAAACAAAGGACAAAATTGTGTGCATTATTTGAAACGAAACAATTAGTGTCGCCAAAGAATATAATATAAAACGGCACTACGATAAAATTCACAAAGAACAATATTCACACTTTGAGGGTAAACTGAGAGAAGAAAAATTAAGTATGAAGAATTCACTTCAAAGTCAACAAGTATTTTCAAAAATTATGAAAGGTAATGAATCAGCAGTGAGAACTAGTTATGAAATCAGCTATTTATTGGCGAAACATTCCAAACCTTTTAGTGAGGGTTCCTTGGTTAAGTAGTGTATGATAAAAGCAGTCGCAAACATATGTCCCAAAAATGTTCAAGTATTTCGCGATATTTCTGTGTCCAGAAATACTGTGATGGAAAGAATAACTGAAATGGCAGATAATCTGCATGACCAAGAAATATCTGCAAAAGTACAGTGCTTTTTCAATTGCACTTGAAGAAAGTTTCGATATTCATGACGTGGCTCAAGTTGCTTTGTTTCTTCGGGCTTGTGACGACAATATGAATATTACTGAAGAGTTATTAATGATTCCCATCCATGGAACCACTACAGGGGAAGACATTTTTGACACCGTGTGGAGCATTTTTGAAAAATACCAACTTCCTCTGAACAGGCTCGCAGTGATAACTGATGGTGCTCCAGCAATGACAGGCAAAAATAAAGGTTTTGTGTCAAGACTTGCAGCAAAGTTAAAGGAAATGTATCCAAACATTCGAAAACTGCAATCTTTTCACTGCATCATTCATCAGCAGGTCCTGTGCTCCAAAGCGTTGGAAATGAGCAGCGTACTCAAGCCTGTGACAAATACTGTGAACTTCATCCGATCCCGAGGCCTCAATCACCGCCAGTTTGCTCAATTTCCAAAAGACTTGGAGAGTGAATTTGAAGGGCTACCCTATTACACAGAGATTCATTGGTTATCTTGTCATAATGTTCTAAAAAGCTTTTTATTACTTTTAGAGGAGATCAAATTGTTCCTAGAAATGAAAAATTATGATGTTGCATTTCTTAATGATCAGACATGGGTACAAGATCTAGCATTCTTAGTTGATATTACAGGACATTTGAGTGATTTAAATGTCAAACTTCAGGGGAAAGATCAGTTAATAACACATGTATGATGCACTGGCAAGTCTTAGATGTAAGTTGGTTTTGTTTCATCATCATCATCAAATTCCTGCCATGTACCCTCAAGGGGTGTACAGGATATGACAGTACTACATGAAAAAATTACATCATTACTAACTTTCTATCTACAATTTTCCTCCAAATCAGTCTGTTACTTGACAAGACTCCAACATTATCAGATCTTATATTTCTATCGTCTAAGGCACTTTGTACCGTATCAATCCACCTATATCTTGGTCTTCCTCTGGGTCGTTTTCCTGCCAACCTGGCAGAGAACACTTGTTTTGCTAATCTTTCCTCTCCCATTCTATTTAAGTGACCATACCATCTGAGATTAGCTCTGCTAACGCATTCCTGCATGCTGACAATGTCAAGTTCTTTCCTAATATCCTCATTTTTAATATGATATTGCCATTGATGCCATCTGTTCACGCCTCTAATCTTTCTCAGGACTCTCATATCTGCGGTCTCTACTCTTTGGTCAAGTGTTTTACTTCTGACCCAGCTCTCAGATCCATAAGTTAAAATTGGTTTGAACACAGTCTTGTATACAGCTAATTTAGTGTTCCGACTAATTTCTTTCTTATTCCATATGAATTTATTCAATTGACTTCCCACGATACCAGCTTTGCTGATTCTGTTGTCTATTCCTATATTTAGTTTACCATCTTCAGTAAAAATTGTGCCTAAGTAGCTGAAATGTTTTACTTGTTCCACAGGTTCTCCATTCATAACACAGTTGACATTTTCAATGATTCTACCTATTTTCATTGTCTTTGTCTTTTTATTGCTGACCTTCATACCATATCTATTACAACAGCTATTCAATTTAGTCAGAGAATCTTGCAGACTTGTAGCGGATTTATTTAGAAGTATAACATCATCCGCATAAAGCAAAGAGCTGACATTAACATCTCCAATTTTGATATCAGGTTTAATTCCACATTCCTTCATAATGTGATCCATATAGATAATGAATAACAGAGGGGATAATGTACATCCTTGTCTCACACCAGATTTAACATTAAACCATCTTCCTGTACTTCCTTCAATTCTAACTGCTGACTCACAACTCAAATAAAGACTAAGTATTGCTTGATATAATGCCCCATTGACACCATATAACTGCAGCGTATTGAATAGCTTCTCTCTTGGCACCTTGTCATATGCCTTTTCCAAATTGACAAAACTTAAATACAGATCTTTGTTATATTCCCATGCTTTCTCGACTATTTGTCGTAAAGTGAAGATCTGATCCTGACAGCCTCTATTTGGCCTGAATCCAGCTTGTTCTTCACCAAGCTTTTCTTCCACAATTCTCCTCAACCGTTTCTCAAGTATACTTGCACAGATCTTGCCAGGAACACTCAGTAGGGAAATACCTCTGTAATTCTCGCATTCAGTTTTATTTCCCTTTTTATATATGGGTACTATGAGAGCTCTACTCCAATCATCGGGAATTCGTCCCTCTGTCCAGGCTTTCTGAACTATGCAGTGCAGCCACTGTAAGACTCTTATACCACCATACTTCAGCATTTCTGGTCGAATATCATCTACTCCTGCTGCCTTTCCACATTTCAAGCCTTTGATGGCTTTTTCTAATTCAAGTATGGATATGTATTCCTGACTGCATGCCTGGTCAGTGTTTTTTATCACTGTGCTGTCATCACTGCTTGTTTCATTTAGCAGTTTTTCAAAGTAATTACTCCATACTTCAAGGATATCTTTTTCTCCTGTTTTCATTTCACCTTTATCATCTCTAATTCCTTTTACAGCACTCTTTCCTCCATTCCTAAGCTTCTTCAACAACCTCCAGAATATTTTGCCACCTTCTTGATATTTATTTTCTATATTCTTGCCAAAGTCCTCCCATGACTTTTGTTTAGCTAGTTTTACACACTGTTTAGCTTTCTTACATTTGTCTCTGTATTCTGTAAGAGTAAAAGCTGACTTATTTGCCAGGAACTTTTGATATGCTTTCTTCTTTTCCTTCACTGCCTCTTTAACTTCCTGTGTCCACCAGGGAGTTCTGATTTTTTTATCTTTGCACACAACCTCACCACATGCCTCTCTGGCAGAATCAATCAATGTTTCCTTCAGAGTTTGCCACTGAATCTCCAAGGTTTGATTCCTGTTCTCAAACTCTTTCATTTTCTTTTCAATAATATTTCTGTATTTTAGTCTACAGTTTACATCTGAGAGCTGCTCAACTTTTATTCGCTTTAAAACTTTCTTACATGTTATTCTTTTCAATATGAAATTCAATTTTATCCTGCTCAAGACTAAATAGTGATCACTTCCAATTTCAAATCCTCTGTACACTCTGGTGTCCTGCACCAGGGAGAAAACATCACTATCAACAATAACATAGTCAATGAGACTTTTCTTATTCCTTGCCTCTTCTCTCCATGTGAATTTGTGCACATTTTTATGTTGGAACATGGTGTTAGTAATAACCAGTCCATGTCCTGAGCAGAAATCCAACAGATATTTGCCATTATTATTAGCTTTGCTCTTTTCTCCAAATTTTCCCAAAATATTTTTGTATGTCTCACAATCATTTCCTACTCTACTATTTAGATCCCCAACAAGGACCAACTTTTCCTTTTTCATTGTGTCAGTTGCGTTTTCTAAAGCCTCAAAAAATTCCTCCACTTCTACCTTAGTAGAACCTTCTGTGGGACCATAGGCACAAATAAGTCTCATTGTCCAGTTCCCCATTCTCATATTTGCCCACATTACTCTACTTGAGACTGACTGCCATTCAAGAAGATTAGCCTCGTATTTTGTGTTGAATACTATGGCTACTCCTTCTTTTCCTTGATTGTTATTGCCTGAATATAACATTTTGTATTTATTGCTCAGAAAGATCTCACCAGTTTTGGTCTTTTTTGTTTCAGTCACCCCTATTATGTCGATCTGGTACTTATCTAATTCCTCAGCTAGCTCCATTTCTTTGCCATTCAGGCTTCTTACGTTGATAGTACCGATCTTTAACTCTGGTGATGTAGAGTTGGGGTTTGTTTTCAGATTTGTTCCAGTAGCTGACTTTTCGCTGTTCGCCCTGGTTCCCCGGCGAAAACAACGGGGGCCTTGTTTAACCGGGCGACGCCCCAGCCAGCATGAAATTTTGTCATGTTGTACCATCATTTTTTTATTTTGGTTTAACCAATAAGAATACAATTTGGTCGGCTAAATCCCAAATTGCCAGCCCATCCTCGTTCGTTCAGTATCAAAGTAGATACCCAACAGGGTGCACCACGAGAAGGTGAGGATTGGACATTAGGTCAGAAGCCCTGGTCGGTTCTCCGCATTCCTTTAAAGGCTATGTGGAGGTCTCCTCTCAGTTATACAGCTTTGACCCTTAAGCACCCCGGTTTTGTTTCAAAATCATTTAAAAGAGAATATTCTAAATTACTTTCCTATGTGTGAACAGTTAAGCAATAAGAATCAAAGTTTTACCTTTTCTCAATATTGTCCCAACTAGAAAAGATAAAAGAAGAATTTGATAGGCGATTTAAAGATTTTAAGGAGCAAGAAGAAGTTTTTTCACTTTTTACAGATCTTTTTCCTTTAATTTTGAAAAAGCTCCTATTTGTATTCAAATGGAACTTATTGATTTCCAAAATGATTCCATTCTAAAAGCGAAATACCAAGAAGTTGGTGTACCAAAAATATACAGTTATTTAGGTCAAAAATATCCGGAAATAAAAAAGTTTGCAGCAAATATCCTATGTTATTTTGGAAGCACCTATTTATGTGAACAAAAATTATTCTCATCTACGAAAGGTAAAAAAACAGCCCACAGATCAAGATTAACCGACGTCGTCCTTTCTGTCATAAGCTCACTCACAATCTTTAAGTCCAAATTTTGGCAGGCTGGTTAATAATAAACGTTGTCAAGTGTCGGGAAAAAATAAAATACTGAAATTAAATTATTATAATTATATTATGCAAGTATATATATATATATATATTAACCCGATTATTTTTCCCCAAAATATTTTCAGTAACATTTAAAAAATTCCCCAAAATATAGACCCCCCCCCCAAAAATATAGAAGTATTTTATTTCAACACAAAGAATTTCAAACTGACCGGAGGCTCTGTAAATTTTTGTGATGGTTATTAATGGGAGTTTATACATTTTTTTAGAATATATAAATATAAATACAGGAATACCCTGCATAGCGCAGTTAATTGGTTCCAAGAAGCGTCCGCGCTATGCAAAACTGCGTTGTTCGAGGTCTATTTATAAAGGTTTTCAATGTAATTTGTTTATTACAAAAATTTAGGATAATAAAAATGTTTAAAAATGAAAAAAATTGTTATTTTTATTAACTAAATAATAAATAAAATCCTTTTAAACAGATATAAAAGTTGTAAATATTGCTTCAATTTTAGCATACAGTAATTTACTTTTTACTAAAGTAGTCTTTTAGTGTTCGTTGAACCATCCTTGTCTTCCCTGTCTCTTCAAGTACTAGATCTCTGTAGCATTTGATGGCATCATTGAGACTTTGTCTCACTTTGATGCTTCTTTCCAAATTCGGGTCGGCATTTATGATAAAGTCAGAAGCTTTGTTGATTTTTCTCACAAAAGCTGAAAGGTCAGCAAAGGAAAATTCTTCAACCATGACATCAGTGGGGTCATCTTCGTCTTCTTCTGCTTCATAGGCTCATTGTTGTTCCAACTCCAAAAGGGTTTCATCACCCAGATCATTTGAATGAGAATCAATACATTCGTTCACATTGTTACAATCTAAATTTGTAAAACCCGAGATCTTTGCCCATCTGCACAATTTCTGTTGAGATTTCCTCTTTCTGTGTTGCAAAGGCAAAGTCCTTTGAACAATGCGGCATGATATTATGCCATACAGCTCTCTCATGTTGCTTTGAGTCACCTCTTGCCAAGATTCGTAAATATTTTGAATGGCATCTTTTATCTTAAATTTCTTCCAAAATTCACTCAAAGTCCAAGAATCTTCTTCTGCTGCAGCTTTAACAGCTTGAGCAAAAGTTCATCTTAAATAGTAAGCCTTGAAAATGGAGATAACCCCTTGATCCATCGGCTGCAGAACTGATGTTGTGTTTGGAGGGAAAAAATAAATCTTGACATTTTCATCAAAGTCAGTCAGTGAGCCAGGCCATCCAACTCATCAACAGAGTTGGATGGCCGCACGTTGTCTAATAAAAGCGAAATTTTGAAAGGAATATCATTCTTTTTACAATAGCTTTTAACTTCAGGGAAAAAACAAGTTTTAAACCAGTCATCGAAAATTGAACGAGTCACCCACACTTTTTTTATTCGAACGCCAATGAATAGGTAAATTGTTCTTTGTAAAGCCCTTAAGAGCTCTTGGGTTTCCCGCTCTGTACACTAACAGTGGCTTCAATTTTAAATCACCTGATGCATTACCTCCTAGTAAAAGTGTCAATCGGTCTTTTGACACTTTATACCCAGCTAGTGTTTTTTCCTTCTCTGCTAGAAATATGCGCGATGGCATTCTCTTCCAGAACAAGCTAGTCTTGTCAGCATTAAAAATTTGATCATCTGTGTAGCCTTCCTTCTCAATAAGCTCCTTCAATTCACTGGCACTTGGGCTTTCACCTTGGATTCTTATGTTATGGAGTCCCATACGCTTTTTGAAATTGTACAACCACCCACAACTTCACTTTCATTTTCTTTTATCAAATAGACTTGTTACTTTTGCCTGGATTATCATTTGACTCAAAGGAATCTTTTTCTGATTACAATCTTCAATCCAGATCGTTAGAAGGCGTTCCATATTTTCCATTGTAGAAGATCGATTTCTCGTGATCACTTTTGACATATAAGAAGCGGTGCTCATTCCATGTTGTTTAATCTTTTCTTTGCTCTGAATAATTGTTCGTACAGATGACTCATTCATTGAATTCTCACATGCTATTTTAGCAAACGAAGCGCCATTCTCTGACATTTTATAATTTCAATTTTCTTCTCTAATGTCAACCACTTGCATTTTTTTGTTACTCCAACAGTGTCTCTTTTCACTTATACTTAATTAATAAAAAAATATTAAATACTAATATTAACGTAAATAATAAAATGCTGTGGGGAAAGAACGTGTCTACGTGAGAGCCAATCGAATAACTACTGCATAAACATGGCTCTCGACTGTCACTTGCAGCACCAGGGAATAGTCGGTCAGTGTTAACAATGTCAGTGTAATAATTATAAGTGTAATAATTATAAGCGTAATAATAAAAACCGCACGGGGTGCTTAAGGGTCAAAGCTGTATAATTGAGAGGAGACCTCCACATAGCCTTTAAAGGAATGCGGAAAACCGACCAGGGCTTCTGACCTAATGTCCAATCCTCACGTTCTCGTGGTGCACCCTGTTGGGTATCTACTTGGATACTGAACGAAAGAGGATGGGCTGGCAATTAGGGATTTAGCCGACCAAATTGTATTCTTATTGGTTAAACCAAAATAATAAATGATGGTACAACATGACAAAATTTCATGCCGGCTGGGGCATCGCCCAGTTAAACAAGTCCCCCGTTGTTTTTGCCAGGGAACCAGGGCGAACAGCGAAAAGTCAGCTAATGGAACAAATCTGAAAACACACCCCAAATCAACATTACCAGAGTTAAAGATCGGTACTATCAACATAAGAAGCCTGAGTGGCAAAGAAATGGAGCTAGCTGAGGAATTACATAAGTACCAGATCGACATAATAGGTGTGACTGAAACAAAAAAGATAAAAACTGGTGAGATCTTTCTGAGCAATAAATACAAAATATTATATTCAGGAAATGACAATCAAGGAAAAGAAGGAGTAGCCATAGTATTCAACACAAAATACGAGGCTAATCTTCTTGAATGGCAGGCAATCTCAAGTAGAGTAATGTGGGCAAATATGAGAATGGGGAACTGGACAATGAGACTTAAGTGTGCCTATGGTCCCACAGAAGGTTCTACTAAGGTAGAAGTGGAGGAATTTTTTGAGGCTTTAGAAAAAGCAACTGACACAATGAAAAAGGAAAATTTGGTCCTTGTTGGGGATCTAAATAGTAGAGTAGGAAATGATTGTGAGACATACAAAAATATTTTGGGAAAATTTGGAGAAAAGAGCAAAGCTAATAATAATGGCAAATATCTGTTGGATTTCTGCTCAGGACATGGACTGGTTATTACTAACACCATGTTCCAACATAAAAATGTGCACAAATTCACATGGAGAGAAGAGGCAAGGAATAAGAAAAGTCTCATTGACTATGTTATTTATTGTTGATAGTGATGTTTTCTCCCTGGTGCAGGACACCACAGTGTACAGAGGATTTGAAATTGGAAGTGATCACTATCTAGTCTTGAGCAGGATAAAATTGAATTTCATATTGAAAAGAATAACATATAAGAAAGTTTTAAAGCGAATAAAAGTTGAGCAGCTCTCAGATGTGAACTGTAGACTAAAATACACAAAGATTATTGAAGAAAAAATGAAAGAGTTTGAGAACAGGAATCAAACCTTTCAGCAGGAGTAGATGATATTCGACCAGAAATGCTGAAGTATGGTGGTATAAAAGTCTTACAGTGAATGCACTGCATAGTTCAGAACGCCTGGACAGAGGGATGAATTCCCGATGATTGGAGTAGAGCTCTCATAGATCTCAGAATTACAGAGGTATTTCCCTACTGAGTGTTCCTGGCAAAATCTATGCAAGTATACTTGAGAAACGGTTGAGAAGAATTGTGGAAGAAAAGCTTGGTGAAGAACAACTTGGATTCAGGCCAAATAGAGGCTGTCAGGATCAGATCTTCACTTTACGACAAATAGTCAAAAAAGCATGGGAATATAACAAAGATCTGTATTTAAGTTTTGTCGATTTGGAAAAGGCACATGACAAGGTGCCAAAATAGAAGCTATTCAATACGCTACAGTTATATGGTGTCAATGGGGCATTATATCAAGCAATACTTAGTCTTTATTTGAGTTGTAAGTCAGCAGTTAGAATTGAAGGAAGTACAGGAAGATGGTTTAATGTTAAATCTGGTGTGGGACAAGGATGTACATTATCCCCTCTGTTATTCATTATCTATATGGATCACATTATGAAGGAAAGTGGTATTAAACATGATATCAAAATTGGAGACGTTAATGTCAGCTCTTCGCTTTATGCGGATGATGTTATACTTCTAAATATATCTGCTACAAGTCTGCAAGATTCTCTGACTAAATTGAATAGCTGTTGTAATAGATATGGTATGAAGGTCAGCAATAAAAAGACAAAGACAAAGAAAATAGGCAGAGTCATTGAAAATGTCAACTGTGTTGTGAATGGAGAACCTGTGGAACAAGTGAAACATTTCAGCTACTTAGGCACGATTTTTACTGAAGATGGTAAATTAAATATGGAAATAGAAAACAGAATCAACAAAGCTGGTATGGTAAGGAAGTCAATTGAATAAATTCATATGGAATAAGAGAGAAATTAGTCGGAACACTAAATTAGCTGTATACAAGACAGTGTTCAAACCAGTTTTAACTTATGGATCTGAGAGCTGTGTCAGAAGTAAAACACTTGACCAAAGACTAGAGACCGCAGACATGAGAGTCCTGAGAAAGATTAGAGGCGTGAACAGATGGCATCAATATCAATATCATATTAAAAACGAGGATATATTAGGAAAGAACTTGCATTGTTAGCATCCAGGAATGCGTTAGCAGAGCTAATCTTAGGTGGTATGGTGTATGGTCACTTAAACAGAATGGGTGAAGAAAGATTAGCAAAACAAGTGTTCTCTGCCAGGTTGGCAGGAAAACAACCCAGAGGAAGACCACGATATAGGTCGATTGATACGGTACAAAGTGCCTTAGACGATAGAAATATAAGATCTGATAATGTTGGAGTCTTGACAAGTAACAGACTGATTTGGAGGAAAATTGTAGATAGGAAGTTAGTAATGATGTAATTTTTTTCATGTAGTACTATCATATCCTGTACACCCCTTGAGGGTACATGGTAGGAATATGATGATGATGATGATAAAAACCGCGCTATACAAGGTATTCTTGCATATATAAATATGTACATATTTGATTTATTCAAATAAAATTTAATTTTGGTTTAATTTGGATTAAATGTTATCTATTATATTAATATTAATATAATAAAAATGTTCTTTATATTATTATTCTTTTGAGTTATAAAATAATAGTATAATGATTATGACAAGTCTTGTAATGACTTAGAATAAATAAAATTTTTGGTATTAATTTTCCAATTTATTTATACTCATTTTTTCACTTCCCTTCAATTCTAATTAGTGCAGGTTTTTTTTTCGAAAAATTTTTGCGGCCCACTTGAGATACACTTTTATAGCAAATGGCCCACGATCCAATTGAGTTTGAGACTCCTGTCTTAGAGTGTTGGTAATGTTCCTTTCTCTAAGCTGACATTATGCATATTAGTCAGCCATTTAATGACCACCATATGCCTGGAGAAGGAATGTCCTAGGTTCGATTCCCGTCGACGACATGAGAAGCTTAAGAATCTTTATCAGCCATAGCCAAGTTAGCTGGTCTTGGGCATGGACGGCAGGGTTTTACCCCCAGTTTATCTGGGGGTTTTCATCCTGCAAGCAGACAAACCACCCCTGTGAACAAACAGGCTAATCATATGATATACTACTTAATTCTCCCCATTCCTCGACCATCCTAAAGGGTGGTCGAGGAATGGGGAGAACCCCCACACGAATAAATAATCGACAACTGGGACACAGTTCTTATGAATTCTGGATAGATGTCATCCAGGTCAGCTGCTTTCTGTTTTCAAATTCAATAGCCTGTACAAGTTCTAGAGAAGTGAAAGCTTGTGAAAGAAGGGGTAAACAATAAAGCATATTTTTCTTGGATTTCAGCCTTGCTTTCACCTCTTTTGTAGTTCATTTGTCATGTGGATAAGTTGTTAGAGAGAGATGATGTACTGTGCAATGTCATTAACATTGATGAGGTAATTTTTTTTTTGAAGCTCTAGAACTGGAATCAAGTCTTCTTATTAAAGACCATGCCTTAATAATGGAAAGTGTGAAGCTAGTGTTATTCAAGGTCTTGATCTATTTGTCTTTCCTAGCCTGGTCAAGAGAGTGCAACAATTTGAAAGTTTTGAAGTACCGAAATTATCCTGTAATTCTTGAAATAATCTTTAACTTTCATCATTTCATCCAGGGATGTATTCTTTTCAATAACCTCTTGGAATTGTCCCCTTGGCAGCACCCTTCCTCCCCCCCCCCTTCAACTACCCCAGTGAATCTCATAGTTGCTATCAGCAGTTTTGGGTTTGATCCACCTGAAGTTGGAGTCAACTTGCTTAGCAAATGATCTCCAATCAGCTTTATGAAAATCCCATCTACATTAGAATAGCAATAGACTTCATAATAGGAATACAAATTCCTATTGTGTAGATGGTAGGACAATATTGTATTTGGGAAGACATCAAGTACTTTTCTGCTGATAGGGAGTCATCTGTAATCATGAAAGGTGGTAAAGTGCTTGGATTGTCTTCAGCACCAAAAACTAAATATAGGTCCTGATTTTCCACCCAGTTAACCAGAATGTCTAACCAGAAATACTAAGGCCATCCTTGGTATCCCCATAAAGAATGATGGCTGTTGAAATCACCAAGTTGAAATTCTTAGGTGATGATGTTGAAGAACAGGATTATGCTAGATGGCACTGGGAGGTTTATATACAGGTGTGATAGTTAATCCACAAACCACTACAGAAGTATTAAAGATGTTGAAACTGGAATTTGGTTGGTAGACAGTATAATTAACGATACTGTTCTAAATGTAAGTGGTGATTCCATATTTAGGATGATTAATGCCAGAGATCATGATATATCATTGTTGTCAGATCCCATCTCTTTATTCCAATTACCATAATTAAAATCACCCATAATTACAGTTTTCTTTCTAAGCTAATTTGCCTATAAATTTTCTTCTCACTCCCCTCCACAGTCCATGCAGTAAGCCGAGTGGCTATGTGCCTCGCAACCATATGCCTGGGAAAGGAGTGTCCTGGGTTCGATTCCTGTCACCGATGAGGAGCTTAAGGATCTTTCTCAGACATGGCCAAGTTAGCCGGTCTTGGGTGTGGACAGCAGGGTTTTTCCTCCCGCAAGCAGGCAAACTGTCCCCGTGAACACACATGGATTACAGTCAGGAATACTTAAGACCCAGCCATAGGCCTGATTTGTCAGCAATGCCGGCCCTGAGCCCGGATAAAATTAGAGGGAAACTGAGATAGTGCTGTACCCATAAAAGGGACTCACGGCCGTTGTATCATCCTATGAGAACTAACTAACTCTCCTCCACATAATAAGGTCTACACCTCACACCACATTGCCTTGAAACCACTGCCATAATTTGGCACCTTGAACTCCACAATTTATTTATTTGTGCCTTAGGATTGATTGAGCCCTCCAATGAGGGATTAAGTATGTATTTGATTGAGCCCTCCAATGAGGGATTAAATATGTATTTTATGACTATAGATCTGTATGTTCATGGGCCAGTTTGCCTTTTCTGAGGGACGAAAAAACCCGAGCTTCTGAGTGAAAAATCTCTCTACTTTTGTACGAGACTGGCTAACTCACTTTTAGTCAAAAGAGACCCAATAAAGCGTCACGGATGGGAATCGAACCCAAGTCTTTCCAACCAAAGGGCTTCGTCTATACTGACTGAGCTATGGAGGCTCAACTCCACAATGAATGAACTTAACTCCACTGCTTACAGATGATTTTTGGATCTATAAAAAGTCCCACAAACACCACTGATGTGACTGTTCTATGCCTCTCCATTCCTCTCTATCACCTAATCTAACCTAACCAAGCCCACTTTCCCTAGACCTGTATGTTTTCCCCCACTTCTCAAGTCCATCCAATCTTTTCTTTTTTGCTCAATTGTCCATCCAACATCCACTCTTTCCTGCAGGTTCCTTGTTCATCCAACTATCCCCCCCCCCTGCGTTTCTTTGTCTTGCATTCCTGCTTTCTCATTCCCTTCACTTTGCACTACTCACTTTTCCATTCACAAGTCCTCCTTCAATCTCTTCTATCCTACTCTCCTGCTCTTCCACATCAGTTTCTTCAGTTGACTCACTCAAAATCATTTAAATGCACTTCCATCCATCTCTAAGCTCTGCTAGTATACTAGTCAACAATCTCTTGATATCTGATCTCACAGTTTCCTTGTTCCCAACCAAATCATTAATTTCTATTATGACTACCAACTCTTTTACCCACTTACTCCTCATATTCAGTGCCTTGCTCTCTACCTCCAGAAAAACAAATCATGTGCACCTTTCTCATGGTCATCTTTCATTCCATTCTTCACTCTTCCATGCATATCTATAATTCTCCTCATTTCACTCTGCATATTTCACCTCTTGCCTCATCTTCACCAACTTTGATTTTATGCTTGGCTTATGCTCAAACTGAATCAGATTCACTTTGAATATATTCAATGCAGTTACTCTGAAATTTAGACAAATGTTAGATAATATCTTTTCAAATTATAATCTAAGATATCCATACTAGTATAACAACACACTGAGATTAAACATCAGGATAAATAGCAACACAATGAAAAGCCAGAGTCATGAGTATTGTTATTATTATTATCTAGACCTCCAGGGAGTCAAGGACTCATCGAGGGAGGCTGTAAATTACCCAACCCAGCTATCATACCTTCTCTTAAATTCATTTACACTAGATGCACTCACTATCCCTAAGGGTAAATTATTCCACTCACTCACTGCTCTCTGAGAGAAAAACCTAGCTCTTACCCCTTTCTTGAGAACAACCTTAACCTCCATGGATGCCCCCCATGTTCTCTCCCCGCCTTCCATATAATGAAAAATTTCATCATTTAAAATGCTATAACACCCATTCAAAAGTTTATAGACCTCTATCATATTACCCCCTCTTTCTCCTGTTAACCAGAATCTGCAATCCACATACTCGCAATCTGTCCTCATAATCTAAATCCCATAATCCGGATATAATCTTTGTAACTCTTCTTTGCACCCTTTCCACAGCTTCTTTATCTCCTTGGAACCCAAGAGACCAAATCAGAGCTTCTTTATCTCCTTGGAACCCAAGCGACAGTAATCCAAGTGTGGTCTTATCAAAGCCTTATAAAGAGGTAAAATTACTTCCTTATCCTTACATGTCAAGGTTCGCTTCAGCATAGAAATTATCCTCTGAGTTGTATTTGCAACTTTTGCTATGTGACCTTTGAACTTTAAATTCTTATCCACCAATACACCAAGATCCTTTGTCTCTTCAGTTTCTTGTATCATAACCCCGCTAATATAATATGCTGCTGGATCTCTAATCATGCCAAAGTGCACAACTTTACACTTACTAACATTAAACTGACAGCCAGTTTAGTTTGCCAGATTTCCAGTCTATTCAAATCATTTTGTAATTGCTGAATATCAGTAGAATTCCTGATTGCCCTGCCTATCTTCGCATCATCAGCAAACAATTGCAAATCTGATGATAGACTCTGCTTGAAGTCATTAATATATAGATTGAACAATAATGGCCAGGACTGAACCCTGAGGTACACCACTGGTTACCTTAAATCGGGCAGATTCACACCCACTGTATACCACTTTTTGATATCTGTCAGTTAACCATCCCCTGATCCAAGTCAATAGATTACGTTCCAATCCTATATTCTCCAGTTTACGCAACAGCCTATCGTGTGGTATCCTATCAAATGCCTTAGAAAAATCCAACATTATCATAGTGTATCCATTTCCTTTATCCAACTCGGCAGTAACATTGTTATAAAATATGAGCAAATTGCTAAAACATGACCTTCCTTTAATAAACCCATGCTGTTCCCTGCAGAGTATAGAATGATTGTCTACCCATTTCTATATGCGAGTTCTTACTAACTTCTCTAAAATCTTCACTACCACACCAGAAATACTAATAAGTCAGTAATTAGACACATCAGTTTTTGCACCACCCTTGTGCAATGGAACTATATTACATTCCTTCCGTTCCTGAGCTGAGACTCAAGTTACAAATGTATGAAAGGCCTAGCCAATTCAGCTGAGCATTCCTTTAACAAACGGGCAGATACTCCATCTGTCCCTATTGACAAATTTTTATCCAGGTTATGCAAAAGCTCTTCAACCTCATTTTCATGAACCTCTAACTCTTCATCTAAAGTAGCAGTACCACTGTGCACCATACTACATACACCTGGTTGATATATCTTAGCAAAGTGGGCACTCATTAACTGAACAATCTCCTCAGCTTCCGACACTCGTGTACCATCTGCATTCAATAAAGTTATTCTTCCACATTCATTCTTTCTTTTGCTTGCGGCATAATGATAAAATTCTTTTGGATTGCTTTTAGCTTGCATGGCCAATTTCTTTTCATACTCTGTTTTAGCTTTTCTCACAATACTCGTTACTTTTCTGGCCTGAGCTTTATATATTTCATAACTCCTCTCACTCTTATTCTCACGATACTCTTTCCACACCCAACCTATTTACTCTTCGAACACTAGGGATACATTCAGATACCGCCTCATTCAAGCACTTTTTCAAAGATTCCCATGCATTGCTGACATTTTTTCCATTCAGTAACTGATACCATAGGACCAAAGATAGTATTCTTCTAAGTCGATCATAATTTCCAGCTTTGTAGTTCAGCATGTAGCCTGTTTTAATCGGAGCTTCAATACAAGTATATACTCCCCAAGAAAGAACAGCATGATCACTGTCACCAATTGGTGGTAAAATAGCTACATTCTTGACATGCTATGAGCAAATCCAACACTCTTTGACCTCGAGTTCCTTCTTTCACATGCTGCTTGAGAAAGTTATCCCACAACAATTCAATAAATTCCTGTTCTTTCTCATCATGAGGTTTCTCTTATGATGTCAACTAAATGTTTTCACTATAATTTATCTTTTTGAAGGAAAAAAAGAAAACTGAATTTTAGTGATGGGGTGGGAACAAACAGTTCTGTCTAGGATTAACTATCTTAGTCCTGACTGAAAAAAAAAAAAAAAAGCTTAGAAAATTCTTGAAATAACAGACCAGATTTGAATCTCTTTCCTAAATAAGTGATGCAAGGCTAAACCACTGAAGTATGATGTGAAAGATACATCATTCATTAGAAACAAAAGCATATTTTGTAATGAATGACAAAATTTTCTTACAATCTATTTAAATCTCTCTTTAAAAACTAACCGTGCTTCCAGCAATCGTGGATCTAATGGAGGATACATTGATCTGACAACGTCATCAACACGAGGGCTTATTTTTTTAGCAACATCAATGATTTCTCCCAACTGTTTTTGAGAATGCTGAGATACATTACTCATGGTCATAGCTACAAGTCTTTCAGTGAGATGGTGGCATTTTTTCAAAATTGCCAAACAATGAGGAATGAGGCCTCTAAAATGAAAAAGGAATTTTTAATATCTAAAATATGCCAACAATTATAGGTTAATTTATTCAAAATGTATTTATGGTATGTTTAATTTTTATTCAGCATTAACAATTATAATAAAATGCAAAGAAAAATATAAAAAAAGATGTTAAAAACTGATAAAACATATGCTAGCAAAAACAAGATTTAAAACGAGTTCTTTAATAGACTAAAGATTTTTTGCCTCTCAGTTAATAAATTGAATATTAAGAAAGTTAATTTTATTAACATTCTTAATATCACCTGGTGCAATCAACATCTTGTTTATTAAATTAAACATATGCAAACAAAGTCTGCATCTGAAGTATCTTCACGACTAAGCTAATTGTGTACAGACTGATGACTTCATATCAAATGCCTTAGTATTCCATAATGCAAAACACACATCCTTTCAGATGCATATAATGCTATGAATTACAGAAAGGGTCACAACTTAGACTGGTTTCAACCTCTACTGAGGTCTCATCAGTGGAAGCTCAGACCCAAAAGAGATAAAGGTTGAGTTAATGCAGAAGTTTTATATTTCCCATACAGAAGTAGTAAAAATGTGTATCACCTTATTATTAAAATTCTCTGGATTAGAGATAGATGTAGAAAGTTTTTTCACTTGGTTGCAACAAATGAAACTTGCCAAACATTATATTCTTGTTTTATCTGTTTTTCCTTTTTTTTTTTTTTTTTTCTTTGCTACTTGTATATGGGAAATATATAACTTCCACAGGGATCACACTTAAGGGTCAAAGATAAAGAACTGGGAGGAGACCTCCATATCACCTTTAAGGAATGCAGAGAACCAACTAGGGCTTCTGATCTAATGTCTGATCCCGACCTTAATGTGGTGTGACCCATTAGTAGGGTAAACAGCGAAAAGTCAGCTACTAGAACTATAACTAAATAACTAAAATATTTTACTTGTTCACTTAACTCATCCAGTGAACAAGTAAAATATTTTAGTTATTTAGGCACAGCTTTTAATGATGACAAATTAAATTTGGAAATAGACAAAAGAAGCAAAGCTAATATGATGGGAGCCAAATGAATAAATCTATATAGAATAAGAGAGAATTAGCCAAACCACCAAACAAGTATACAAGAGATGTTCAAAGCAATTTTAAGTTATGGATCTGAGAGTTTGGTTAGAAATAAAGCACTTGATCAAAGATCAGATACCACAGATATAGGAGTTTGGAGAAAATTAGGAGCAAGAACAAGATGGCATCAATGGCAGAATCATATTAAAAATGAAGACATTAGGAAGGACCTTGAAACTGTTTGCATTCAGGAATGTGTGAGCAAGGCTAATCTAAGGTAGTATGGTCACCTAAACAGAATGAGAGAAGAAAGGTTAGAAAAACATATATTTGATGCCAAGATGGTAGGAAAAAAACTCAGAGGAAGGCCAAGATTCAGGTGGATTAAATAGAAGTGCCTAAGAAGAATGAAACGTTAGGTACAACAATATTTTAGTGCTGACAAGTAATAGACTAATTTGGAGAAAACTGTTGATAGGAGATTAATAATAAGGTAAACTTAATCATGTGGTGATGTCATAGCAGTCTGAACACCCCCTGAAGGTTCATATCAGGAAGATGATGAAGACTTCTGCGTTAACTCAACCTTGGTATCTCGTCTGGCTCCCAAGGATGAGACCATAATAAAAGTCAAAACTGGTTTCTTTAGTGAATCTTTACATAATGCATAATGTTATATGTACAAAAAAGGGTGTGTGTGTGTGATTTGTATCATGGGAGCAACTGATGTGAAGTCATCAGCCTCTATATACAAGTAGCTTAGTCATGAAGATATTCACATGCAAACTTTGTTTGCTTACACTCACAAATATCTTATTTAAAATGGAACTCAAAGAACTCAAAGAGAGAGAGAGGCAGAGGATCTTATTTAAAATGGAACTCAAAGAAATTTATCACAATTGATTGGAGAGAGAGAGAGAGAGAGAGAGATATTCCAACAGAAGGTCAATGTTGCAATTAAAGTGACTGTAGTACTATTCTTATATGCCAATGCATGGAACTTCAGGAATAAGCTGATGTGATTTTAATTATTAACTCAAATTAAGCCAAGTATTATAGGGATTTCCAAATTGTAGCTTAATGATGATATTCTGATAATGCATAATGGTAATTTCATGATATGAATATTTAAATGAGGAGGATGAGTGTTACTGCATGTGAGGCAAGATTTAAGCCATGAGATCTATGATGTACTGAATTCAATTTATAGAAGAAGTTTAAGACAGTGTGACTTAAGTACAGGTCCACTCCACCATAAACACAGTATAGTCTATCCACTGTGTACTCGTGGTGATCAATGGATATAGGAAACGGTTGTAATCAATCATTGGACATAAATATTGAGTTTTTTTTCACTTGGTTAAACTACAAATTCAAGATGCTAAGAAATTATATTCTTGGTTTCATCCTTTATCTAGTTGTAAGCAAACAAAGTTCACGTGTGAAGTCACTTCATGACTGGGCTACTTGCACATAGAGGCTAACTTCACATCGATTGCCTTAGTATCCCATGGGTCTGGTTCTCGCTGACGAGACCTCAAAAAAGGTTGAAACCAGTCTGGGTAGTGGCCCTTCCCATAATGCATAGCATTAAACATGTCCATAAGGATATGTGCTTTGCATTATGGGATACTAAGGCAACTGATGTGAATCATTAGCCTGTATATACAAGTAGCCCAGTCGTGAAATGACTTCCGTTGCAAACTTTGTTTGCTTACAATTGGATAAAGGATGAAATCAGGAATATAATTTCTTGGCATCTTTGATATAAATATTGTGTTGTATGGAAAAGCAATGAAAGAATAATTTTTGGTTTGTTAATTTTGTATAATGCATAGATGACTATGCATTTTTTTGTTGTTCTTGAACTTAATTCAAGATAATTATTTTCATGAAATAATTATTTTATTATTAATTGCTACTAAGTTTTAAAAAGTTGGCCATCTTAAATTTGGTTTATTGTTTATTCATCCTAGTTAAAAATCACCTCACAAAATGCATATAATTTTCATGCATTTATAGTTTTTCTTTATGGAAAAAAATATATAAATATTATTTTTATGGCTATTTAGCCTATTTTTTTTAGGAGTATCTCTTTTTTTAATAATGTCATTGGCTTTTTATTCAAATTTTAGGGTATTAAACACACACACACACACACACACACACACACACACACACACACACACACACACACACACACACACACCTCCATTGCCTCTGCACACTCACTGTGGGAGGTCTATTTAAAAAAAAATAATCAACAATTGTCAATACCTGTACAATATGTTATATTTTGCCTTTAAATCATTCATTGACAAAGCACAGACAACTGACTCTGGCAATCTATTCCACTCATTCACCACTCTCCAAGCAAAAAATCTAGTCCTCACTCACTTGATAACCACACTCTTACTCAATTTACATAGATGACCTCTAGTTTTTCAAACATTATTAATGTACTGAAATATTTCATCCACATCAATCCTGTAAACTCCCTAAGCAATTTATATGTCTATCATATCTCCCCTTATATGCTGATGAATCAGCTTCTGTAACCCACAAATCTTCAATCTCTCTCCTCATATGGAGCATCCTCCAGTCATCCGACCATCTTAGTTACTTGCTTCAGAATCCGTTCCACCTCATATCTCCAAGAAACCCAGATGACCAAATCTGCGTGCAATAATCCTTATCAAAGCCTTATAAAGAGGAATAACAACCTTATCTCTGAATGTCAGGGTGCTCCACAATAACCAGATAATCCTATGCACTACAAATTAAAGATACCAAGAAATTATATACTTCGCTTAATTATTTATCCAAGTGTAAGCAAACAAAGTTTGCACCTGAAGTAATTTCAGGACAGGGGCAACTCATATATGGAAGCAATGACTTCACATCACTGGCCTTAGTATCCCATAATGCAAAGCACATATCCTTACGGACATGTGCTTTGCATTATGGGAAGGGTCACTACCCAGACCAGCTTTGATCTTTATTGAGGTTTCATCAGTGGGAGCCAGACCCAGAGGTGATATTAAGGTTGAAGTAATGCAGCAGTCATATCACCTATGGGTCTGCTGGATCCCACTGATGACACCTCAATAAAGATCGAAGCTGTTCTGGATAGTGATCCTTCCCATAATGCATAGTAGTATAGATGTCCGTAAGGATATGTACTTTGCATTATGGAATACTAAGGCAAGTGATGTGAAGTCATTAGCTTCTATATACGAGTCGCCCAGTCCTGAAAATACTTCAGGTGCAAACTTTGTTTGCTAACACTTGGATAAAGGATTAAACCAAGTATTTAATTTCTTGGTATCTTTAATTTGTAGTATAACCAAGTCGAAAAACTTCCAACAAATCCTATGAGCTGTTTTAGTCAGTTTTACAATATGTCCTCTGAATTTCATCTTCCTATCCATCAACACTAAAAGTCCATAATTTGTGTAAAATGAATGGTACAAAGCTGGTAATGTTTTCACTCCAAAATGCATAACCTTATAATGCACATTAAATTGGCATCCATTCTCCTTTGCCCATACTGGCAGTCTGTTTAAATCATTCTTCTGTAAAATATCAACATAATCTGTTGACTATTGCTCTACCTAATTTTCCATCATCTGCAAATAACTGAATATTTCCCCTCAGATTATTTTCTGTATCATTAATGAACAAATTAAACAGCAGTGGTTCAAGTACAGAGCCCTGTGGCATGCAACTAGTCACAGGCCTTCTACAGGATTGTGCACCTGCATAAACTGTCTGGTATCTCTCCATCAGCCACTCTTATCCACAACACCAGCTTCATATCCATACCCATTTGAGGTAACTTATGTATCAAAATTCCATGTGGTATCCTATCAGATGCCTTTGTGAAGCCCAACAGTATGACCATGTAGCAATTACCTTTACCCAACTCAGCTGTTACCTTATTATGGAACATGAGTAAGTTACTGAAGAATGACTTATCCATTACAGTGCCATGCTTCCCCTAACCTAACCTAACCTACCCAGTCCTGAATTTTGTCTTTAACCAACTTCTCTAATACTTTGATCACCACTTCTGAAATGCTAACTGGTCTATAATTAGCTACTTCTGTCTCGGAACAACCTTTATGCAATGGAACTATTTTAAATTATTTCCATTTGTTTGGACTCTACACAAGCTGAGACTCAAATTAAACAATTCAGTCAAAAGGGACTACCAATTACCAGCACATTCTCATAATACATGAGCTGATATTCCACCCAATCCCATAGCTGTATTGACATTCAGATTCTGTAAGAACCTATGTACCTCGACTCCCTCTATCCTTACTTCCATATTAATCCCCAACATATCTATTACTGTAATATCATCACTTTCTTTTGCTTGCCACATACTGAAAGAACTCTTTCAGATTACTCTTAGCTCATTCGGCTCCAATTTTGCCTTTCTTACCATACCAGTCTTTACCAACTTTTTTTTTTCTTCTTTCTCAATAGTAGTGAATAACTGAAGCTTTCAACTTTTTTTTTGTAGGGCTTAGAGAATTATTAGTAAGTATTTAAGAAACAGCAATCAGTGACAGCAGTAATAGTTGGAACTTTTTTTTTTTTTTTTTTTTTTTTAAGGAGGGAAAAAAAACCAGTAATACCCAAAAATTGTTATGTCATAAATAGAAACAATTTTTATATAGTGAAAATATAACATGAAACCTATTTCAAAAACTAAGAAAAATTTTGTTATTTGCAATTCCAAATTCGCTAAACAACTGATGTTAGGCAACCTTCTGGGACTAATCTAACGGACTGGAATAATCAAACTTCAAAGAAATAGTCCCACTGAAACATTGATTTCTTTTCTCAAAAATGGTCAAATGAAGTAAGAGATTTTGAATACTCAAATTTGAAATTAGTGGAATATTAGACAATGAATGTGATGCAAATTAACTTACGTGTGCTTTATTAGGCTGTAATTATATTTTATAACGATTATATTTTATTGTTTATGTTTAACAATAAAGTGCTAAACGTGAACCATTACATAACTAAAAAAAAACGAACATGTGTGAAACCATTATACAAAAGTAAAAAAAAACAGAAAACATGCAGAAATTTGAGCAATAGTTGACAGAAAAGCTCAAGTCTAATGCATGGAAAGATCTAATAAAGCAACTTCCAAATATCCCATTGAATCATTCTTTGGTTTCTATTGAGTGTGCTTTATAAGTGGATAACCATCAGATTCTTTGATGATGAGGGCATTGAAGTTATCCTATATGTAATGCATGAAGCTCTTGTCCCATTCAATATTATGGTGAGTGAGAGAAGTGGAAAGCTAGGCACAATCTGTCTTCTCTGTTGTCATTCATGTCTCCAATATGTTCTCTTATGTCATTTCCAAACTTCTGATGTTCGCCCTATGTAAGAAAGGCTACAAGAACATGTAATATTATAAACTTCAGGATGTTTGTTGAAAGGACGTGGTCCTAAGGTGAAAATAATGAAGTCTGTATAATCAAAATGGGTTTGAAAGCCACTCTTACGTCATGAAATTTTAGGAGATTGGCAATTTTGAGAGAAAGTCTACCAATATTTGGTAGACTTTGATTGGTGACAGGATTGGTGTTGAGGCTAGCTGGTGAAAGGACGTACTGTCGGAGAGCTCCTGAAAGATTTGTGATTTTTGTTGATTTATTAATATTCTGTTAGATTTAATTGTGTAATTCTAGTATATTATTGTAGTTTTATTAGTGTAGTTAGTATACCAAAGTGTTTTATAACATAATCTGTGTGGGGAAGTCGCCGCTAGAGGGATTCGTAGTGTGTAGTGTTCGTGAAAGCTCCAGATAAGATAAGCATTATTTTCAGTTATCATTGATTAATTTACTTTAATATTGCGTAGTTTTGTTTGCTTTGCGTATCTTAGTGCATCTGTTTGTGTGTTTTTGGTGTTTATGATTTATATTGAAAGTTTATTTTTCACTTGGTTAGAGTATAATAAATTTAGTTTAATCCTTTATCCAAGTGTGAGCAAACAAAGTTTGCACCTGAAAGTATCTTCAGGACTGGGGTAAGGTGGTACAACACCAGGCAACTCCTTGCAAAGGTGGAGCAAGCTACCAACACTCCTATCTCAGTATCTCCCATAATGCAAAACACATCTCCTTGCGGATATGTCTAATGTTATGCATTAAGGGAAGGGCCACAACCCAGACTAGTTTCGACCTTTATTGAGGTCTCTTCAATGGGAGCTAGGCCCAAGTGGAGATACTGAGATAGGGGTGTTGGTAGCTTGCTCCACCTTTGCAAGGAGTGCCCTGGTGTTGTACCACCTTACCCCAGTCTTGAAGATACTTTCAGGTGCAAACTTTGTTTGTTCACACTTGGATAAAGGATTAAACTAAATTTATTATACTCTAACTAAGTGAAAATTAAACTTTCAACATCTTTCTCTAAATCCAGAGTAATTTATTAAAAAAGGGTGGCACACCATTCGGCAACTCCTATAGATAGAGATGACCTGCTAATGCTTCTGCCTGGTATCTCCACTTGGGCCTGGCTCCCACTGAAGAGACCTCAATAAAGGTCGAAACTAGTCTGGGTTGTGGCCCTTTCCTTAATACATAACATTAGATATATCCGCAAGGAGATGTGTTTTGCATTATGGGAGATACTGAGAGAGGAGTGTTGGTAGCTTGCTCCACCTTTGCAAGGAGTGCCCTGGTGTTGTACCACCTTACCCCAGTCCTGAAGATACTTTCAGGTGCAAACTTTGTTTGTTCACGCTTGGATAAAGGATTAAACTAAATTTATAATTTATAATTTGATAAAATACATTACTAGTAAGTATGGCCCAGTACGAAGGAAAATGGCGGCCAGTAATGATGGTTCGCCATCTTCTTTCAAGAACGGTAATGTAAAGGAGATGATTCAGTGTACTATCTGCGAAATGTAAGCTTTGCAGAGTGCGGTCAGAGTGTGGTTACATGATAATAAAGGAGTGAATGTGTGTAGAAAATGTAGGGAGAATGAGGAATTGAAGTGTATTTTGGATCGTGAGTGTGATATTTTTGTCAAACTTCAGAATGAAGAAAATAGGGATATGACAAGAAACGGCGAGGTTGTACCAGAGAATTGTGAGAGTGTGAATGTAGAAAGCGTGAATGATAGTATTAATGGTTTTACAGAGAATAAAAAAGATGAGATAGATGCAACGAGTGAGATCGCGTTGTTGAATGGTGTGATACAAAGGGCAAAACAGCAGCTAGAGCATATGAGCAAAAGTCGACTGAATGAACCAACCAATAATAAAAAGTATGACAGGAAAAATAAGCGTATGAGTGTGAACACGAACAAAATGAGTACTGTATGGAGACTCGTTAGTATGAGGTGTGTTAGTAGAGGATTTGATAAAATCATACCAACCTGGTGCGACCATAAAGGATGTAACTGAGTCTATTAGAGAGCAAAAGGAAAGGGTGAAAGAAATGATTGTTGTGGCAGGTACGAATGATTTGAAAGGAGATAAAATGGAATTGATAGAAGACCTGAATGATTTGTTTGTGGTAGCAAAAGAAAAGAGTGAGAGAGTTAGAATGATTAGTCTTTTGCCACGGTATGACAGTGAAATGTTTAAAAGGAGGGCCATAATTGCGAATGAATTTATGCGTGGGTTATGTATGACAAGTGGTGTGGAACATGTGGATGTGTGGAGTGAGTTCGATGGGTGAAAGGATCTATATAAGATGGATGGCTTGCATTTGAATGGTTACGGTGTAAGGAGACTTGAGAAAGTGTTGCTGAATGTAATGGATGTGCAAATTCAGGGAAACTAGATTTATTAAGAGGGGGGGGTAGATATACAGTCCTTAGGGAGGCAGTTCAATGTATGAATAAATATAATATGCCCAGCGAATAAGGACAACAAATCAGAGTGGGATAGTTAATATAAGGCATAAAGATAGGGTTGGGGCTAATGGGGGTCTTAAATTCATGTACACTAATGCTAGGAGTATTAGGAACAAGAAGGAAGTTTTTGGCCATGGTTGGCACTTCCAGACCACAGGTTATTGGTATTAGTGAATCATGGCTGACTGTAGATGATATAGCTAGTGGGATTGAATGTGATGGGTATAGTGTGTTCAGGAATGACAGGGAGAATAAAATGGGGGGGGGGAGGAGTATTGTTGATGATAGCTGATGAGCTACAGTCAAAGAGAATAGAAGTTGAATTGCAGGATAGAGAAAAGAGCATTTGAGGGCATTTGGTGTGAGATTGTGGCTAGCAGAACTAAATATACAATTGGGTGCTGCTATAGACCAGGTGATGGAAAAGATGGTGGTAACAGTATGCACAAGCAAATAGAAGAAATGAGTGGAAGGAGGGTAATTGTTATGGGAGATTTCAACTATGGTCGCATTGATTGGAGTGAGGAGAGGACACACGGGAGGAAGGAATTGGATTTTATGCGGTTATTAGGGATAACTATCTGCGACAGCATGTAATGGAAAATACTAGGAGTCAGAGAGTGCTTGACCTAGTAATTACATCTGAGAAATTGGCTGTAACAAATATGACCACATTGCCACCAATTGGTGAGAGTGATAATAGGGTCTTGACTTGGGAGGTGGCTAAAGGTGTAGAATTTTCAATTAAGATAGGGTACATGTGGAATTATCGGGATGGAAAGTATGACAAGCTTAGGAGTTTGATTGGTTCAGTGCCATGGCATGTACAACTGCAAGGACTAGAAGTTGATAGTGCATGGGAGGCAGTTAAGAAGTGTTTGCATGAAGCAATGGCTGACTGTATACCTAGAGTCTGAATAATAAATTAAGTAGGGGTTAAATGGATGAATAACACCATTAAGCTTGAGCTGCAAAAAAAGAAACAACTATGGAGGGAATTTAAGGAGAAAGGTGACCGGCAGGCACATGAACGGTATAAAGCGCAGGCCAGAAGGGTAACGAGTGTGGTAAGAAAAGCAAAAAAGGATTACGAAAGAACATTGGCCATGCAAGCTAAAGAGAATCCTAAACAGTTTTTTAGATATGTAGCAAGTAAAAGGAAAAATGTACATGGCAGAATGATTTTAAAGAATGCCGATGGTAGGGAGGTAACTGAATCAGTTGATATAGTTGAGTTACTGAGTGAGCACTTTGCAAGTATATATCATCCAGGTGGTGACATTGCAGAAACAAATAAACCAGTAGATTATACGGGGATTGTGGTGAATGAAGTGGAGGTGAGTAGTCTATTGCATAACCTCAATGGCAATACATCCGTTGGATTGGATGGTATACCAGCTCGTGTACGAGAAGTAGCTAAAGAATTGTCAGTACCCTTGACCATTTTGTTTAATTTGAGTCTCGGGTCTGGGTTAGTCCAGAGGGGGTGGAAAGAGGGGAAAATAGTTCCACTGCATAAAGGTGGTTCCAAGACTGCTGTTGTAAAGTACCGACCAATTAGCATATCAGGAATCATTGTCAAGGTCTTAGAGAAATTAGTCAAGAAAATAATACAGGATTGGATAGATGAAAATGGGATATTGTATGGGGGACAACATGGTTTTGTGAAGGGTAGATCATGCCTCAGTAACTTGCTCATGTTTTTTAACACAGTGACGGCTGAACTGGATAGGGGAAATGGATTTACAGTGATACTACTGGACCTTGCCAAGGCCTTTGACAGGATACCACATGGAACCTTAATCAGTAAACTGGAGCAGATGGGGATAGATATAGGGTTGGTGAGATGGATAGGAGGGTGGTTGAAGGAGAGATACCAGAGAGAGGTTTATGCAGAAGTGGAGTCTAAAAGACAGCTTGTGACTAGTGGTGTGCTGCAGGGCTCTGTTCTTGGACCACTGCTTTTCGATTTGTTCATCAATGATATAGGAAAGGATTTGAGAGGAAGTGTTCACTTGCTTGCTGATGATGCAAAGTTGGGTAGAGCAATTGTGAGTGCACAGGATGTCAAAATTTTACAAGATGATTTGGATAGTTTGGAGGACTGGGATAGGAAAAATGGATGTCAATTTAATGTGGCAAAGTGTAAGGTTATGCACTTTGGGGTGAAAAGAATAGCAGCAGTATATCGCATTGGTGGAACCGTACTCCAGGAAATTGATGAGGCCAGGGATTTGGGAGTATTGGTGGATAAGGAATTGAAGTTTAGGGGACACATTGCAAAAGTGACTAAATCAGCTCATCAAATCACTTGGCTTCTGAAAAATACTCTAACATGCAGAGACAAACAAGTTGTTGTTCCTCTGTATCGAGCCTTGATAAGACCCCATCTGGACTACTGTGCCCAGTTATGGGCACCAGGGTTTCTTCGTGATGGGGAGGAAGTGGAGAGGATCCATAGATGAGTGACCAAGATGATAGAATGTCTGTGGAATGAACCTTATGAGAATAGGTTGAAGATTTGTGGGTTGCAGAGATTGGACGATAGGCGAAGGAGGGATGATATGATTGAGACATTCAAATTACTGAAGGGTTTCTATAAGATTGATCCAGAAGATATTTTTGAAAATATGACTGGTGGTGGGAGGACTAGGGGCCATGCATGGAAGCCGGGCAAGAGCATGGTTGACAAGGGAGGTAGAGCTAGGTTTTTTACTTGGAGAGTGGTGAATGAGTGGAATAAGCTTCCAGAGTCTGTTGTGGCTGCTACGACCATGAATGAGTTCAAGGCAAGGTATGATAGATACTGTGTCAATGTCGAATAGTTGTTCTTGACATGATGTTAGGGCCTCCCTCGATGAGTCTGTCGACTCCTTGGAGTTGCCCGGAACAACAACAATAATAACATAAGGGATGGAAAATGAGGTTCTGTAGTGAATGTTGGGAATTTGTTGTGGATCAGGAGTAGAGAATAGTATTCTTTGTACCATTTTCTAAGAATATCCATTGCTCACTAGTAGTTAAAGTAAAGACTGTAATTTTTTCATTTTTTCTTCATCTCTTGTAATAGAGATCACCCTTCTCTTGACTGTATGTATAACATATAATAATTTTTTGTGATATATGGTGCAATGAGGAGGAATGTTGGCAACAACCTGTATGGGTGGGCTTTCACAATTAAAACATCTAGGAAAAGATAATTTTCCTTTATTTTCAAGTTCCAAAGTGAATTTAATATTATGATGGAAAGAAAATTGAAAGAAAATAGAAATTTTTTGATGGATGAAAGAAAATTGTGCAACTCAGCAACATTGTATTTAAGATAATAAATACATCATCTCCATATCTCCAAAGTGAAGGCTTTGATTTGTAGATATGAGGAAATGTTTTTCAAAGTTATCCATGAATAAATCAGCATGAAGAAGACAGAGAGCTTCCCATTGGAAGGCCAGATAGCTTCTTGGAAAACTTCCCATTCAATCTGAAATAATTTCACTGGAGACAGTGCCTAAATAGCCGAGAGATGTCAGAAGGGAAAAGATCATCTATAAGTACCATAACTTTGTCCACAGGAACACTGGTGAACAAGGATACAATATCTAGACAAGCTAGAATATCTGATGGTAAGATGGAAATTTCTTTCAGTTTTTCTACAAAGTGTTGTGAGTTTATGATGAAGGAGTCCGTACATTCTATACCGTTCTTTAAAAGTTGAGCCAGATGTTTTGATAACAGATAAGTAGGTCAAATAATACAATCTATGATGCCATAGAAGAATATTAGTCTTGTGAACCTTTGCCGTTCACATAGTCATGGAGTTAAAAGGTGCAGAGATTTCAACCTTTAAGATCTGTAGGCTACGTGATCTTAAACGTGGCCTACAGATCTTAAAGGTTGCATAAAAGGTTACTGGTCTTCTTATGATTTGTAGATAGCTTCTGGTATTGAGCCCACATGCTTTAAGATAAATAATGAGTTTAATAAACTATACTGGCATCCAAACCCAAAGGGCAAACACTATTTCTGAAGATTCCAACTGCAAATTCAGACAAATCAGATTGTGGCAATTTGTACAACTGACAATTCTGAGTAGAAAATGGGTACACATTCAAATTTTCAAATCGAGTGCACAGGATTATGTGGTGGCACTGAATAAGATAAAAGGCTGCGGTAAGCAAATTGTGTTTGAATGAAGCTCTTTTCGTGAAAGAATAAAGTTGAAAACTTGAATGTCTTGTACTGTCTTAAAGATATCTAGATGATTTCACATGGGGAAGAATTATTGAAAAGCTTGAGGAAGGCTGCAGAACTGCCAGTGAGTTCGGAATCCCACAATGCACTGTATCCAGACTCTGGGCAGTGTTTCAAACCAATGGGATGTGTTCCAAACGTTAAGAGGTCACCCTTGTTCTACCATGGAGCATGAAAATAGATTGTTGGTTATGACAGCAAAATGTAATTGACACACCACAGCAGGTCAGTTTGCAGGTCGGCTCCATTCAAGCACAGGTATGCAGCTATCTCAACAAACCGTGGCAAGACATCTGTGACAGGTAGGCCTATAGTCTGGATCGCTTTATCCACAGCTCATCATATAGCATGTTTTAGTGGTTGTGCTGTATCCATAAAAATTGGACAAGACACCAATTGATTAATGTATTCTTTAGAGATGAGTTGTTTCAGTCATTCCTCCATAGATGACATGTGAATGGCATGAAAGTAGTGGTGCTACTTACCATCGTGAGAATGTTCGAGGTGCTGGAGTCATTGCGTGAGGAGGCATTATACTCAATGGATGCAAAGGGCTACAAGTGCTGGAAAAAGGGACTATGACGGGTGAACAATATTGCAACAAAGCAACATCATGTTTGATTGTTCTGTGGTGCTGTAGGTGAAGAATTCATTTTTATGGATGACAGTGTCACACTACATTCATTCACAAGTGGTGGAGATACTTTTGGAGGACAAGGATATTAATCGAATTGGATGGCCAACATGTTTGGGATGCAATGGGGAGATGAACTGCCACTCAACATTCCACTGCAGAAAACAAACAAGGCCTTATCCTTGCTCTGAAGGAGGAGTAGACCAGTTTGCCTCAAGAACTCCTCAGTCACTTGATCCTAAGCATGGTATGATGTTGTGAGAGCTGCATCACAGTTTGGGGTGGACATATTCCATACTGAAATGTCTCTCCACATAGTTAAGGAATTAACATACAGTGTCTATCTACAGAAAACTATGTCCTTAGGAAATTCATAACTTCATCATCATCATCATCAAATTCCTGCCATGTACCCTCAAGGGGTGTACAGGATATGATAGTACTACATGAAAAAAAATTACATCATTATTAATTTCCTATCTACAATTTTCCTCCAAATCAGTCTGTTACTTGTCAAGACTCCAACATTATCAGATCTTATATTTCTATCGTCTAAGGCACTTTGTACCGTATCAATCCACCTATATCTTGGTCTTCCTCTGGGTCGTTTTGCTGCCAACCTGGCAGAGAACACTTGTTTTGCTAATCTTTCTTCGCCCATTCTGTTTAAGTGACCATACCACCTGAGATTAGCTCTGCTAACGCATTCCTGGATGCTGACAATGTCAAGTTCTTTATTAATATCCTCGTTTTTAATATGATACTGCCATTGATGCCATCTGTTCACGCCTATAATCTTTCTCAGGACTCTCATATCTGTGGTCTCTAGTCTTTGGTCAAGTGTTTTACTTCTGATCCAGCTCTCAGATCCATAAGTTAAAACTGGTTTGAACACTGTCTTGTATACAGCTAATTTAGTGTTCCGACTAATTTCTCTCTTATTCCATATGAATTTATTCAATTGACTTCCCACCATACCAGCTTTGCTGATTCTGATTGTCTATTTCTATATTTAATTTACCATCTTCAGTAAAAATCGTGCCTAAATAGCTGAAATGATTTACTTGTTCCACAGGTTCTCCATTCACAACACAGTTGACATTTTCAATGATTCTACCTATTTTCATTGTCTTTGTCTTTTTATTGCTGACCTTCATACCATATCTATTACAACAGCTATTCAATTTAGTCAGAGAATCTTGCAGACTTGTAGCGGATTTATTTAGAAGTATAACATCATCCGCATAAAGCAAAGAGCTGACATTAACATCTCCAATTTTGATATCATGTTTAATACCACTTTCCTTCATAATGTGATCCATATAGATAATGAATAACAGAGGGGATAATGTACATCCTTGTCTCCACCAGATTTAACATTAAACCATCTTCCTGTACTTCCTTCAATTCTAACTGCTGACTTACAACTCAAATAAAGACTAAGTATTGCTTGATATAATGCCCCATTGACCCCATATAACTGCAGCGTATTGAATAGCTTCTCTCTTGGCAACTTGTCATATGCCTTTTCCAAATCGACAAAACTTAAATACAGATCTTTGTTATATTCCCATGCTTTGTCGACTATTTGTCGTAAAGTAAAGATCTGATCCTGACAGCCTCTATTTGGCCTGAATCCAGCTTGTTCTTCACCAAGCTTTTCTTCCACAATTCTTCTCAACCGTTTCTCAAGTATACTTGCATAGATCTTGCCAGGAACACTCAGTAGGGAAATACCTCTGTAATTCTCACATGCAGTTTTATTACCCTTTTTATATATGGATACTATGAGAGCTCTACTCCAATCATCGGGAATTCGTCCCTCTGTCCAGGCTTTCTGAACTATGCAGTGCAGCCACTGTAAGACTCTTATACCACCATACTTCAGCATTTCTGGTCGAATATCATCTACTCCTGCTGCCTTTCCACATTTCAAGCCTTTGATGGCTTTTTCTAATTCAAGTATGGATATGTATTCCTGACTGCATGCCTGGTCAGTGTTTTTTACCACTGTGCTGTCATCACTGCTTGTTTCATTTAGCAGTTTTTCAAAGTAATTACTCCATACTTCAAGGATATCTTTTTCTCCTGTTTTCCCTGTCACCTTTATCATCTCTAATTCCTTTTATAGCACTCTTTCCTCCATTCTTAAGCTTCTTCAACAACCTCCAGAATATTTTGCCACCTTCTTGATATTTATTTTCTATATTCTTGCCAAAGTCCTCCCATGACTTTTGTTTAGCTAGTTTTACACGGTATTTAGCATTCGTGCATTTGTCTCTATATTCTCTAAGAGCACAAGCTGACTTATTTGACAGGAACTTTTGGTATGCTTTCTTCTTTTCCTTCACTGCCCCTTTAACTTCCTGTGTCCACCAGGGAGTTCTGATTTTTTTATCCTTACAGACAACCTCACCACATGCCTCTCTGGCAGAATCAATCAATGTTTTCTTCAGAGTTTGCCACAGAATCTACAAGGTTTGATTCCTGTTCTCAAACTCTTTCATTTTTTCTTCAATAATCTTTGTGTATTTTAGTCTACAGCTCACATCTGAGAGCTGCTCAACTTTTATTCGCTTTAAAACTTTCTTACATGTTATTCTTTTCAATATGAAATTCAATTTTATCCTGCTCAAGACTAAATAGTGATCACTTCCAATTTCAAATCCTCTGTACACTCTGGTGTCCTGCACCAGGGAGAAAACATCACTATCAACAATAACATAGTCAATGAGACTTTTTATTCCCAGCCTCTTCTCTCCATGTGAATTTGTGCACATTTTTATGTTGGAACATGGTGTTAGTAATAACCAGTCCATGTCCTGAGCAGAAATCCAACAGATATTTGCCATTATTATTAGCTTTGCTCTTTTCTCCAAATTTTCCCAAAATATTTTTGTATGTCTCACAATCATTTCCTACTCTGCTATTTAGATCCCCAATAAGGACCAACTTTTCATTTTTCATTGTGTCAGTTGCTTTTTCTAAAGCCTCAAAAAATTCCTCCACTTCTACCTTAGTAGAACCTTCTGTGGGACCATAGGCACAAATAAGTCTCATTGTCCAGTTCCCCATTCTCATTTGCCCACATTACTCTACTTGAGACTGACTGCCATTCAAGAAGATTAGCCTCATATTTTGTGTTGAATATAATGGCTACTCCTTCTTTTCCTTGATTGTCATTGCCTGAATATAACATTTTGTATTTATTGCTCAGAAAGATCTCACCAGTTTTTATCTTTTTTGTTTCAGTCACTCCTATTATGTCGATCTGGTACTTATCTAATTCCTCAGCTAGCTCCATTTCTTTGCCATTCAGGCTTCTCACGTTGATAGTACCGATCTTTAACTCTGGTGATGTTGAGTTGGGGTTTATTTTCATAACTTTATAACTTTCATAACTTAAAATTCATAACTTTTGCCAAAAAAAATTGCAATTTAATTTGTATAAAATTTATAACACTTTTTTGTGAAATACAATTTATTAGTGTGCTGGAAATAAATTTATGTCCACATTTGGCTGTAGTCATGATTTTCATTCAGGTAAAAATGTAGTTCATCCTTAGCTTTTGGACACAGATGTATAACCCTACAAGTTTTGTAAGTCATCAGGGATATTGGCAAAAGTTCTACAAAAAAGACGAGGAACAATTAATTACACATATTAGAAATTTATGCATCCCATAACTATTTAGGTTATCGAGACTTCAATTTAATAAGTCACCTCTCTTCCCCATGCCACTCTCCTAAGTCTCTCTTTCCTCCTCCTCAACAAAATAATGTGCATAGATGTGTGTGTGTGTGGATACACACACACACACACACATGCATGGAGGTTCATTTACTCGGTTGTTAAACATATTTTTTAAAAGAATTGAATGACATAAACCGAGAGAAGAGGAAAAAGGTTTAATAGTATCACACGACTAGTTTTGGCTTTTTACAACCTTCTTCAGGTGTTTTTATATAAAAGAAATACAATATTCATACAATCCCTTGGGATAGATCTAACAACATTTTCCATTGCCATGACGAATTGGAGAGAAAAATTGCAGAATCTAGAGAAATCATCCTCAACCCTGTACATTTAAATAATAATTTAAGCTATAACATACAAGATCATTCTGCTGTGATCAAATACTGGCGCTCACGAGATGATATATGCATGCACTCACCCAACTATGTGACCAACGAAGGAACAGCTTTGAATACGTTAACTACAACGTTTTCACGTTAAATATGTATAGTGACTTCCTATGCTGTTTACAGTTTTTATCCTCGATGTTTAATGTTTTTTCTTTTCTTTTATATAAAAACACCTGAAGAAGGCTGTAAAAAGCCGAAACTAGGCGTGTGATACTATTAAACCTTTTTCCTTTTCTCTCGGTTTATGTCATTCAATTCTTTAAAAAAAAAAAAAAAAAAAAAAAAATATATATATATATATATATATATATATATATATATATATATATGTGTGACTACTACTATTAACTCGGGGTTGGGATAAGTTCATTTTTAATATAAACTGAATAAAAACCCGAGAATTATAATAAATTGCGATTTATTTGAAAACGTAACATGTTTCGTTGAGATTGACTTCATCAGGCGTTAAGAACATAGAAAGATATTAAAAGACACTGAAAAAAACATTGAGACACTCTAAAGCTATACAATTATAAAGTTATAATATTCGACTGTAAATTACAGTTATTATTTTTTAATATGGACTATAGCTCAAGTCATAATAACTGTAATTTACAGTCAAATATTATAACTTTATAATTGTATAGCTTTAGAGTGTTTCAATGTTTTTTTCAGTGTCTTTTAATATCTTTCTATGTTCTTAATGCCTGATGAAGTCAATCTCAATGGAACATGTTGCGTTTTCAAATAAATCTCAATTTGTTATAATTCTTGGGTTTTTAGTCAGTTTATATTAAAAATGAATATATATATACACACACACAATATACACACACACACACACACAATATATATATATATACACACACACAATATATATATATATATATACACACACACACAATATATATATATATATATACACTCACACACAATATATATATATATATATACACTCACACACAATATATATATATATATATACACTCACACACAATATATATATATATATATATATACACTCACACACAATATATATATATATATATATACACTCACACACAATATATATATATATATATACACTCACACACAATATATATATATATATATACACTCACACACAATATATATATATATATATACACTCACACACAATATATATATATATATATACACTCACACACAATATATATATATATATACACTCACACACAATATATATATATATATATATACACTCACACACAATATATATATACACTCACACACAATATATATATACACTCACACACAATATATATATATACACTCACACACAATATATATATATACACTCACACACAATATATATATATACACTCACACACAATATATATATATACACTCACACACAATATATATATATACACTCACACACAATATATATATATACACTCACACACAATATATATATATACACTCACACACAATACATATATATATACACTCACACACAATACATATATATATACACTCACACACAATATATATATATACACTCACACACAATACATATATATATACACTCACACACAATACATATATATATACACTCACACACAATATATATATATACACTCACACACAATATATATATATATACACACTCACACACAATATATATATATATACACTCACACACAATATATATATATATATACACTCACACACAATATATATATATATATACACTCACACACAATATATATATATATATACACTCACACACAATATATATATATATATACACTCACACACAATATATATATATATATACACTCACACACAATATATATATATATATACACTCACACACAATATATATATATATATACACTCACACACAATATATATATATATATATACACTCACACACAATATATATATATATATATACACTCACACACAATATATATATATATATACACTCACACACAATATATATATACACTCACACACAATATATATATACACTCACACACAATATATATATACACTCACACACAATATATATATACACTCACACACAATATATATATACACTCACACACAATATATATATACACACACACACAATATATATATATACACACACACACACAATATATATATATACACACACACACACAATATATATATATACACACACACACACAATATATATATATACACACACACACACAATATATATATATACACACACACACACAATATATATATATACACACACACACACAATATATATATATACACACACACACAATATATATACAGGGTGTTCGGGATAAATTTGACAGTTTCGTAAGGAAAAAGAAAATCTTCTTTGTATCTATTAAATTTAATGAATTGACAAAAAAACATTACAGGCAGAGTTAATTACAATACTATCAACAAGATTTACTCAAAATAACCACCATTAGCATCGATCACAGCTTCAATTCTGCTTCGGAACCTCGAACAAGCTGATGCTACAGTCTCCCTGGGAAGGGCCGCAAAAACTGTTTTAATTTTATCCATTAACTGGGCTTTTGTATTACTGGAAGTGCGATTGGTGTCTTTTTCAACTGCGCCCCATACAAAATAATCCATGAGGTTAAGGTCTGGGGAGTTTGGAGGCCAAACATTTGGACTGGTGAAGTCGTAGAAATTTTCAGACAACCATTTTTGACTTTTCCCAGAGGTGTGGCAAGGGGCCGAATCCTGCTGCCATACATACGGCCCTACCATTGGCTACCCTTGTTATCCAGGGCTTGACTACAGTTAGCAACTCCACGAACAAAGCCCGAATTCCAATGCCAGGGTTCTTCAACACCTGTTCCTGCAGATTTGCGAGGAATTCTGCTGTACGAACGCAATCAGATCGTCTGCTAGGGATCTTTCTTCCTGCTACATCCTCGTAGTCACCATTGCAAGTCTCTAGTTCATGCCTGATTGTTTTTACTGTATTCAGGGAGCATTGGGCAGCAGTCGTAATATCCTTATTTTGATGGCGGGCACGAATCATCATGATACAAGTTATTCTCTTCCATGATTCAGGTGGGTTCCAGCTATCCATCCTTTCTGACATCTTGTATATGAATGAAGAAGGGTCCAAACTTTTAAATGAAGAGAAGTGTGTGTTAATACATGTAACTTACGGAAAAATATAATTAATTATAAATATGTCAAATTTATCCCGAACACCCTGTATATACACACACACAATATATATATATACACACACACACAATATATATATATACACACACACACAATATATATATATATATATATATAGAGAGAGAGAGAGAGAGAGAAATCTACCATTTATCTGACCCTTCAATTATCAAAATGGTGAGTTCTGATAATTGAAGTACAATCACACTGTGCTCTATCAGAAACCAGCTGACATGCAAGAGTCAGTTAATTGAAAGGTAGTTGTTTTTAAGGTCAGGTAAATGGTAGATTACTGTGTGTGTGTGTGTGTGTGTGTGTGTGTGTGTGTGTGTGTGTGTGTGTGTGTGTGTGTGTGTGTGTGTGTGTGTGTGTGCACGCGCGCGCATATACAGAGACAACTGAGATGGCTTTTAAAATATGAAATAATTTTACCCTGTTGAATGAGAGAAAATATTCAGTATTACTGTGAATGAAAATATTAAAACTATTTGATAAGAGGTGAGATAAGCTATATTTAATAAAAAAAAAGTTCAAATAATTAAAATAATTTAATTCCACATATCAAAAATTAATTCTAGAACAAAAACGGTAACAAAAGTCAGGCTAACACACTTACGTAGCATCATCAACCCACTGCTCATCTGCTAATATCTTTTCAATATTTGGATGAAGTCTGACATCATCAAGTTCCATATCAGGACTATCTTCATGACCACTGATGAGATGAATATCTGGCCTATACAAGTCAAAATATTATACATATCACAAATCAACTAGTCAGTTAATACTGAATACTATTCAACTATTTCACATTTAATGTAGTGAAGTAAGTTTATTACTGCCGTTCTGAAAAGCAGTAGTGATTACCAACAATGAACCAACAGAGCAAGTAATGCATTTTAGCTTAATACTTAAAATAACTAAAATACTTAAAACAATAATTAAACACTATATATATATATATATATATATATATATATAATATATGTTAAAGATACCAAGCAATTTTAAACCTGGTTTTACTCCATTTTTTCAAAGTAAGCAAACAGACAATGTCAAGTTTGCGCCTGCAATTTATGCAAGACTAGCTGATCCCACAGGTAGTGCAAGACCAAGGCAACTCGTGGTAAAGGTGGAGCAAGTTCTGATCACTAATCTTAATATTTACCCTTAATGCCAAAACACATCTCCAAGAAGGCGCAAACTTGACATTGTCTGTTTGCTTACTTGGAAAAAATGGAGTAAAACCAGGTTTAAAATTGCTTGGTATCTTTAACATAACTATACCCAAGTTAAAAATACTTTCTACACACACACACACACACACACACACACACACACACACACACACACACACACACACACACACACACACACACATATATATATATATGTAGTAGATAAGACAAATTAAATATGAAAACTTGGACCAACTTCTCCTATACTTTTACTAAATCCAAAGATAATGATCAGTCTATACCTGTCTCAAAGCCTCCTTCATGAGGAAATATTTTGTACTCCTGCTTTTGTCTGTCACAGAGACCCTGTCAGGGATACAATCTCAAAATTGTAAAAGTGCATGCGCACACACACACACACACAAATACTTAAAACAATAAATGGAAAAAAATAAGACTAAAAAACCTCAAGTCTTATTAGGGGCACCGGTGCTGTTGACTAGCCTTAGCTGTTGGATGGGATGCCTAAAAATTAAAGTTTCCCAAACCTTGGGAAGTTTAACACAACCATATTTATTAAATTAAGATCAGGTTGGTTTAACAAATCTACCGTTGGTTCTAAAAAAGTGTTTATATTTGTTGCAGTGAAGCATAGTAGTTTTTTTACCATTTAATTCTGCATAAGTTATCCAAAGCATGGTGTCAGCTACACCAGATTGATCATATTTATGGGTGTGGATGTAATTCTTGTCAGTTATATCAGTTGTTCTAGGCAGATCTCCCCAGTCTGACCATAATAAGATAATCTGCAAGAAGGAACAGAGAGAGAGAGAGATGGGGAATGGATCCTTAGGAGAGTGGATAAGGGCAGCCAGCTTCAAATGAGGTTTGAAAGCATTACAGGTACATATTGTATGCTCACAGTTCATAGAACCAGGGCTGGCAGATTTCCAAGAATAGTCAGTTCATGTTGACGGGGAGAAAGAAATAAAGGTTGTACAAACTGGTCACTAACACATGCTTTCTTGTCTGTCGCTGTAGTAGCTTGATTTTTGCTGTCGTTTTTTTGCATTAATTTTTTTATTATTAATTTGTATGATGGATCCAGTACAGTCAACAAGTTCTGGTGTTAAACCTTTCAGTAGCTATTGCAAAAGAATACTGAATAATGCGCTGACATTCTGCAAAAAAAGAATTGTTAGAAGCTAGTCACCGTGTTCCAATTTCTCATGTTACAAAAAGGTGCAAGTGAAACTGCAGGTGTATCGGAGTCAACTATTAAAAGAATTCGTAGGGAATCAAAAGGTGAAGGCAAGACAAAATTTAAATCTCCTAAAAAGCACCAGAGAAAGAAAACTATTGAAAACGTGCTGAAAGAAAAAATTAATTTTCCTTGGAAAAGAGAAACTTTAAGGAAAATACTTCATGAAATTGTATTTTGTTTCAAAAAAAAGTCACAGAATAAAAGGAAACTTATTAGGGAATGAAGTGACACTGTTTTATCTAGAATGAAATTTCAGGGAGGAGAAAAGACTGATTGTGTATCTAGATGAAATTGGATTGACAGTAATTTAACTTATGGAAAATGTTGGCAATCTAAAGAAGAATGTGGAGTGTTGCAAATCAGAAATGCCTCGTGGTGCATAATAATTTTGTGTGCAGGTGGAGAATTTTTTTTTTTTTTTTTTTTTTTTTTACCGAATTCAAACTTATTTTACAAAGCCAATTCAACTACTGGAGATTACCACGGGCAAATGAATTCTACAATCTTTGAAAAGTAGGCAGAAGAAAAACTGATTCCAAACCTTCCTAAAAATGATGTTATAATTGATAATGCTCCATATCACTCCATTCAATTAAACAAAGTTCCAAATTGTTCTGATAGGAAGCAGGTCATTATGGATTGGCTCTCTACAAATAACATTTCTCATTCCCCAGATAAGTGAAAAATTGAATGGTCAAAAGAAACTTGCCCAAAACTAAACTACAGTATTTAAATTTGATACGATGCTCAAAGAGCATGGATTCCTAGCTTTGAGACTACCACTATATCATTGTGATATTAATGCTACTGAGTATGTTTAGGCAGAAGTGAAGAAATTCATTCGTCCTCGCAACATAACTGGGGATATTGATATGTCAAAACTTGTTAAGATTTCAGAACAGGCAATTAAAAGTATTACAGCTTAAAACTGGAGAAAATATTGTTCTCATGTCACCTCAATGGAAAATAGGTATTGGGACAGAGACGGAATTATCGAAGAATATACGGACCTTTGGTGATCAATGTAATTGAAAGTGATGGTGATTTGGACATTGATTCAGATGTCTATGAAGATTAAAAGGATTTGATAATAGTATTTTTTTTTTAAACTTTTATGCATGGTTTTGTGTAAAGAGTCACAAGTCATAAATAATTAACTGATTTAGGACATTAAAGTGTCTCAGTTCTCTCAACTGTAAGTTTAGAATATCTAAGTTCATTTAAAAAAAATTTCTCTTTTTCCTTATAATTATTATTATTTTTATATAAAACTTTCTTAAAAATAAATTTTGTTATAATTTTTTTTAAATTTTATAATAAAATGGAAAACGTTTTTAATTTTGTTAGTACTATACGTAAATTTTTCCAACTTTTGTATAATAGTTATCACTTTAAAAACTAGATTGTTCATAAAAGAAAAGCTAATTTTCCAACCTGTAATAATGAACAAACTAATCCCATAAGATGGATTGATTAAGCAATTATTGGAATGGATTCTCCTTCTGCCATGTGCAGAAGTGTTGAAAGGTCTCGCATCTGTAGGCACGTGAACGCACACGAGCATGGTTCCATAAGTTTCCGGCCTAACTAACTTTTAGAGGTGATAGAAAGAAAACAACTTTGTCACTGATCAATATAATCTCCCTTTACTTCAACACTTTTCACATCTTTAAATTAAAATTTTTATGACCTTGAAACAATAGTCTGTACTTTTGTCTGCCAAATGGCCTTAAACTGCATCTTTCACCTCATTGTCATCTGTAAATTTTCTTCTTCGAAGGTTTTTCTTTAGTTTTGAGAAGTAGTAGTAGTCAATGGGTGTTAGATCTAGGCTGTGGGGGTGGGTGTTCAATCTCCTGGAATCCATAGTCCTTCACTGCAGCCTTCGCAACAATAGCTGTATGGACTGGAGCATTGTCGTGAAGCAGACGAACACCATGACTCAGCATTCCTTGTCGCCACTGTGCAGTTTGTGCAGGAGTGAAGCATAATATTCTACATTCATGGTGGTATTCCTTTCCTTGAAGTCAATTAAGAGAATTTCCTGGCAATCCCAAAAGATTGTTGCCATGATCTTCTTGGTGGACTGAGTGACTCTGGCTTTCTCGGCAGTGCTTCACCTGGTTTGCACCATTCCATGGATTCTCTTTTGGAAAGAGGATAATAATATCATTGTGATGAGAAGAATCTTTATATATATATTTTTTTCAATTGAAGGGAGTTAGCCGATTTCATATGGAGGTAGCAGGGTTTTTTTTCTCCTGGAAACTTGGGTTTTTCATCTCGCATACAGACAAATCGGCCTTGAGTACACACACAATTTACAGAAAAAATGCTATTGTTGGTGGGCAGTAGATGGCATTGGTGTAGATGATGGTAGTGGTGGTTCATTGTATTTAGTGGATTAAGTGGTGAGATGGAGAGTTGTAGAGTTGGTGCCCTCCCTTAATGAGTCATTGGACTCCTTGGAGGCATCATGTAATAATAATTGACCATGGTTTCATCCCTGGTGGCAATGGATTCCAGCACTTCTCTCCAATTCCCTCGCCAAAGCTCTAAAAACTTGTGGGAACAGGTCACACAATGTTCCTTCTGAACTGAAGAGAAAAGTCAGGGCATCCATCTTGCACTGACCTTTGTCATGTGAAGGTTCTCATGAATGATGTGAAAGACTGTTGTTATAGAAAGCTCCAACCTTGCTGAGATTTCTTTGAGCCTCAGCCATCTGTCATTGAGCAGTTCCTCCTCAACAAGAGAGATTTTCCTCAGTCAACACTTCCACAGGCTGACCATCATGAGGATCATCTTCAATGCTCCTCTCTTCCAAGGCAAAATATTCCTATGCTTCCCCATAAACACCATCCAATCACTGTCTGATAGCACTTGTAGAAAGCACTTCTTTGGTGAAAAACTTTATCACAGCACGGTACTCATTTAACATTACAGCCACTTAGTATGCTACATGCTAGTCAAATGAATGCCTCCAACTGAATAATGCAGGTAGAGAGTTGAAACTGGTACATTAAGCTCCCCATAGATGGGGAGCATGTCATGCATGGCATTTTTAAATCGGTGCGAATTTTTTTTGTCAGGCTGGAAACTTTTGGAACTCATCTCGTAGTTCTGGTTATTTTCTTAGCGAGAACTTCCCAAGATTTGGGAAATTATATTAAACTTCCCAAGATTTGGGAAATTAATTCTTATGCCTTCTGCCCAACAGTACCGACAGAGGGCATCCCTCACAGGAACTTAGGCTTTTAGTCTAATTTTTTCCACTTATTGTTTTGTATGTTTATTCTGTGTATGTTTTACAATTTTGATATATCCCTAATGATGTCTCTGTGACAGACACAATATAGGATCTAATAAACTTGCATTTTATTGTTCTCTTGTTCTATATTCATCCCATAAAACCTAATAATGAGTTTAAACCAGCATATAAGCCTAAATACTAGACCTCTATCCCAGCATCAGTTCCTATCACATCTGTCACTGCAATATCTCCACTTTGCTGATATATTCTTACAAAAATTGTCACTTAATAATTCTCCCATTTCATCTGCTTTCTTATATCCCTTCTATCAGCTTTCATTCCACTTATCTCTGCATAGTAATTCTTCCTTTTACTTGGCATATGAAAATACTGTGGGAGTCTCTTTGGTGTGCTTAGATAATTTCCTCTCATAAACTGATTTTCTGTCTTTCATGCCAAGTTTCACATCATGAATTTTCAAAACCAGTGTAGTTTGTGTCACTGATTGCCATGGCTAATATCTAGCTTAGGTGAAAATACCTTTCTAATTCAAGACTGTTTAAGCTCTTTTAAATAGTATCCTATCTTCCTACTACTCTGAATCCTGTGTACGATAAGAACTCTTGCTTATTTCCACATCGATATGATGAGATTTCTATACTATCCTGCCAAGCACCTTTTTGGTGCCTTGGTGTTATATTTCTGCAATATGATTATCTATCTATATTTATGATTATGCCAGCCATTGAAGTTTGGAAATTATAACACATCAATATGATGGGTGGGCTGGGTTAGATAAGTCAGAACCCTACTCTAGAGAACATGGTTCTTTTTACTTTTAACAAAGGTGATTTTACAATGCATGATGAAAATCATTCATCATATCAAGACTTTGCTGACAGGCAGACTCAGCAAATGAATATTAAGTGACAGGCACCACTAAATTCAAATGTCACTTGCTTAACTCTGGAGAATAAATTACATAAAGTGCAAAATAAAAAGTGCATAAAGGATTTATTTTACAAATGCAATATCAAGTAGTACCTTTTGTGCATTTTACTATGATGCATTACATAATCTTGTAGTAATGTCAATAACTTACATTTTCAAAAATTATTTTTTTTATCACTCACACACAATAGAGAGAGAGAGCATACAAAACCTACAGCAAATAAAGGTGATGTGTGGACAGGGTCAAGAGCAAAGTAATTTAATGATATTCATTTTGAAACACTAGAGGCTGTAACCTTTGGGAAATACTTCATGGGAAAGACTGTTCCACAGAACTAAAGTAGATGGAATGAAATATTAATGGAAGTAGCATATTCAGGGAGTCAGAAGTTTAACTGTAAAAAGATGTTTGGAAGCTGGCTAAAGAGCACATGTGTAAGAGAAAGAGAGAGAAACAGAGAAGTCATCAACCAGCCAAACTGCCTCTAATGAAAAGCCATTACTTCTATAGAAATTGTTTCCAAAAAAAAAAAAAAGAAAAAGTCTTTTTTTTTTTTTGGAAACAATTTCTATAGAAGTAATGTGACTGTGCCAAGAAAGGCTAGGAGTAAGAATCAATTGATGAAGAGAGACCTGATCTTGACCGTTAAGTTGAGCACTAACAAAGATAAACACAGAATAGGACTTTTTTTTTTTTTTTCTGATCACCCTAGGACATTTTTTTTGGGGGAGGGGAATTGCTGTAACTTGGATATTAGGTGGAAATTTCAAACAGAGTGCAGACAAAGGTGTTTCATTCCAACACAGATAATTTCTGGAACAAGATCACAAGTATCTGGATCCAGAGAATGGTGTTGTGACCTATCTTCTTATTCTATTCTATTAACCTTTCTTACACTTTATATCCTACCTGCTGCGCCATTTATGTTGTGTCCCATTTTACGATTTTTATTCTATCTAATAATTTCCTCTTATCTATGTTCTTCTATTATCTACGCACGAGATATCACCAAAACTTATACCAATATCTAAGTTATTTCTCCCCTTAGTACCCCGTATTTCCCCGTAATATTTGTATTTATACTGCGCCTTTTGGGATATTTAGTTTAAGATATTATATACAAAAACAAGGAGAAAGAACTCAAATATGTCTGAAAGTGAAACAATATTGCAGTCGTGACACTTTGTCTCATTTTTTAACATTAATTTCCTGCGTGATTAGGTTCGTATTTTTCAAGTGGTGCATTGGTCAGCAATTTCAGACAACTCTTTTATCATTGATCAAAGGTTTATTAAATTCCCTAACATGGTGCAATTCAATTTTTTAGATTTTACTCAATTTAATGCTAAACTAAATACTTACAAACTAACATTAGCTTATTACAAGTAATTAGGCTATGATCCTATAATGAGTATTACGATCATGCCACCATAACAATTCAACACATAAATTCACTTGACATGGACAAATAAGATCATTTCACACTATTTAACTATTCAAACTTAAGTAGATTAACTAAACCATTTACTGCACTAACACATAACTAGTATTACGATCATGCCGCCATAACATTCAATACGTAAATTCATTTGACATGGACAAATATGATTAATTCACACTATTTAACTATTCAACTTAAGTAGATTAACTAAACCTTTTTCTGCACTAACACATAACTATGACATTTTTACTTTCCTATACATTAACAATAGACATGCAAATTTCTCAGGACACTTAATTATTCACATAACATTAACACTAGCCAGCTTACTTTTAATATATTCTATCAGATACTAAAGTCCTAGCATAAATTTTCCTTGGTCACTTCAACAGTTCCGTATTAGAATGATGATACTTATCACAGATAAATTTTAGTTAACATTAGATATATTTTACAGTACCTTTCTTTCTTGGGTTTTTCATATGGACCTTTACCTTCTTCTGATTGAACTTTCTTGATATAACCTCACCGATGATCTGCTTCTCCTATGTTCTTTTTGGAATTGAATTAGGCTTACGCTGGCTTAACTTTTCGTAACTCCGAATACACTTTGAATCATCTATATATCGGCTGTGCAATTCGCCACATGGACATCGATTTCTTTACTTCTTTCCCCTTCTCGTAGTTGTCACTGAAGTCGAAACACAAAGAATATGCTTTCTTTTCCTCGACTATATGGCATTCTTCGCTTCTCACATAGGAAATACGGAACCGAAATTCTGCTCACTTTTGTTTCCGTGTTGTGGCATCGGAGATATAACTCCAATCTCGCCACTCAGGAAAACCCCGTGAAATCCATACGAAAGAGCTCGCGAAGGGCTCTCCTAGAACAGAATCCAAACCAAAACCAAAAAAGCCTTGTGGGGGGGGGGGGGGGTTTCAACCCTTTTATACCTGTTCTCCTAATGGCACTTTTTCTAACTTCTTTTCTCCGCCCCCTTCTTGTTTTTACTTCACCGATACCAATTAGGGTGGCGTTTTTCTGCCAAACGTCCTTTGATCGGCGAGCCCGTAATGATGTCTCAATATCCGGGAATCAGCCCTGAGCAATAGTCTGTTGTTTTCCTTTGCTAGCCTCTAATTTAATCCCCTTTCCAAGATTTTTCTATGAATTTACTTAATAACTTAATCTCTAGCCTCTCACAAACCATCTTTTATGACTAATCCTTTTCTGTCTTATTTAACTTTTCTCATTTAAATCATATCACAATATCAACATATTCTTTCTTTTGTTAGTTAGTTTAACAAAACCTTTATATTTTATATATTTTATTGGATGCAAGAATCTTTCTTTTTCTTTTAATTAATTCAACTATTATCTTTTATGCAGGGTTTTTAATTTATTTTATTTATTCTTCATGTTACACCATGATAGCTGAGAATGCTATATTCTCAAGATATCAGGGTGTAACAATGGAAACAGTTTGAAGCATGGAAAGTAGGAGTAAGGACTTGGAGATCTTCCCACTTGGCATTGTTGCCAAAAAGACCAGAGGCTGTGAATAGCTGAGGGGAGCCTCTAACTAGAGATGAAACCTGGATGAGATTATGATCTGATCTGAATTGTCAAGAGGAATGGTCACTTCAACAATGTACCTGGAAGGGAAAGCTTTTTAAATCCAGAGTATCAGATGAGTAGAGAAGATTGTCAGCTATCTTGGTTGGGAGATGAACAATTTGCTTCAGGTCACAGTTTATAGCAAATAGTAACTCTCTCTTTCATCTTGGTCACTGGAATTGGACAAAGGGAGCAAGCTGGAGTTGAAGACACTGAAGTCCTCAATGAAGATAACTTCACTGTTCAGCTTTTATTATAAGTAGTCAAAAAGATCAGAATGATTTTCAGAATTTCTGGAATGAATGAATGATAAACAAGGCATGGAAATCTTAAGCTGCAGAAGGTTAAGAAAGGGGAGATTCAAGATTAAGCATCCCTGGGTAAGGAATATCAGTGCACAAAGCACAGGTGCCATCCTTGTGACAAAAGGAATCATATAGGGTGTAGTTTGGACAGTTAAGATGGACTGTGATTGTTGTAGTAGTATTTAGGGCTCAGTCAAAAATAGAAGATCAGGTATAGATGTTTGAAGGTGATGGTGTATATAATTTAAGATGGTCTTTATACCACTAATCTTTGTGAAATTAACGTGGAAGAGTTTTTTTTAATTATAGTGACACTATATTCATTTGGATTTACTGTTATGTATTTCACTGATGAAGAGAAAACAAGCAGGGAAAAATACTGTTGGAAGAGACAGACTCTCACATTGTCCATGTAGAGGTAGGTCCTCTGGTCATTTGACAAGGCAGTGTCACTGCTTTCATACCACTATGGCCTCACTGAGGCAAGATCTGGAATTATAGATGGCCGCAAGATTATGCACCAGCAGATCAGGAAGCCCTCAATTTGTTATAAGATTTCCTTCAATACACTGATGGCAAAGTCAGTTTACTGCTGTACTCTTTAAGTCCACAATATGCTTGCCATGCCCTTAAAGGCTATCATTCACTGCATGTTAGAGAATTGAAGAGGGACAAAAATTAGAATGCTGCTCTGGGGATCAAACATAGCAACAGTCACTTCAGGTTTAGGCCTCCAGTAAGCAAGGTGGTGGTTTCACTAGTGATTCTAATGAAACCACCCCTAGCGATTTAATAGCTGTTGAAGAATTAGTAGTTTACAATGATTGCTGTTAATTGTAAAATAAAAACTTTCTCTTTTGTATTTTCAACATAAAAGATAGATATGATTTTTAAACAGTTCTTGAAATTTCTAAATTAATATACAGGTAACTTCTGTTTTATGCAGGGGGAGGGAGGAAAAATGGAGATATGATTTTTTTCACGTCTTTTGACTGTTTTAATTGACTGATTTTTTCCTATATTAATGCAGTCTGTAAAATATCTTGAAACAATTTTTTTCATTATTATTTGCATGTTGATGGGTATCGATTTTTGATTAACCTCACTACCGGGATGAAATAGTGAGACCAACTTTCACTTCTTATCCATGTTATTCAATAGGTGTTACAGAATCATATCCAGATTTATCTGGACATATATATACGTCCTGGCCGGTTGGGGGATTAAATCTTCGATCCATGAAGTTAACAATTTTTCAAACTCTCAGAATGAGTGATTTTCTTTGCCAAGAAGGGAGTAACATTTTCACCCGCTTCTTTAACTTTTTCCTCATCTTCAAAGATTATTCTTATTGTTGACTCACTTAATTTAAATTCATGTGCAATATCAACAATCTTAATGACTCAAGATTTTGTATGATTTTAAATTTATATCGAAATTTAACAGCATGCCTCTTTTTATGCTGGCATATCCTCATTGTTGTGACTTTCCTTTGCCAGTCTTAATGACATGTTCAAGAAGGATGCAAATTAAACCTGTAATAAATTATGTGTGGAAACAATGCCATTGAATTATTTTGAACTGATGCTTATGTACCTGCATTTTTAAAGTTTGTCTTCAAATTAGCAATGAATTTTGAACTTACAGATAAGGTGATGTGCTGGGAAATGTGCTGCACACACACATGCACACAAGTACATAACAACATACAGACATTGGCATAGCATACATGTATATAGTGGTGCAAAAAACTGCATAAAAGTGAATCTGCAAAACTTGAAGATGCATAAATCAGGGATTACCTGCACCAACTGATATACGAATATCTAAGGATTAACATATATATTTGATGGAGTAACTGACTATTCATTCATTCATATATATACACACACCAATGGGGGCTCCCTCCCCCGCGCCTACAGTGCCCAACCTCCCGAGTTCCGGGCTGGTAAGCTGGTAAGACAAAAAACGTTTTAAATTTCAGCTTATCATTTTATATATATGTTAAGGATATCAAGAAATTTCACACTTGGTTTTAATCCTTTTCCGAAGTAAGCAAAAACAAAGTTTTGCACATGAAATATATTCACATCTGAGCTACTTATACAAGTAGCTAATGACTTCATATCACTTGCCTTAGTATGTATATAATACAACACACATCCCCTTTTCGTTATGTATAATGCAATGCATAATGGGAAGGGGGGTCACCACCCAGACCAGTTTCGACCTTTATTGAGGCCTCATCAGTAGGAGCCAGACCCCAGGAGCGATACAAAGGTTGAAGTAATGCAGAAGTCATAAATCTCATATATAAGACAAAAGGTGCTTCACCTTATTAATAAAAAATCTCTAGATGAGAGATAGATGTAGAAAGTTTTTTACCTTGGGTTTATTATACTTTAACAATACCAAGAAATTTTATACTTGGTTTTAATCTTTTTCCCAAGTAAGCAAAAACAAAGTGCATGTATCCCATAATGTAATGCACATCCCCTTTCAGGTGTGTATAATGCAATGCATAATAGGGAAGGGGTCACTACCCAGACTGGTTTCAATCCTTTATTGAGGTATCATCAGTGGGAGTCAGACCCAGGAGAGATACGAAGGTTGAAGTAATGCTGAAGTCATATGTTGCATTATGGGATACATATTACTAAGGCAAGTGATACGAAGTCATTAGTCTCTATATACAAGTAGCTCAAACGTGAATATATTTCACACACAAAAGGATTAAAATCAAGCATAACATTTCTTGGTATCTTTAACGTATAATAAACTGAAGGTAAAAAACTTTCTACATTTATATATATATATATATATATATATATATATATAAACACAGAGAACAGCTATAAATAAAGAATAACATCCATCATTATTTTAAACCAAAGAGACAAAAAAAAATTTGACTTTATAAGTTTCCAAAGTAATCAATAGTTTACAAGTATACAAACTTTCAGCAAGAGTTTCCATATTAACAACTCAAAAGATATGAACACTGTACAGGATTTCTATATTTGTCTTCTACAGTTCTTTTGCTTAAAGGGTTTCCTAAACATTATTACTATTATTACGGGCAACTCCAGGGAGTCATTAGACTCATCGAGAGAGGCCCCAAATCATATTCATCACAACTATTTGACATTCATACAGTATCTATCATACCTCGCCTTAAACTCATTCACTGTCACAGCATCCACCACAGACTCAGGGAGCGCATTCCACTCATTCACTACTCTAAAAGTAAAGAACCCAGCTCTAACACCTTTACTAACCACACTTTTGCCCAGTTTCCATGGATGTCCCCTAGTCCTCCCACAACCAGCCCTGTTCTCAAAAATATCTTCTGAATTAATTTTATAGAAACCCTTCAGTAATTTGAATGTCTCAATCATATCTCTCCTCCTCCGCCTATCAACCAATTTTTGCAACCCACAAATACTCAACCTGTTCTCATATGGTTCATTCCACAGACCTGCTATCATCTTGGTCACTCGCCTCTGGATCCTCTCCACCTCCTCCCCATCAAGAAGAAACCTAGGTGACCAAATCTGAGCACAGTAGTCGAGACGGGGTCTTATCAAGGCTCGATACAGAGGAACAATAACCTGCTTGTCTCTGCTTGTCAACGTATTCTTCAGCAACCAAGTGATTTGATGAGCTGATTTGGCCACTTTTGCAATGTGTCCCTAAATTTCAATTCCTTATCCACCAACACTCCTAAATCTCGTGCCTCATCAATTTCCTGGAGCACGGTTCCACCAATGCAGTAAACTGCCTCCAATCTTTTCACCCCAAAATGCATAACCTTACATTTTGCCACATTAAATTGACATCCATTCTCCCTAGCCCAGACCTCCAATCTATCCAAATCATCCTGCAAAATTTTGACGTCATCTGCATTCACTATTGCCCTACCCAACTTCGCATCATCCGCAAACAAATGAACTGTTCCTCTCAGATCCTTTCCTATATCATTTATGAACAAATTAAACAGCAGTGGTCCAAGAACAGATCCTTGTGGCACACCACTAGTCACAGGCCGTCTTGTGGACTCTACTCCTGAGTAAACCACTCTCTGATATCTCTCTGTCAACCACCCTCCTATCCATCTCACCAACCCTATGTCCATTCCCATATGCTGCAATTTACTGATTAGAATTCCATGTGGTATCCTGTCAAAGGCCTTAGCAAGGTCCAGTAGAATCACTGTAAACCCATTACCCTTATCCAGTTCAGCCGTCACTGTGTTATAATACGTGAGCAAGTTACTGAGGCATGACCTACCCTTCACAAAACCATGCTGTCCCTGATACAGTATCCCATTTTCTTCTATCCAATCTTGTATTTTCCTCTTGACAATTTTCTTTAAGACCTTGATAATGATTCCTGTTATGCTGATTGGCCGGTAATTTTCAACAGCAGTCTTGGAACCACCTTTGTGCAGTGGAACTATTTTCCCCTCTTTCCGCCCCCTTGGGACTGACTCAGTCCTGGGGCTCAAATTAAACAAAATGGTCAAGGGCACTGACAATTCTTTGGCCGCTTCACGTACGACATGAGCTGGTATACCATCCAATCCCACAGATGTATTGACATTGAGGTTCTGTAATAGACTAGTTACCTCTACTTCATTCATCACAATTCCAGTATAAGCTGTTGGTTCTTCCGTTTCTGCAAAGTCACCACCTGGATGATATACTCTTGCAAAGTGCTCGCTCAGTAATTCCACAACATCGACTGATTCGGTTACCTACCTATCCTCAGCATTTTTTAAGATCATTCTACCATGAGCATTTTTCCTTTTACTTGCAACATATTGAAAAAACTGTTTGGGATTCTCTTTAGCCTGCATGGCCAATTTCCTTTCGTAATCTGCTTTTGCTTTTCTTACCACCCTTGTTACCATCCTGGCCTGAGCTTTATACTGTTCCTGCACCTGATGGTCACCCTTCTCCTTAAATTCCCTCCACAATTGTTTCTTTTTTTGCAGCTCAAGCTTAATAGTGTTATTCATCCATTTAACCCCTACTTGATTTATTATTCGGACTCTTTGGTATACAGTCAACCATTGCTTCCTGCAAACAGTTCTTAACCACCTCCCATGCACTATCAACATCCAGCCCTTGCAGTTTTACATGCCATGGCATTGAGCCAAGCACACACCTAAGCTTGTCATACTTACCAGCCCGGTAATTCCACATGTACCCTGTCTTAATTGTAAATTCGACTCCTTTAGCCACCTCCCAAGTCATGACCTTATGGTCACTCTCACCAATTGGTGGCAACATGGTCATGTTCGTTACAGCTACATTCTCAGTTGCAATTACTAGGTCCAGCACTCTCTGCCCCCTGGTATTTTCCAATACATGTTGCTGTAGATAGTTGTCCCTTAATAACTGCATAAAATCCAATTCCTTCCTCCCATGTGCCCTCTCCTCTTTCCAGTCAATGTTACCATAATTGAAATCACCCATAATTACCCTCCTTCCACTCATTTCTTCTATTTGCTTATGCATACTATCCCCACCATCCACTCCATCACCCGGTCTATAGCAGCACCCAATTGTATATTTTGTTCTGCTAGAGTCTATCTCACACCAAACAGCCTCAAATGTGCTTTTTTCCCCATCCTGCAGTTCAACTTCTATACTCCTTGGCTGAAGCTCATCAGCTATCATCAATAACACTCCTCCCCCCTTTTTATTCACCCTGTCACTCCTGAACACGCTATACCCGTCGCATTCAATCCCACTAGCTTTATCATCTTCTGTCAGCCATGTTTCACTAATACCGACAACCTGTGGCCTGGAAGTGCCAACCATGGCCAAAAACTCTTCCTTTTTGTTCCTAATACTCCTGGCATTAGTGTACATGAATCGCAGAAGCCCATTTGTCCCATCCCTACTTTGATGCCTTGTACTAACTATCCCATTCTGATTTGTTGTCCGTCGTACTCGCCCGGGCATAATATACTCATTCATACACTTAACTGTCCCCCCTAAAGTCTGCATATCTACTCCCCCTCTTAATAAATCTAGTTTCCCTGAGTCTGTATATCCACTTCCACATCATTCATCAACACTCTTTCAAGTCTCCGTACACCAACTCCATTCAAATGTAACCCATCCATCTTATATAAGTCCTTTCGCCCATCGAACTCATTCCACACATCCACAAATTCCACACCACTCTCCATGCATAACCCACGCATAAAGTCATTGGCAATTATGGCCCTCCTTCTAAACACTTCGCTGTCATACCGCAGTAAGATACTCACCATCCTAACTCTCTCACTCTTCTCTTTTGCTACCTCAAACAACTCCCTCACATCCTCTATCATTTCCATTTTGTCCTCTTTCAAATCATTCGTTCCTGCCACGATTATCATCTCTTTCACCCTCTGTTTTTGCAGTCGAATAGATTTGCTGACGTCCTTTATGTTTGCACCCGGCTGGTACGACTTCGTTAAACTCTCAATTATTACGCCTCTTAATAGTGAATCCCCATACATTAGCCTAAACAGATGTTTCAAACTGTCGATTCTTAGCAAAGACTAGACAGAAATTGAGAATACAAAAGTAGATATTTTATTCTCACTTAGAAAAACAATAATCCATGCTCGAAACAAATTATTTCTTTCGTGTATTCAACATAAGCTTTCAGTCACTTTAGAAATTTTTAAAGTTTCATTGGCAAATATTTTTTGTCTGCTAGGTATAAAATAATGGATATTTATTATCCTTTCTTTCAATAATATTCACTGCAGAAGTGAAACAATTTAAGGTTATTTCTTCATTAATAGAAACTTTAAAACAAAAATTATCCATTTTTAATGTGCATTGAATTTCTGCAAATCAGTCTAATAACAAGAAGAAACACCAGAGATGTCAAAATGAAAGGTAGTAAGAATGTTCTCATGAGAACTCCAGCACAAGCAGTATTCAAAAATGCTACATAACCAAAGACTGACAAAGACTGAAGAGAATAATTTGTATATGCTAATAGGAATACTTGCAAAATACTTATTTGTATCTATATGAATATTAAGAGTATGAAATAAAGTGAATGAGTTTTTGGCCTTGGGAGTTTCACTTTGCCTGAAGATTATTTCTTAGTGAAATATAGTTAAGACATTCCTGACAAAAATAGAGCTTAGAGGGTTAGTAATTCAGAAGCAGAGTGTTATGGTATTACTTATGATAGCAGATGAGTTTTGTTCATTCAGAATGAAGAACCAGAAAGGGAAATAGTGACTGTGGCTTTGATAGAACAAGATAGACAATGTGAATGGTGGAAGTAGACAATGCAGAATAATTATTGAGGTATGTCAATGAGTGGGAATTATTTAGAAAATTAGATTATGCAAAATACATAAAGAAAAACAGTTGTTATGAAATATTTTTACTATGGCAATATACTGAAAAAAGGCAACAGTGCATTTTTCCAGTTAGTGGGTGGATTTCTAATCTGAAAAATGTCAAAGAATTGTTTATGAGGAAGCACTAAAGGAAAGTCCTTGAAGATGAGGAGGTTGTGGAGAGGGTTCAGAGGAAAGTGACTAAGTTGGTGAGTAATGTAAAAAATGCTCCCTACTTTGATAGATTGAGAGCTTGTGGATTGCAGAGGTTGGTTGATAGGCAGAGAAGAGGGGATATGACAGAAACATTTAAATTACTAATTCCTATAAGATTGATGCAGGGAAAATATTTCAGCTGTGTGATAGTGATGGAAGAACAAGAGGTCATCCCTGGAAATTAAGGAAAAGTGTGGTTAACAAGGATGTAAGAACTACAATTTTTGTTTGGAGGGTGGTGAATGAGTGAAATGCATTGCCTGACTCAGTCGTGAGTTCTTCATCTGTAAATGATTCCAAGAAGAGGTAGGATAGATATTGTTTTCATAGTTTGGGTCTCCCACAATGAGTCTGTGGACTCCATGGAGATACCCATAATAATAATAATAAAGTATGGCCATAATTTTATAACTGTAGCCAAAGCAAATAAAGTTATGAGAAAAGTATTTTGTACTTATTAATTGTATTTTTTTGCCTACTTTGCAGGATGAAAAATAAGATTTTATTATTATTATCCCAAGACCCCATGAAGGTAAAACACCTCAAAGACTCATCCAGGTCTTTTTTGTCATCATATGCCTTAATCACACTCAAATTTTCTGCAGACACCCTGCAATCTCTGTATAAGACATCAAAGAAGATAAAGGTAATAAGATGGATTCAATAGGGACTCAGTACACATAAATAAGGCCAGTTATGTTAACAATATTACAAATGGATCATAGGGAAATCCTCAACTATTTGTAAATGATGCTAATCTGAGAGTGAATTATTAGGAATAATGATGTAGTAGCTTAAGAAGGATATGAATAAACTAGACTAAACATGAGGATCAATGTATGTGGGAATACCATTTTAACATGGTTGAGTTTAAGCTTTTAAATTTTGAAATTCATAGATAGAAGGCTGTATATTGTATTCTATTCACAGGACTAAACTGGAGAACTGGAAGCAGCAAGGGATCTGAAGATGATGGCCAACACAGAATTGAAGTTTGGGAAATACAATGTAAAAAGGTTGTGAAAATTATCCAACCAAACTTCTGCAATAGTGAGAAAGACACTAACCAGCAGAGATATTATCATACCTCCTATATATATATATATATATATATATATATATATATATATATATATATATATATATATATATATATATATATATATATATAGGAGGTATGATAATGAGACATACAAGCTGTAGGGCAATACAATGTAAAACCAGCAGAGATAAGCAAAGGGAAGGAGCATGGACAGGGAACTATTCCTATCCTCTTTTAACATGGAAAGTGGTTGGTGCACTGAGTGTAAGTTTTGTGATAATAATAAATAAATTTTTTTACAAATACTCTCACAGTTTTCACAAAATGGATTTTTTTTTTTTTTTTACCTAGTATCAACTAACTGTGGAGACAGCAAATCCATTTGTCTGCAGTACTTATGATGACATACAACAATAAGGGCAACTAGTGATCCAAGAAAAACAACAGCTAAAACACCTATTGCAACAGCAACTACAGCTTCCATTGTGGTGCAAGTAGCAAGAATCAGACATGCCGTGAAAATGTTCTAATCTTCAAATCCTGAAAAATAAAAAACAAAAAAATGAATTAATATTCTCAAAGTTCTACAAAATAGTCATATTCATATCATGAAAACAACTGAAAAAAATTATATATTTTTTCTCATGGAAACTTAGTAAATGCAGAACACTGAATGCACATAAAAATAATAAGCTATAGGTTCTGCAACTTCTCACATATGGAGTCACATGTGTGTGCACACACACACACAATTCATGCCTGCCCCCTGTAATAAACTTTAAGGCCATATTCTATACCTCAAACCTAACAAAGCATTCCAATAAACATTGGTTCAGAAGCATCTCGCATTTCCAAGATGCAGTCCTTTGACGAATGTAACTTACACAACAGGCATCTCATGCAAGATGTGCCTAGAGTTGCATTCATTTGCTGTTTGGTTGAGTGCTAAGACATACAGTACATTAATGTTTTGAAATGGTGGGAAGTTCACATTTACTAAACTGGCTGATATAAACTAATATGGATATGCCAATGGAAATGTGGAGCACACAGGCATTATCAAGAGGCTTTTCTTGGTCATTAAATCCTGTGTTCTTAAACATTCACTTATCATTGTCACCACCTTTGTAGGCACTGCACAGGGGAAGGGAGGATGAAGAAATGCAAGGATACTGGACACTGAGGGAAACATGCTGCATCAGTGGCAAGGAATTCCATGACTGCAGTGGAAGAGAGTATCTCCCAAGCAGTTTTATGAAAATTGGCTTTACCCATACCATTCCAGCTGGAAATGGTATGGGTGAAGCTAATTAGTATTTGGCATTCATCAATTGGTCAATGCTCTCTACAACACTTTGCATGAGACCGACAATTTCTCTCTCTTGTGCTTTTTATAGATGGAGATGTTCACTTGAGATGGTATTGCCAATTATTACAACAATCACATGTGGGCCAATCAAAATTCATCATACAATTATTCAGTCAAGACATCAGCAGTGGCTGAAGCCATGTAGAATTATAGCTGAAACAACTAAGGCTATGTAGCTCATGTACATTGGCTTTTAATTGCATGAGTGTGTTCTAGCCAGTTTACCTGTTTTGTGAGATGCAAAAACCTGTTTCCAGGAACAAAAATCTTCCATTCCCATATGAGACCAACTAACTCACCTGCAAATGAAAATAAATGTTTAGGACATAACTTATAAAAGTTATGTCCTAAACAGGATTTAAACCCAGTCTTTCCATACAAAAGACATCATTGATATTGAATGAGCCATAGCCCAAGACATCAGTAGCAATTTCCTATCCACACATGGGCAGGAAATTATCTTTGGAGACAGATTAATAAGGCCATACATTTTGTCCAATAGGCTTACAATACAGACTCTGCACTGTGCTTTATTTTTAAACAAAAAGATGGTCAAAAGCATCTTCAATATGCTTCATGACATTTCCTTGATATGGAGGGAAAATGTGGTTTAAGCATGACAGAATCCCATGATACTCGTGATAATTGTGAGGGCATCTGGATCAAAGGTTTCTTGAAATATGGATTAGATGAGGTGGCCCAATTACAAGCCCTCCTCAATCACCTGACCTAAATCCTGTGGATTTTTATTTCTAGAGAAATTTGAAATCATTAGTGAATTCTGCATTTAAGGGGGAGGGGAAAGAATGTTGAGTGGCAAAATGACAAAAAAAAATGTCAAGGGAATTAACTTTTTTTTTTTTTTTTTTTTGACATTTTGCCTTCTATCTATATTGTATGTGATCACTGCTCACAAATGAGATGATGTTCCTTGATGTGGAGGAAATGACAGGATTTGAAATCATACTATCCATACGAAGGGATACATCTTGGAAATGTAACATTTCTGGAGTCATATTTATTGAGAACGTCATTAATTTTAAAGAGTAAAACATTCCATTATTTAAGAATGCAAAATCATCCTATATATCATCAAATTCCTCATATGTATCCTCAGAAAGTGTATAGGATATGATAGTAAGACAGTAAAAACTTGCATCGTTACTAACTTTCTATCAATGATTTTCCTCCAAATTAATGCCATCTGTAAAGACCATAATATTATCAAGTGTTATATTTCTGTCTTCTAAAATACTTCTTATTGAACCAATCCACCTAGGTCTTGATCTTCCTCTAATTCTTTTCCTGCCATCCTGGAAAATAATACTTATTCTGCTAAACCTTCCTTCTCCAATTCTTCTTCTCCAAGTGACCATACTACTTGAGATTAGCTCTGCTAACAGATTCCTGAATGCTAACAATACCAAGTGCTTTCCTAATATCCCTATTTTTAATATGATACAGCTATTGATGCCATCAATATCTGTATAATGGCATCAATAGCTGAACAGATGGGATCAATCTTTTTTTCAGAACTCTTATATCTGTAGTCTCAAGTCTTTGATAAAGTGTTTTTTTGCTAACCCAGCTCCAAAAGTTAAAATTGGTTTGAACACTGTCTCATATACAGCTAGTTTAGTGTTTTAACTAATTTTTCTCTTATTCCATATAAGTTTATTTAGCTGACTTCCTATCACATCAGCTAATTCTGTTGTCTATTTCCATATTTAATTTGCTATCTTCACTAAAAATTGTGCACAAATAGCCAAAATGTTTTATATGTTCTTATAGGTTTTTCATTCAGGAAGCAGGTGAAATTTTATTTTTTTTTCATTGACTGTCTTTTTATTGCTGATTTTCATATCAAATTTATTACTACAGTTAGGGAGTCAGGAAATCCTGAAAACGTACCATTTAGAAAACATACCATGGAATTATTTAGAAGAATAACATCATCTGCATAAAGTAAAGAACTGAGATTAACATCTCCAATTTCAATATCAGGTTTAATAGCACTTTTCCTCATAATGTGATCCATACAGATGATGAATAACAGTGAAGATAATGTGCAACCTAGTCTGAAACCTAATTTAATCAAACTATCTTCTTGTACCTTCTTCGATTCTAATTGCTGAACAACTCAAATACAGAATATTTATTGCTTGATATAATGTCCCATTACACCACGTAACTAATGTTTTGAACATCTGCGCAGTTAGCCTAATGGCTGTGTGCTTCACAACCATATGCCTGGGGAAGGAGTGTCCTGGGTTCGATTCCCGTCGCCAACGTGAAGAGCTTAAGGATCTTCCTCAGCCATAGCCAAGTTAGTCAGTCTTGGGCGTGGACAGTAGGGTTCCCCCCCCCCAGTTTATCTGGGTTTTTTTCATCCCATAAGCAGGCAAACCGGCCCAGTGAACACACGGATCTACAGCCATAAATACTTAACCCCCAAGAGGGGGCTCAACTCACCCCAATAGGGACGGGGGAGAAAAGGGAGGAAACTCCATACGAATAAATAAATAAATGTTTTGAACAAATTTTCTCTCGATACCTTGCAATATGCCTTTTCCAGATTAACAAAAGTTAAATATAGATCCTTGTTATCTTACCATGATTTCTCAACTATTTGTCTTAAAGTGAAAATCTGGTCCTCTATTTGGTCTGAACCCAGTCACTCATCTTCAAGCTTTTTTCTTAGCCCCTTTGCTCAATTGTGCATGCAGAAATCTTACTAGAAACAATCAGTAGGGAAATTCCTCTGTAATTCTCACATTTTCCTTTTGTCTACAGATAAGTGATATAAGAGTTCTACTTCAAATCATCTGACCCCCCCCCCCTCCTGACCAAGTCTTCTGAGTTACCATAATTGTAAAACTTTTATACTTCATATTTCAGCATTTATGATTAAACATCATCTATTCTAGTTGTCTTTCGATAGCTTTTTCAATCTCAAATATTGATATGTATTTGCATTTGTGATGAGTTTTCTATTGCAGTGCCATCACTGCTTGTTTCATTTAGCAACTATTCAAAGTAATTTCTCTAGACATTTAGAAAATCTTCAGTTTTCATGTTACCTTTATCATCTGAGTGAGCTATCTCAGAGTTGTAGAGCAGGTGCTCTCCCTCGATGAGTCTATGGACTCCCTGGAGGTGTCAAATAATAATAATAATAATCTGATTCCTTTTACAATATTTTTTCCTCCATACCTAAACTTCTTCAATAGCCTCCAGTATATTTTGCATTCTTTTTAACAGTACTTCACTTTTTGTATGTGTTTCTCTGTATTATCCAAGAGCACAAGATACTTGACAGGAACTTTTGATATGCTTTCTTCTTTTCCTTCACTTTCTCTTTAACTTCCCAGTTTGATGTTCCTATCCTCACAGACAACCTTACCAAGTGCTTCTCTAGCTGAATATACATATATAAAAAGATATTTTAACCATATATATGAAAGACATTGAGACAATAAAACAAATGAAGACATTTTACAATCCCTGAATATAAAACTAATTAACTACTATATAAGTAAATATAAACAAAAATGGTTAGAACATCTAATGGACAACAGCAGGAAGTCTTGAAAACATACCATTTAGAAAACGTACCATGGACTTATTTAGAAGGATAACATCATCTACATAAAGTAAAGAGCTGAGATTAACATCTCAGCTCTTTACTATTGGAATCATTTTCTTTCATTTCTATCGGAATCATATGTCAAAAATATGATTCTGACAGAAAAGAAATGAAAAAAGAAAAATTGGAAGACTAAGAAAGTAATGGCATGTGACTGAAACAGGCCACTTGGCCTAAAATCCATGACATTAAAAAGAATACGATAAAAGATATTTCCATGCTTCTGAAAGTTCAACTAGCATCCCCGAGACTTTTTTTTTTCTTCAAGCTTCATTTATCCAACACAAATCTTTACCTATTCATACTAACCACTCGCAAATAATTAGAACAATGGAGTGAGCTATTTCAAAGTAATGTCACTGAAGAAGCTAGACGAAGTCAATATTTTGTTCAAAAGATGTTAAGATAATAATAAAGTTAAGCACATAATACTAGTTCCCTTCGAAACGAAGTTTTTCTTCCTTAATGGTTACTCAATGCAGAAAGGAGGAAAATGTTTTCTTTTCTTGCTTACTTGTAAAAGCAAGTATTTAATCGCCGAAGGCAACGCGGAAGGAACGTCATTATTTCCAATAAAATTAATAAAGTACTTCAGAGCTATATCTTCTGGTGGCCACACATACATATGTGACAACTGTAAAAATCTCGTTTTCAATAGCTCAGCAAGAAGTTCTCTTGTTTGATTCATCACGGCATGTTACTTATCTTCGAACGTAATGAACTTTTCATTTTGATGAGAATCATCCTTGTGAGATGATGCCATGCAATGGTTTACTAACCTAAGTCAAGGAAATAAATATTGCATATAAATTAACAACATTATACTTCGCTGTCTCTCATCTCATTATATATTTCATCGGTTGGTCAATGCTCCCTGTCGACAGAATATAAACATACAATATATGATAATTGGTAAATAAAATTACTTCTATTAGAGTTTATATTACTTTTTAAGGTATACATGCTATTCTGAATCCTTGTCAAAATTTGATGCGCAGTTACTTAAAAGCAACGCAATCTAAAATATTTACAACAGCAGGAAAGTACTGCCAAGTACCTTAATAAGAAGTGTCGATACCGCCAATACCTTTAAATTATCTCTGTAATAGCACACATAACTAAACACGGGCGCAAACTCTCTCAAACACACCTCCCAACAAACATTTGTTTGTATACAGTCATTTGTAATTTGGCAGAATGTTTAGCATATCAGCACCTAGATGGCGTTGTCCTAAAAGTTAATTAGGCGTTCTACAAAGAAATTAATTTTTCACTTTAAAAGGAAATTTGCAGGCCTGTTTTATTTCAAAACACTGCTGTTGCATAACTGTTCCGACAAAAACATTGCCTTGCTAGCTAATGAATAACTTCTTTGCCTCCTATCTCATGATGACCGTAGAGGTCTGGTATGTGTTTAAACATATCACAATATAAATCCTCTAACGCCTTTTATTTGCCAAAGGGAGTAAACGGCAATTTTAATCCTGACCAACAACTGTTTAAATGGGCAACCCAGTCTCCATCTTTTAGCTTTTTGATAGTGAGCTACAGCTAGCAGTGAACCAAGGATTTCGAGAGAGAGAGAAAGTATGACAGACAACTAACAACTGCCGCCATCTCGTGGCCATATTAATAAGAGCGCTACGGCCAATTTTTTTTAGATGCGTTCTAAAATTCCACACACACACGTGTGTGTGTGTGTGTGTGTGTGTTCAGTCATGTGATATTTGTGAGTGACTAACCCTCAATTAAAAACCTCCATATAAATATTTTTGGTCATAACAAGAATCTAATCGAGTTCTTTTCCGACCAAAGGACATATGTGATGTATCCTTTCTGCAGAGGAGCTAAAATTTCCCATTAGCATTCCATTATTGCTGTAGAAAGAACTCTAATGATTTTATAAACAGCAGAAAAAAACATATGAAAGAAATGGTTAGTCTAGTTTGCAATCAACACTTCTGCCATTTAGTCGAGAGGCTGTGAGTTTGAATTTCGCTGTACTGTAGAGGTTTATAAATATTGTTGTTGTTGTACTGGCAAGTCCATGATGTCTCCTAAGACTCATCATGGAAGACCAAAACTATCGACGCTATATCCAAGGTATCTCTCCTTGAAACCATTAACAGACAAAGGACTCACTGATTCAGGCAACATATTCCGTTCATCCACTAGTCTCCATGCAAAAAATCTACTCCATGCCCCTTGCTAACCATGTTCTTATTCAACTTCCTGGGATGACGTCTAGTTCTAATCCATCTAGCCAAGTGCTGAAACAGTTCCCCTGTATCATTATAAATCCTTTCAGTAACTTAAATGTCTCTATCATATTATCCCTTTTTTTACCTTATCAACTAACTTTTGCAATCCACAAATCCTCAATTATCCTCATACGGAACATTCCACAGACCACCCACCACCTCGGTCACTCGCCTCTGCATCCTTTCCACCACTTCCTCATCCCAAAGAAACGAAGGTGACCAGACCTGAGAAGAGTCATTCAGATGTGGTCACATCAAGGTTTTATAAAGGAAGCTAATTCACTTATTTCTGCTTGTCAATGTGTTCTTCAATAACCGACTAATCTTGTGAGCTACTTGGGCTCTTGAGCAATATGCCTTCTAAACTCCAACTTTCTATCTACCAACTACCTTCCAAATCTATGATTTCATTAATTTTCTGGAGTATGGATCCCTCAATGTGGTACACATCTTGTAATCTTTGTATCTCAAAATGCATAAGTTTACACTTTTCCACATTAAATTGATATCCGTTATATTTTGCCTATACTGTCAGCATATTTAAATCATCCTGCAAGCTCTATACATCACTCTGAATTATCCTACCCAACTTTGCATCATTAACAAACAACTGAATATTTCCCTTCAAATTATTTCCTATATCATTTATGTACAAATAAAACGACAGTGACCCAAGTACAAATCTCTACAGCACAGCACTAGTCACCTGCCTTCTGCTGCATTCTGCTCTTTCATATACTACTTTTTGGTATCTGTCCATCACCCACCCTTTTTTCAATGTCAACATTTTCTTATCAGTTTCCATTTGCTGCAATTTGTGTATCAGAGTTCCACATGGTGCAGTCAAATACCCTTGCAAAATCCAGCCTTATCCAACCTATGTTGGGCTCTTGATCCCTTAATCCATCTCAGCTCTCACTATATCATAAAAAGTTACAAAATTACTAACGCATGATCGAACCTTCACAAAGCTGTGTTGCCTTAGAGTATCATATTTTTATCCACCCATTTCTAAATTCTCTTTTTGAACTATTCAAGAACTTTTACCGCCGCCACTAAGTGGTGTTGCCAAATGAAAATCACTAAAAACAGCTAAATCTTATAAAAAGAGCTAAAAAGGAGTTAAAAATAAAAATTTGAAGCTAAAATTTTAAAAGTTGTAACTGATACTTTTAAGTTACTTACTTTATTCAAGTTGAAGTGATACTTGCATATAAGTGGCTACATACATCGTCCATGTGGTCTTCTGCGCTTATTTCACATACGTTTTCACTTAGATTTTCAGCTTTATGAAAATATGTGGCCATCTTTCCATTATTACTCAGTGTAGATGGTGGTAAATGATAGTCTGTACAGCACTTGTTGTTATCCCTGAGGCCATACTCGACTAACAAAATAGCTGTCAGTATTGGCAATCTCATCTTGTTTCTTAATTTAGTTTTAACTACATTCATGGAACTAAAAATTCGTTCAATTTAAACATTAAAATTTGGCGGTATTAATAAATTTATTGTACACTGAGCAATTTGTTTAAATGGATTCATTCCAGATGCATCTTTATATTCTCCTGATTCAGTCCAGAATAGCTCAGTGTTTTCTATATTTGTCCATTTATTTAAGTGCATATTATTGTGCTGGTATTCAGCAGCAGCAACATCTTTTTCTGTTTTCAGCATTATTTCTAAGATGGGAGTAACATGTTCTTTTATATGTTTTAGGGTATTGTCAACAGAAAAAGAAGATATCATTCTTAAAATATTCAAAGGTTTCAGACAACCTTTGCTTAAGCTTTTTGAAGAGACCAAGAAGAAACTGTCTTGCTCTACTTCTAAGATTTCGCTCATCATTTTGCATTATTTTCTATTTTATCATTAGCTATGAAATTTTTCTTTCAAATCTGTAACCAAGATTTGGATTGGGATCCAAATAGTCATCAATCTCTGACTCTAGAAGGTTGACTCTGAATGATGGTAGCACTAACATATTAGCAATAGAGCGAATCAAACGAGAAGGGTCTTCAAATAATCTCATCTTATCCGCACTGTTAGATTCGAAAATTTTGTTAACTTTCTGAACTTGAACTAGAACAGGATGAAAAAATAAAAGGTACCACAGATTCCTTTCATCGTTGTACATTTCCCACAAAATATGAGCTTTGTAACATTTCTCAGTCACATTCACGACTTCGAAGTGAGTTTTTAATTATTCCAATCACTGGCTATAAATTCTGTCTACTGCAGATTCAATGGAGAGCCATTGTTGTACAATTGCTTACAATTTTCATAGGAGCATTACTTTCGTTGATAGTTTGATACAGCTCTTTGTATGTTGCTTGCCATGAAGAAGAACATGAAAACCACTTATACGTTTCGGCAACTAAAAATTCTAATTTTCTTGGGAGAGATTCTGCTACAAGTGTGAGACATTGCCAGTTGTAACGAAAGGCATACACATCTAATTAAAATTAAGGAGGGAATATATGCCATCAGTTGTTCATAAACTCCATTATTGACACCAACATCCAACATAACACTGGCGTTGTCTGTACCAATTGCAATGAGATTTTTAATGTCCAGTTTCTTGGCTAAGAGCTCTTTTTTCAGTGCAGTCACAATACCACTAACGTCACACTTTTCTAGAACCACCATACTCAGAAATGTATGCATAATTTTGTTGAATTTCCTGCTATAATAAATGATGGTCATTCTTAAAATCTTATTCACTGTGATATCATTCGATTCGTCTATTAGCAAGCTGAAATTTTCATCTCCAATGTCCGCAATTAGATCTTCTTCAAAATGCTCACTTGGAATATTCTTTACAATTGCAGAGCACTTAGTTCGGTGCATTTTTACCTTTGGCATAATTTGACTGTCTGGGATGATATTTTTGCAAAGACTCTACTAGATGATCGCAACTGTTGAATGATGAGTGACAACAAAGAAATAATGCTAACCTACCTTCAAAGTTCGCAGTCTCATCAGACTTTTCATAAGCATATTTGTATTAGGAACAGTATTATGGAACTGCAGTAAGATGTTTCTTAGTTTAGCTATACATTACAAGCTGACAATATTTAGCAGCTATATCACATCTTCAAAATGTACAGTAGCCTTTTGTAGCGTCACCAGGAACTTCACACAACCATTTACTAAACATTCCCATTTGCAACCACTCCCTCCTAAATTTTAGCTTATAAGCTTTATTTTTCTCTTAGCTCATTTTTGAAGAAGGGTATACAACTCTACCGCAACGAATTACGATCAGTCTTTGAAAACGTCCCACTCGTTATCGTAATTACCAACCAGAACACTGTGCAAAGACTAACTTGTAGCAGTGCTATCAACTTTAAAGCGACAAAATGGCAGACTGTTGGGCCACGTGACTGATTGACGTCATCATGCGTTTGAAGCATGTACGATGCTCGCACCAAAAGTAAAATACAATCCCTTATCAAATGCGAACATTTGGAAAACTTTGAAAACAATTTCTTTAAGAGTAAGTTATAAAAACAACTAGAAAGACTGAAACAAATTCTGAAGAAGACAGATTTAGTGCTAGGTGCTAGATTAAAATTTGTGGAGCTAGGGAAGAAAAAAAGAGCTAGATCTAGCTCGAAAAGAGCTAATTGGCAATACTGCTCCTGAGAGATTGATTGGTCTATAATTCTGTGGCAATTGCCTTCCTTCCACTCTCTCAAGACTTTGCCAGAGCTGAAACTTAAACAGCCTAGTTAAAGGCATAGCCAGTTTCTCTGCACATTCTCTTAAAATGCGAGCCAATATTTCTACATCCAATCCCACAGCTATATTTGCATTCAAATTCTGCAATATCCTAAGAACATCCAATACATCAACCTATGTTCTTACATCAGTTTCTGTCACCTCTGCGATAACAATACCTTCACTTGGATTATATGCCCTTGAAAACTGGTCAGTCAGTAATGCAACAATTTCATTTGCCTCTATTACCTCTCTACTATCTGCACTTAAGCTGTCCTTGCACACTAATTCTTCCTCCTACTTGCAACATAACGATAAAACATTTTAGAATTTCATTTTGGCTGCCCAGGTAATTTCTTCTCATAATCTGATTTTGCCTTCCTTACCATGCTAGTCATCTTTCTTGCCTGATCTTTGTATTGTTCTTGAGTTAGCTGATGACTTTTCTCCTTATATATATATATATATATATATAAGTTATCTTCCTGACCATGGGTATAAAGTGTGATATTGCTTCCTTCAGATATCCCATGTCTATCCCCAATACACTGTGAATATCGTTCTGTTAGAGATCTTTATGCTATGGTATTGTTTCAAGCTGCTACCTAACTGTATCATAATCACTTGCCTTGTAGTTCTACATATACACCTTCAACTAGAATTTCCACATTCTAGACTGATTCCACGTAGACAATTTCAACATTTTCTACCGCTCAAATCAAGATCCCGTGATCACTTTCTTCAGTTGGATGCAACGTGGCCACCTTAGTTATGGACAGATCTTCCGATCCTATAACTAGATCTAACACTCTCGTACCCAAAATCTCGTCCACCACGTTTTGCTTCAAGTAATTATCCCTCAGTGAGTGTATAAATTCAATTTCCTTCCTTCTATGTAATCTTTCCTCCTTCCAGTCTATATCTCCAAGTAGACACCGCCCATAAAATTACTCAACTTGTCCTCGTATTAATCTACTAGCAGCAACCAATTTTATATTTTGTCCTATTGGCTTCAATCTCATATCATATAGACTCAAAATAACTGCCACCTGCCTGCCTGACTGACTCATGTTTTTGCTGGCTGCAATTCATCTGTTATCATCAGCAGTGCCACACACCCTCTGTCCTCCCTGAAAAATGCTAAACCCGTCACATTCTATCCCTATAACTATGTTATCTGCTATTAGCCAAGTTTCATTAACTGTAACTTTTGGGGATGTTGCACTAACTAATGTCAAAAAACTCTCTCTCTTATTTCATTACCACATTCAATATCGTTGCTTGAGAAACTGGATTCTGCACATTTTTTTTGTTCACACACACACACACACACACACACACACACACACACACACACACACACACACACACACACACACACACACACACACACACACACACACACACACACACACACACACACACACACACACACACACACACACACACACACACACACACACACACACACACGAACGTCTGCAGCCGCCCTAATTTCTTAGCAAAGCTATTTCTTGCAAAGTTTCCTGACTAGTTTCACGCTCTCAGTGAACAAAGCTCTCTCTCTCTCTCTAGACAGCTCACTCACAGCTCACTCTGAATCCATCTAAGTGCAGTCCATTCGTATTGTACAAATATTCTATCATGAAACTCAGGTTATAGGTCTACAAACTCCACACAAAATATCAATAAGTGTTGATCTCTTTTTAGAGATCGAACATGGAATGCGCGGTTTCAAATTATTTAACGTGGATACTTAATACGCTACAAATTTATACCCGTTCGCAGGTGAGATTCATATAAAAACTTAGTGAAGATACTTTACACAGAAGCTTTTGTTTGTTTACATCCATAGTTTAAGAAAAAACTTTTGTAAGAAAAAACTTAAACTATGGATGAAAACCAGAATATTAATTTTTCCCCCAGTTATCTTAAGGCCAGAATATAATAAAAATGTTGTAACACATAATGTTTGTTTTGCAAATGAGAAATGAAAGTTTCACTATCCGATCTTCAGTATCTTCTGTATGCATCTCGTTGACGAAGCCTTAATTGCGAAGCCTACTTGTGAGAAGCGACGTAGAGAGTGACTCTTTCCATTATGGTAGTGAAGGTCGCAGAATGTTTGCACTATGGAATATCTATAACAACTTGCTGTAGGGTTAACCTAATAATTGTACTATTTAGTTTAAATTTTAAATTTTAAGTTGTACATTTGATTAATATTTTTGGGATAAGGAAGCATTCGCTGAAAGACAAATGGAAACATGAAGCAAGTGAGCATCTAAAAATAAATAATAAATTCTCTAAAGTCATTTTATTCATTAAAAGGAGTAGGTGGATATTTCTTTTATCCCTACTAACATTTGGAAATCGATAGACAACCAAACTCAGTCGTTACCGACAACTGAGTTGAAGACTATCTTAATATTCTAATCGAAATTGAATTGTCATCTTGTTATAATGTGTCAGTTAGAAACCTACTTTAGTACCTTGCCTAGTGAACTCTCAATGAGAATATCTAACAAAGAGAGAGATATTTCTAACTTTCGCATGAAACATTTATTGTTGCGCATCGGTATTGTTTAGCAAATTATTGCATAACATTTTTTTTCACTGTTGTTAATTGGCAGGCAAAGGATATGTAAAATCCCACAGATGTTGAATTGGCCGGTGTTATTTATTAAAATAGACAGCGCCAATTTTCATTGCAGGTTTTTCCCCATATCTACGCCATGGTACATCAAAGGTGCATGTTCAAAGTCATAACTATATCCTTTGCGTTAATGTATATTACATCAATAATGAAGATTATATCAGGACTGGAATCCGTTTCAACTCTAGAAAATAAAGCCAAAAGTGTAGGATACTCATTAAATAAACCAGGAGAGCCTTTAAATGGACAAACATTTAACCACACAAAAATCAATCCTACCTTATCAGATAGTCAGTTGAAAGACGGAAAAAATAACTGCAGTGAGAAAGACACAAGATTTGCAAAAGGCCCGAAACCTAAATTAACTCGTCAAGTGCATGGTGAGAGAATTTCTTTTTATTCTTCTTTCTCCATTTTTCTCTATCCTTTATATCAGGGATGCCCCAACGGTTTTCATATCAAGGATTATTTGCTTTATTTGCAGTCTGGAAATTGTCTTGCCCATTACGGAAATGTTTCAACATCTACATAAGATGTTGCAATAGAAACAGCTACATAAGAATACCCAACACTTTTTTAATACGAACCAAACATTGTAATTCCACTACAATAGTACTGCATGGAAACATGGTTATACTGTATAATCCAGAAACGTTAGAGAAGAAATGTGGAACTTGTTAAGCCACTTTTCTCAAAAAATAGGTGGGAGTTGTGGTTTCCGATGGAAAGACTGCCACCTGCAGACAATTATAAACACTCATGTTCAAAGGGATTCGAATCCACCGCTGTTATTTGTAGAGTGAAGCCCTATCCGCTCGGCCAACCAAGCCAATAATTGTAAAACAGTTTATTATTATTATTATTATTATTATTATTACTAAAAAAAAATCAGCTAACGCCTATTTTGTTCCCGTATAGGGAGTAGGTGGGGCCGTTTACCCATTCTAACTTTTCGAGACTGAGTGGGCAGTTCAATCTTCACTGGTAGCCAATCAGAGACAGCTGGCCCAAGGCTATCACTGATTCATCGCTACGCAGTGAAGGTCCCTAACCCTAACACAATGTTTTTTAATGTCTGAAAATAGCGTGGGTTGGACGGTCGATTTCCTTGAGTTTCTGGGAGAAAAAAAAAACCCGCTATCCGGTGCCAAAGATCGACTCTGGAACCCCTCTAGTCAGCGACTAGATTTGAACCACCAAATACTTTTTTCGTGCAGTCAAGTGCCGTACTGAGCTATACAGGCATTTATTATTACTATTATTATTGAAGTTAGATAGGGTTTAAATTAATAAATATATTTATTAATTTATTTATGTTTGCTTGTAATATTTAATTTTATCATCAACAATCCTATACAATTATCTTATTTTATATAAAAAATAATAAAAATCCATCTTGTAGCACTTAGGAGGGAGAAGGACGCTAGCAGTACTGTGTTTATCACAGTGTCATATTGCTACGCCCGCAAGCATTTACACGTCTTAGTGAGATGCGAGCTATTAGTGTAATGCGGCACTGTTCTTTGCGCAGTTCCACTGTTGTTTATATGCAGTTTGCGTCAGTAGTAGAGTGTTCGTAGTGCTTATCGTGTTTACTCCGTCTCTTTAAATATTTGTACATTACAATTAAAGGATTTAATTGTAATGTCCAGAAATTGTAAATCCATTCCTTTAATTACAATTAAAGGAATGGATTTTATTTTTAAGTAATTTTGAATTATACCAAACTGTACAATTTTATCGATAATAAACAATATTTTTTCATGTTTAATTTTTACCATAATTTTGATATTTTATCCAAACACGTATGCACTGTACTTACAGTATGTATGTATATTTCGAAAGTTGCAGCACCCCCACGATTTCAAGCCACGAGCCGCCACTGCTGGTGATACAGAACAATTCAGATTCTACCCAAGAATCTAAGAACAGTCTGTCAGGTAACGTTGTAAAATATGGACTGTTCCAAGTAATGCCGTTTTTTGTAGATCATATGGGGTCATTTCGCTGATGTTTAATTCTTGTAAATAGCTGGATATCTTTGTTGAAATTTGTTGAATTAATTTGACTTTTTTTTTTTTTACTATCTTCACCCAGTTTGAAAGTTGCTGACTCACTCTAAACTAACTTATAAATAACAATAAATCAGCTAACTCATTTTATTCTCTTATTGGGAATATTAGAAGCCTTCTATCTAGCTTGTAAAGACTGAGTGGTCGGTTCAATCTCCAGTAGTAGCCAGTCAGAGATAATTGACTGAAGACTATCATTAATTATAAGCAACTGCTGACAAAATAGGTAAACAAGTGCTGCCATCTTGATTTTCTTGAGTTTACGGGACGAAAAATCCGGAGGAAAAAACCTACTTGCTTGTGTTAAAGATCGACTAACCTGGGAACTGGTCATAGAAAGGCTTTGAATAATTCTTCCAGTCGGCTACTACACAAGTGTCGCTTCCGAGGAGCTACACAAACATAGTTCTAAACTAACTGTAATTCTTTATTTAGCAATGTATACTGATAACGATTGCATTGTTAAATGATATTGTTAACTTCGTCACAGGATGCTTTAGAACGGCAGGAATGTAATTGATATGCAATGCGCTGATATCACTTTCTAACCGTATGAGGCAAGTGTCTCTACTAGAAAAATTCTATTCGCACCATTTTGGAAATGGCAGGAACACTTATTATTATTATTAGTAGTAGTAGTAGTATAGGAATGAAGGCTTCAATAATAAACTTTGATTGTTAGAACGTATTAGACTTTCGCCAAACGTGTACACATTACATATCCATTGGTAAAAATACTATACAAGACGATCGATTACACTTACGACACTCTTTCACAGCTAGATTTGTAATATGCATAGAGACAATGGACTACTAAGCATTGAAAAAGTAATAAGCATTTATGTCACGAAACTTCCGTCCAAGAAAGTTCATTCCTGTTTTAGACAATGTAGGAATGCTTATAATCCACACTGAAATATATAAACACTTCTGAAATTGCTTTCCTTCTTTCTTTCTTTTTCTTTTCTTTCTTTCTTTCTTTTATTTTTTTTTATTTTTTGATTCAAGGGAACTGATGCACTGATCTGAATAACTGACTTTGCGAGAAGTAGTATCAATGAATATACTGTATCTATTACAGCATGAATAAAAATCCTTTTTTTTTTTCATTTTCATTATAAAATATAAATAATATATATATAATATATAATGTAAAATATAAATACGGTTGAAGAATGAATTTAATTTCCCAATTATATGTAAATAATTACCAGTTTTAAATTTAGTCGACAAGTGCATTTACACTTGTCGACTAAATTTATGCATAGTAAGACTCATTTACTATGCATAAATAATAGCATGCTACTTCTTATTATAGACTATTTTTTTTTTTTAAATAAGATATGCCTTCAATATTTTCAGTGGACGAGCACATTAACAGAATACTCCCAGTTGATCCTCATTCTAAAAACTGTCCTGTGGGATATCGAATACAAGATAAAGAATGCAGTGGGTCTATTTTCTTTTCATTATAGTTATTAAACTAATTTGCAGTAAAATATTTGAATATTTTGTATATATAAAATATAAATATTCGCCGAATGGTTCTTACTTTTGACTCTTGATTATGACTGTTTTTCTTTTTTTTAAAACATTCTCAACAAAAATAAACAAAAAATCATTTACTGAAATAATAGTCAACAGGCTTCACTTCGGCGAAGTAAAATATTCAAAATTAAGTGGCTATTGAATGCCACATTATTTCTTAGCCGAATAAGAAACTCAAAGATAGGAAATCTAAGAGTTTCATGCCGAATATAGAAAACTATAAAAGTTCGGCGAGACCAAGCGTAAGCCAACACCTGGTAGTGCGATGCTGGGAAACTCGTAGTAAAGGTGTAGTAAGTTCCAATCACTGTCTTTAGTATTTACTCATAATGTAAAATACAGCCCTAGGAGATGTATTTTACATTATGATGTCATCTAGGTCTACTTACTCACTGACGAGACCTCAAAAAAGGTTGAAACCGGTCTGGGTAGTGACCTTCTCTCATAATGTAGAACAATAATACATCTCCTAGGAGCTGTGTTTTACATTATGAGTAAATACTAAAGACAGTGATTAGAACTTACTCCACCTTTACTACGAGTTTCCCAGCATTGCACTACCAGGTGTTGGGTTACGCTTGGTCTCGTCGAACTTTATATAGTTTTCTGTATTCGGCATGAAACTCTTAGATTAGATTTCCTATCCTTGAGTTTCTTATTCGGCTAAGAAATAATGTGGTATTCAATATCCATTTAATTTTGAACAAAAAATAATTTTTTTCTGTACAATCCTGTCGAAATATTCTGTATTCTATTTTATTCTTTGAACGAATTCCGAAGGGTATTGGTAAGGACCATCATCCTAACAAAAGAAATCAGCATAAAAATATAGTTAAATTGTTTCCAAAAGCTAGACAACGTTTAAATGCCTCGCCTGCTCCCTATAAGGCAGCGCTTCCCAAACTGTGGGCCGCGGCCCCCTTGGGGGCCGTAGGTTTTGTTGAGGGGGTCCGTGAAATAATGAAAACAAATTTAAAATGTTTTAAGACTAAGTATAGTTTTTTTTTATTTTAAAAGAAACGTATTTAACTTTTATTATTTCTTTTTTGTTATTTTTTATATTTTAATTGAAAAATTCACACATTGGTGTTGGTTCACAAACTTTGCTTCCTGCGTATTTCGGCGCTTAATGAATATTAGTAAATATTGCTTATTCATATGTTTCATTTCAAAGCAGTGGTTAATTGTATTTACTTCGAATGCTCTCCAGGGAAGCTCCAAATCTTCCTGTCCGTTTCATCACGCGTTCGGAATCAGGGACTGTTGATATTGACTTTATATACATATGAAAACTCGTTTTATATTATCACTGTCATTTGAGCTAGTTTTCTGTTACCAATAAAAGTTTCGCATATACTTCACACATGAAAAAAAGCTTAAACAAGTTCATTGTGAGGAGATAGTAACTCGCTTGCAGTGGTGAACAACATCCCTAACAGCCACTATTCTGCAGAGGCAATAAAAACAAGTACTTTTATTATGCGGTGAATAAGGTATGAGGAGTCTGTGTAATATATTTCTCAACAAATACTGCAATTAGAGACAACTGGAATAAAAACACACTAATTAATGAATCACATGTCCCCTCATACAGAAACTATGCTGTATAGACTGAAACAAAACCATATGTTGCATGGGCAAACACAGCATCTAACTAAAAACTATTGTTATTAAATAGATGTATGTGAGTTCGATTTCCCAAGGCAGCAATAAAATTCAACGGAATATGTTAAAATTCGTAAAAGCGTTAAAACTAAGTTATATATATATATATATATATATAATGAATGTTATGGCAGTTTCACATATGGAATTCGGTTGAAGAGAGTTAGCATTTCAACTCAATTGTCAGCTATGCTTTTATCTTTCGCTTGCGCGATCTTTTGTTAATACCGCACCAATCATATGCACGCTTTAATAACCTGCCTTTGCTGTGTGTTTCGCGTTAGGCTTAATTACCGTAAAGGGAGAAAAGTCACAAAAGAGAAAAATGTTCCTGGTCCGGGGATTCCCTTATTCAGGTAATATTCATTAATTTCATGCTATCAGTCTGTGGTGTGCCAGTATCCGTAAGTGATGATATTATTTGATCTATTCTACGTTAAAAAATGTAACCCTGAGATGGATAAGTGGCTGATTAAAAAAAAAAAAAAAATCCCGCGAACAATCGGAAGAAGCAGAAACAGACTCAAAAAAAAAAAAAAAAAAAAAAAAGGACAGTATTTCATATTTTACCAGAACAATCCTCATCGTCTTCAGAACCAAATCGTAAGAGGCAAAAAATATAATATTTGCATTTGATTTTTGGAATATTCGCTGTGTATGTTTTGTATTGAATATAAATGCAATAAATATTATAATAATATATCTCTCTATTACGATTTATTTTCGAGGGGGGGCGTGAAATATTTTGATTGTTGCAAAGGGGGGGCCCTGATATCCTGAAGTTTGGGAAGCACTGCTATAAGGAATAAAATGCGTTAGCTTATAATTATTTAAATTATAAACAGCATCCGATGAAGAGAAGCGGATAAGTGGCGCCATCTCGTGGTCCCAAACACACTATATTATTAGTCTGAAATAGTACTGACTCTAATGTCGATTTCTTAAGTTTAAGGAAAGAAAAAATTTACGGAAGAAAAATCCTGCTTGCCCATGACCAAGAGTTGATAAGTAATTTTACGTTTCATCTATTTTTTCTCATTTTCTCAATTGTCCCCAACATAACTGCCTTTTCCAATGATTCACCTGCTCGCATAATATTTCCAAAGTACATCAACTTCTGATTAGCGATCGCTTCCAAGGAGCATTCTGTTTTATACTCTCTAAAATATTCTTATTTGTCCATGGGATTCTTAATAGTCTCCTCCACACCCATAATTCAAATGAATTCGCTTTCTGTCTTTCTTCTTAATAATCCAGCTTTCACATCTAAAGACGCATAACCAGAGGACGACATGATTCATTTCAGTATTGTCACTCTCTCTCTTGTCTTTATCATCAATTTATGTAGTCTGCCTTAATCCCCCCCTCCCTTCCCCGCCATCGTATGTTCTGACGACGATTAATATGACTAGCACTGGAAACAAAGCCCAACCAGAGTGTACGGTTGAGAACAGAAAAATTGTATTTCGTGAAATACATGTTTTCTGTTTTCATTTTTTTTTTTGTTTATTTTTATTTTATTTTGAAGTCCAAACATGCAAAAGTCAACGGAAAGAAGGTGACTAAAAACATATTTGCTTGAGGTGTCAATAAAACCTAGAGTCAAATACGGAAGTATGGGATAACATCTTTCTGGAAGTCAGTGAACATCTAACCCGTGTAGGCCATATCTTCACCGACACCATTTAGTGCTTTGCTTATCTACAGTGATTTAGCATGAATCTCTTACCTTTGTATTTCGTACCACTCGATTTATCACTAATACGCCTTACTCGCGAAAAACGAGTGTCTGATAATTTTTGCAATATAGTGTATAGATTATGCAATGAAAGATGCACTGAGTTTATTTTACTTGCTTCGTACAAATCCTTAATCATTTAAGTAAATATAACGTCTCTTTCTCACTTTATATATTAAGTATTTAAATCTTTTAAATAATATGTAAAAAATTGAGTTTGTTTTTTTCTCTATAGTTGCGTGTAGCCCGGGAACATATAGTCTTGCTGGGAACGTATGTCTTCCTTGTGCAATCAACTTTTACCAGCCTACTGAGGCATCTAAGTCCTGTTGGCCATGTCCATCAGGGAAAGGCACTGCCGCCACTGGAGCAGTTGCTGAAGCTGAATGTAAAGGTATGCAAATTAAACTTAAAGCATTTTTAAATGAAAGCGTTTCATCAAAAACTATTTGCTCGTGGTTGTTCTTAGAATATCAGCTCAAAATTTTATTCAAGACAATAAAATGAGTCATATCCTTGAAGTATTACCCTTATGCAATTCTTTAATCGTATTTACAACTTTATTATTATTATTATTATTATTATTATTATTATTATTATTATTATTATTATTATTAATATATATCGTTAAAAGCCGGCCTTGTTGGCCGAGTGGACGCATCCGCTCTCTGGCCAAAAGGCTGCGGGTTCGAATCCCGCAATTACAAACATCCATACCCACGGTATGGATGTTTGTAATTGTCTGTGAAAATACTAGTGGGTAGTAGATGATGATTATGATGGTGTTTGCGGTTCATTGTAGTTGGTGGATTGAGTGGTGGGGACGGAGAGTTGTAGAGCAGGTACCCTCCCTCGATGGGTCTTTGGACTCCTTGGAGGTGTCACGTAATAATAATAAATATAATTTTCTTTAAATTATTATTAATGACGAAGACATCGTGAAAATCTCATGAGTAAAGAGAAATTTTATGAAATAAAAGATGCTGATTAAATAGATCGTTAATTTTAATATAATAGTAAAGAAAATACTAGGTGTATGACACTGGTGATTTGTAGTGGAAAAATTTAAGCAAAAAATATACAGTAATACCTCGTTTTATGACGATTCTTTCATACCATGCTTTTCAATTATAATCGGGGCACGTTTGCATGTGTAAAACACAGTGATAAGTTTTAAAAGAGGTATACCGTGAGTAGACATATCGATACAAACTTAATAACGGAAAAAACTCACGTACAAAGATTATTTAATAGTATAATTTTCGCCTGTGTGTCACAGGCAACTTCGGTACATTAAGCTCAAATTAAACAATAACTGACAATTCCAAAAAGCGCCACCTCAGTAGCTGGTGTAAGATAACTGAAAAGGTTAATAACTTTCCTTAAAAAAAAAAAATAAAAAATAAAAAAAAAAAAATAAATAAATAAATAAAATAAATAAAGTACAAAAAAAAAATCAATACAATAAAAAGTTAGGAAAGATTAGCTGATTTGTAAAGTACTATCTCCCATAAAGGCGATAGACGTAAGTCGTCCGATCTGTTTAAGTTAGGAGAATGAAGTAGAGTTTCACATGTTTCTTTATAAAGACGTTCCATGAGAAACTGACTTTTGTGAAGAACTATTGTCTTTCTCCAAGTCCAGACTTTTCAGGTTTAAAGTATTCAATATAAGATTGGTGTTCTTCTAGCCGAATAGAGGCAGCTCTTCCCGTTTGTCCGAAATAAGATAATTTACAAGAGCACAGAATCTGGTAGACACCTGAATGATTAAGATGTGGAAGCTTGTCCTTAGGAGAAGTGAGAAAGGTGGAGATTTTTCTAAACGGTCGAAAGGCAACAAAAATATTCAGTGGTTTTAAAACGTTTGCTATACGTTCACTGATGGCTTGTACATAAGGGATAGTAATGCGCGTTATTTCTTCTGTATTTGAAGAGGAAGACATATTAAAACTACTCAAAGTTCTTTTAATGAAGCAATTCTTATAACCATTAGATAGAAAGGAAGAAGTTATATATTGTAGTTCTTTCTGTAAAAGATCGTCTGAAGAACAAAAGGAGTGGGCCCGATGAACCAGTGTTTTAATAATTCCTGCCTTTTGACTGGGATGGTGATGAGATTCACCATGGATATAATGGCCTGTATGAGTCTTCTTTCTACAAACTGAGAAATGTAGGTTACCATCTGGTTGGCGAAGAATTAGAAGATCTAAAAAGGCTAACTGCTTATTTGATTCTACTTCTAGGGTAAACTTGATCCTAGGATGATGAAATGCGTTTAACTTAGTAAGAAATTGTTGAAGTTCATCCGAAGAGCCATTCCATACAGCAAAAATGTCATCGACATATCTGAACGAATGAGTAGGTCTGGGAGAAATGTTGTCGAAGATACGTTGTTCAAAATGTTCCATAAAGAAATTGGAGATAGGAGAAAGAGGATTGCCCATTGCGTTTCCTTCAATTTGTTGATACAACTTATTTTTAAAGGAAAAATAACCAGAATGTATTACAAAATCAAATAATTTTACAATGTCTGAAGGAAATTCCTGTTGTAGTAATTCAATGCTTTCCGAAAGAGGCACATTTGTAAATAAAGAAACAACATCTAAACTGATCATGATATCAAAAACGTCCAAATGATGGCTTGATCAGTTATCAGTCAATTAATTGATTTAATTTGCTTAGAAGGAAGAGAGTACTGCAGACAACTGCCACCATCTTGCGATCTCTAATCCTAATACTATATATTATTTCTGAAATAGTGTGAGTTCTACACTCGATTTTATTAAGTAGATATCGGTAATAAAATGGGCACTTGATGGCGAATTTATGCACAATATATAATGTTAAAATTTCTCTGCAGATCTTAAAGAACTTAATGCACAACAAGCAGAGCCGAGTTCAAATACTTTGATAATCTGTTGGATTGTAGTTGGAATGGGATTCGTCCTCGGTCTTTTAGGTTGCCTGTAAGTATGCTTAGGAGTCATCACATATATATTTAAATTTCTTTTTAAAATTTATATATATATATATATATATATATATATATATATATATATATATATATATATATATATATATATATATATATATATAAACTATTTTCTCTGTACTATTTCAGTTATTCAAAACACCAATTTCATGACTTTATTTCCAATACTCTTTTTTTCACAACCTAAAGCGACAAACATGTATACTATAATCTGAATAATCAGTAATCTTATTCATTTAGTAAATATTTACGCGATTCAGTATCGTCTACTGGTAGAGACGATTGTACATGATAATAATAATAATAATCAGCTAAAAATAATCAATTTTTATTCCCAACTGATGAAGAGACAGGAAAACGTGTGCTGCCATCTCTTGGTACATTATTCTAGCAGAATGTATTACTGTCTGAAATAATGTATATTCCATGGTCGATTTTCTCGAGTTTAAGGGATGAAAAAACCCGCTTGCCCATGTCTAGCGATCCCAGATACGGAAAAAAAATACGGGACACTTATGACTGAGGGTGAAAGTTTAGTATGCGCTCCATCACATATGCCAGTCTTGCAAAATGATTCTAACTTTCCAAGTGTATGCATGGTAAGGTTTACTATGCACACACTTTACTGAGTATAAGTAAACAAATAGTAAATCCAATGGTTAGGCTGCATATTTTCATTAAGCCACTTTAAGTTGCCTTCAAGTGGTTTTTTACTTACTATTATAGATACAAAATAGATTGTTAATACAGTAATGCTCATCTCATCTGACAATATTATTATTAATCAACCAGTCTTGCTAACTCTTGCAATAATTTTCCGAAGAATGAATTCTGAAGAATGAAACGGGACGCATTAGCCAAAAATGGGACGATCCCGTTTTTTTACGGGACGTCTGGGATCCCTACCCATGTCAGAGATCGACTAACTCGGGAATCGGTCAAAGAAAGGCTTAGAAAAAAAGTACCTACAGTCGATGACTAGACTTGAACTTAAGTCTATCTTCGGGAGGCTTAGCACAGAGGATGCAAGCATCACTTCCACTGAGCTATACAAGCGGTTTATTTATTATATTAATGTTTTATACTATCTGAGTTTTTAAAGTATTCAATCCATGGTACTGAGATATGATTTTGAAATTCTCCCAATAAAACAAAAACAAAAACAATATTTGAGAAAAAAACGACATGAAACAAAGATGTGCATCTGTAGCACAATTGGAAGAACTATGTTATGTTGCGCTCTTCGATTGGGAAAGGCCTGAGTATGATTCTCGTCGTAATGAGAGTAATGAGCTTTTTTCAATTAATGGTGATTTAGCTGATCTCAAGGTTTTTTCTTTAGAAAACTCGGTTTTTCGTCCTGCAAATCGGCCATCAGAACCCATACAATTTATACTGTTACTGGCAGTGGCCGGTAGATGGCACTGATGGTAGTTATGTGTAGTAGGAGAATGAAGTAGTAGGTGAGATGGTAAGATGTGTCTAGCGGAGTGGAGTAGAGTACCCTCTTGCGATGAGTCCTTGACCTCCTTGGAGGGTGTCACGTAATAATAATAAATTGTCTTCTTTTCATCAGTGGAAGGGCGGTTGCATCCTCTGTGTTGTTTAGGTCTCCCAAAGAAAGACTTAAGTTTGAGTCTAGTCATTGGCGAATAGTTTTTTTTCACCCCTGAAATTCGGGTTTTTCATCCGTTAAATTAAAAAAAAAATCGACCATAGAATCTACAGGGCCAGCTATCTCTGATTGACTACCGGTGGAGATGAAACTGTCTCCTCGGTCTCCACAAGTTAGATAAGGCTAAAACGGTCTTTCTACTTCTATTTATTTATATTTATATATTATTTATTTAACTTATATTTTATTTCCCATAAGGGAATAAAAATCATTAGCTGATTTTTTTTTTTTTTTACTAAAACAGCGTAATTCAGAACGACGTAGATCTGTAAGTCTACATGGAACAAACAGCGAATGCTGACCGTCAATAAAGATTACACAACTTAGGAGTGAATCATATAGTATTAAATCTATCTACTAAGAATATTATTTGATATTAATTTTGCTTTAATTTCAGAATAGCAGTCGTCACAAAATGCAAAGAGTCGTTAGGTTATGAAAAAATGGGCAAGTCTCATATGGTAAGTTCATGATTTTTTTAAAGGTTAAATAAACTCTTTAAAATTTAAAATTGTATTATATTGTTTTTCACAGCTTGTATTTTGGTGCTTATTTTTAAGAGTTCTATATTATGCCTAGTATGATCATTTACAAAATTTGTCTAACACAATAGCGAGACGTTTTACATGAACCCCAATATATTTTTCATAATTTCTAATAAAAGATAACAAATATAACACACACACACACACACGCGCGCGCGCGCGCGGTTTAACTTAAAAACGCATTTTAATTTATGAAATTATTTATTTATAAAAAAAAATCAACACTTGAATATATTAATAATGTAATACTGTATATAAATATTTGTAAAACTAAAGTTCTAATTACTGTACTTGTCAAATGACAAAATCTTCAATAAATCTGAGAGGTCCTTTAAAAATTTACGAAATTCCAAGCATGAAAAGGGAAATTACAATTGACAACAAGCATTGCTTTCAGAGTCAAAACGGATAGTTGTGTTTTTTTCTGCTATCCACAATTTATTCATCTGTGAGAAAATTAGTTAAAAAAATATATTGAATCACTGAATTGACTCAAAATGGCGAAATTTTGAAAAAGAAGGTGATTAGCAGATGCTCTAAAGGTTTTAATGGGTTTAACAGCATTTACAGGCGATCTAGTGAAGTGAGACAACAAGGTGGTAGAATTGCCACCACAAGGAGGAAAAATAGAAAGCATTACAGAAGGTCTTTTAATGACTCGTAGAGAACCGGGTGTCATAAAGAATCAGGGAACTAGGGCCAGAAATACCTGAGGATATCAGTATGGAAACAGTGTGGAGAGAAGTGGTGTGAGGCAGGGGTTTTCAACACCAAATATCCACAAATTCAGGGTTCTGTTCCTCTAGCTGGCGAGCATCATATCGTAACTCAGAAATCATTTCCATGTGCATAGAATTCAGTGACAATAAATGAGCCAAACTGAGTGAAGTTACAGTGTTTAGGATGGCCTGTCATCACCTAAGCATTCTATGATATGACTTTCACTGCTGTTGGATTAGTCGACACTTCAGTCGCATTTCAGAGCAACTTGAACCAGTGGGGATACGCAAGCATTAGTTTTCCTTGTTATATGCCATCTGAATCATCTGTATCATTTCACATTACACAGAATATAACAGACATCACTCTGATTAGCCTAGTTCAGGGCCAGGAGGCTACTTCTGCTGGGAGCGCCCCCCCCCCATCAGGAGATAGTGAGTAACTTGTCTGCTTAATGAATTCACTAAGCTACAAGTGCTAGAAAAAGGGGGCTATGACTGGTGTACGATATTGCAACGAAGTTCTTCAGCGTAATGTTCGATTGTTCCGTGGTGCTGTGCTGTAAGCTAAAAATTCATTTTTATGGATGGCAATGCCACTCCACATCATACACGAGCAGTGGAGATAGTTCTGCAGACTGAGATATTAATCGAATCGAGTGGCGAGCACTCTTCCCTAGATCTCAACCTCATAGAACACATTTGGGAAGCAATAAGAACACGCAATTGCTGCTCGAAATTCTGAAAGAAGAGTGGGACAGTTTTCTTCAAGAACTCCTGAATCACTTGATGCTAAGCATGGTACGATGTTGTGAAAGCAGCATCGAAGTTCGGGATGGAGTCGGTGGACATATACCATATTGAAATCTCTCTCTGCATAATTTTCTGTAAGCACTGTACATTTATTCCTTGACATCCTTAGGAAATTTGTAACTTTCGCCGAAAACGTATTGCAATTTCGTTTTTACGAAAACTATAACACATTTTTTGCGTAATATAATTTATTAGTATGCTAGCTAAATTTATGTTCATGTTTGGCTGTAGTCATGTAAATGTTTTCATATAGGTATAAATGTAGTTCTTTCTTAGCTTTTGAACACCACTGTGTACATACACACACACACACGTGTGTGTGTGTGTGTGTGTGTGTGTGTGTGTGTGTGTGTGTGTGTGTGTGTGTGTGTGTGTGTGTGTGTGTGTGTGTGTGTGTGTGTGTGTGTGTGTGTGTGTGTGTGACATTATTGATTTACTCGGCTGTGGGACATATTTGAAGTAGATTAAATGACTGGAAGACGAGAGATAAACATAGAAACACAAATTTTTATTTAATTAAAGCTGAAAGCTAGTTTTCTCTTCTTAGAAGACTACATCAAGTGCATTATATGAAAACAGAAATACAAAAAAATTGCAAGAGAAAAGTATAAATTAAATCGCCAACGTATTACTGCCATTTGAAGGCGTTCCGGATATCACTGTAGGAGACGTACGTGGTCGAGAGATTTTCGCGTTTACGAGATCATGACCAGATGTACATTCCCAACAATACAGTGGTATCTGTTCTCTGTTCATAAATGACCTATTCAAAATATCCATTAATTCTATCCACACCTTTGCAGAGAATAGTTCTCTCCTCTCATTCTGCTCACTTGACAAACCATGCAGTGCTCGGACATCTCAGGCTATAAGATCACCTACAACAAGTGCCTTAAACACTGATTTAGATACTATCCTTCAATGGGACGAGGATAACCTTGTCATGTTTAATGCCACCAAAACACAGTTTTACCTTTTCTCCCATAAAAGAGATCTCAACTCAAATACACTTATCCTTAGTAATATGCATATCACTAGAAAGATCAGCTCTCTCTGCTTGTTTGGTATATGGTGTATTTACCTTCATTCACTCCTAGCATAAACACATCACATCAAGAACCTCCTCATCATCATAAAAAAAAAGGCATTCTCTTTCGTTCAAGAGGGATATTTTACATCCAACAAACTCTTAACCTACAGTATATACAAATTCAAATTTGCTCATGATTACAATACTGCTCACGTGTTTGGGGGTAGTGCATCTAAAATTTCCCTCAAAACCCTTAATAGGCTCATTGATGATCCCTTTCTTCCAGATTCACTTCAACCTCTATCTCACAAATGTAGTGTTTCAGCACTGTGTCTATTCTACAGGCACGCTCATGGTCACTTTTCCGTGTTCCAGTGAACTGGTAATCATCATTTCTCCACTTTCTGTTACGCCTGTTAATACAAGTGCAGCAGCTGCCCCATCATCTCTTTAATATACAACTTCAAACACACCGAAGCTGCTTCATATCTTCCTATTTTTTCCGTCCTCTGTCCTCTGGAATAACCTTCCTCATGAGGCATTTCCAAATAACTACAACCTCCAGCTCTTCAAAAGCAGAAGAGAGAGAGAGAGAGAGAGAGAGAGAGAGAGAGAGAGAGAGAGAGAGAGAGAGAGAGAGAGAGAGAGAGAGAGAGAGAGAGAAATCAATAAACTTTTATACCAGCCTTCATTTTCAGGATATTGGTGTATTATTGGTACAGGTGGTTACGAGTTTTGGCTTTCACGAAACCATGACTACGTGTACCTGCCCAACAATACAGTGGTTGGGTACGTATTGTTGAACAGAGAAATAGGGTAGGTGATAGAACACAGCCTTGAGGCACACCAGCATTGATGGTGAAGCTCGAAGAGTGGAAGAAATCTAACATGAACGGCAAAGAATGACCAGAGAAAAAGTTGGCTACCCAATTACAGAGGGTGCCAGTTTGTTTAGTAGGCCTCGAAAGCTTTAGAAATGTCAAGGGCGACAGCACAAGTTTCTTCGAACCTTTCCATGGAACGTGTCTGTTGGTGGGAAGCTACGAAGTCAGCTATGGATCTTGAATGGTAGAATCGGTACTGGTGGTTACTGATTAATCGGTGAGCCTCTAGATAGTGGAGGAATTGGTTATTGATGACTTTCTCCATTATTCAGGAGAGGATTGAGGTCATGGCAGTTCGTCGGTAATTTGACAGGAGACTTCTATCGCCCTTTTTCGGAATAGGATGGAGCTGAGATTGTTTCCATGCATTGGGATAAGTACCAAATATGTGTAATAGATTATACAAACGATATAGGATGGGTATTAGCTCTAGAGCACAATGTTTAAGAACAATTGTAAAGATGCCATCAGGATAGAAGGCTTTTTACTATCCAAGTTATTTAGTATTTTTTTTTAATTTCTTTTCGGTCGAAAAACTACGCAGGTGTATGGTGTTTGGATTTGTGTATAGTAGGAGGTAATTTCCCTTGGCCGTCTATGAAGAAGTTAGAGGAAAAGAATAAGGCAAGGAGGACAGCTTAATCTTTGAGTGAAGTAACAGTGCTTCGATCAGGATGGGAGAGATGTAAGTTCAGGAGAAGAGAAATTGCGTCCAACAGCCTTAGCAAGAAATCAAAAGGCACAGTTTCCATTTGAACCGGAGGAAATTTCTGCTATTAGCCTTTATAAAATCAAATATTTGGATCTGATGGTGACTGATTTGCACATGTTGCATGTTTTCGCTTCAGTTCTTGATACGAGCTACAAGTGATAGGCTAAATATTTTTCTTGGACTGCCTTGATACACTTTCGGTTGAACCAGAACTTGGAAAATGGATGCAGATTGTATGTGTTGAATAGGGGATGAAGGCCTTTATGCAGTGAGAATAATTTCTATGACTTGTCCGCATCAGTTGTTAGGGTCATATGAGCGAAAAATAATCAGATCAAGGAAAGGAGGGATTAGAAATTCTAGAGGGTATTCCAATTGACTAATTTGTAGTGCCAGAGGATGCGAGGTTGGGAGAAGTTGGAGGATGGGTATTTTGTGGGAGAGGAAACTTGTACAAGACAAGATTGTAGTCTGAGTTGATAATATTTCTGCTATTCGCTAGCAGTTCGATGCTTGTCTATTGCAGAGCAGATCAATTCTTCATTCAAATGAAAACACACGAAGAGCCTTATTCAGCTGTGTGCTTTTTCCCCTCAATTCACTCATTGGTTCGGTAGAAATGCTACTTTACTAGGGAATTATTATAGAAAAAGATGGTTTCCCGTTCCCATCCTTGTCCAATAGTGCTATAGATATGTATGTGTGTGTGTGTGTGTGAGAGAGAGAGAGAGAGAGAGAGAGAGAGAGAAATTGCTATGCCTGGTTTGAGGGACAAAAAACCCGGGTTTCTAGAAGAAAAAAGCCTTCCACCACTGTATGAGACCGCCTATCTATCTATCTTACCTTTGATTGAAAAATCTTGATACAAGTCACCTGGCTTAATAGACGGTATTCGAACCCAGGTCTATCCAACGAAAGAACTCCATTAAAACCTACCGAGCTACGGAGGCTGTGTTTAGCTGTAATAAATATTTGCAATAAAATGCACATCATATTTAGATTTTAATTCAATTTTATTAAAACTGAGTTACACCAAAGTCGTAAAATGTAATAACTTATATAACCATACTACTTATGGAATTATTGTTGTTGTTGTGTTTACCGTTCCGACTAAACTAACTCATTTTTAAAATTCCAAAAACGAGAACAAGAAACTATTATTATTATTTATTTTATTATATTTTTATTTTTAGAAAAAGTCGGTTAAAAAGTATACTGAAAATGTTTATCAGAAAATTCAGTCTTCGCCGCCAACTCCTCCTCCTCTTCCTGATACTATACCTCTCACTAGATACAGACCTGTACTTGCAGATAAAGCGGGGACCAGAAAAGCAAGTGAACGACCAGCAAACTATATTCGTTCCGTTCCCGATCTTAAAAATGGAACGAACTTAAAAATAGCTGAGACAAATCTCATTTATCGTGATTATCCTCAGGATTTGTTGCTCAGAAAAAGACTAGACGAAATGAGCAGTACGGGAGACTCCAGTGAATCTGTGTCTTCAGAACCGAAAAGCAAAGACACAGACCTGACTGAGAAACTTATATCCTCCGATATTAATATGCAAGCATTCGGCGAGGTCACAAATATCCATGCTGAAAGAGAAAGAAATTTAACAAGTAATGCATCAACTGATTCCACAGAAAACAGTAAAAAGACATCTTGGTTAAATGTGCAAAGAAAGCATACACCAACAGAACCAACTATATCATATGAAGGGAGAATTCGAGGAGCCTCCGATTCGAATAGCAAGACGAAAGAAAAACAAGAAGGAGAATCCATTTCCGCTGCTCGTCATAATGCTCCATTCTTAGTACACAACAGTCAGGCTATTTCCATGGAATATATAATGCCTAGAGATCAACATTCTTTCCCTAAAAACGCAACCAAAAGTACGACTGCCCTCAGACAAGAAAAATCGGAAACGTTTACTCCACAGAATATTCAGCAAGCATACATAGCCTCAGGAAAATATACCCTTCCGGAAGACATTTTTGTTAGGAAAACTTCATTAGTTGGACAGAATAGAAATGTTTCTTCTCATAGTTTTGCAGAACTTCGATTAAAGCTTCCTTGGACATATCAGTATCCTTTATTTACAGAAAGACAAAAGCATTCTTCTTCTTCCTCTTCTTCTGCTGCTGTTTCTTCTACTTCCCCATTTACGAAGGCGGCTTTTGAATCGAAGAGTTTAGATGAAGAAATTCTTCGTTCTAGAAACTTAAGCTATATTGTACTTAGTAGTGATATAATATCTCCTCCTCCTCCTCCTCCTCCCCTGCCGGCATCTTTTGTAATACCTAAATGATGATTTGCAATTAATAAAGACTGGTATTTTAGTTTAAAAATGATTTTTGTGTTCCAAGTCTTTGCCTGCACAAATAAAATGCATTATACTTAGTCATCAAGTTATCTGAGAAGTTTATAAGCTCTTCTAAATTTAAATTATAAGCTATGTCCGCCTCTATCGATATAGTTGCTAGACTAATCAATTCTTTCTCGGGTCATTGATGTTCGCAAATACCGCATTTTTCCATCTATAAGACGCCCCCTGTGTGTAAGACGAACTCTACTTTTTCGAACCCAAAATTAAGAAATTAATATTTTGAACATAAAACAGAACACATTTGATATTTTTTTAAATATTCAAAGTATATTTAGTAATTAAGTAATATTTTTAAGATACCTACTAAGATGCCTTTTTAAGGATGCATTTTCTTGGCTAACTTGATTCGTGTGTTCTCATGGCCAACCCTTCTTTCCTCATGAAGTTGAAGCACCATTTAGCCTTTCCTGTGAAATCAACAATGTTCCTGTCTCTTGCAAACCTTTTTGCCTCATATTGAATAAGCTTGGTTGACACACATATCCTACTCTGGCGCTGCTCCATAATCCAAGTAGTCTTAAGCTTCTGATCCAAGTTTGGCCATTTTGCTGGTTTTCCTCTTAAGGCCCTCTTCTTTTTTGGCATCATGAATAGTTGTTCTTCCTGTTTTCTCCACTGTCTAATCATATACTCAGTGGAAGGAGGTCAAAACTGTCTCTCTGAAGCTTTATTTCACGTTCTTTTGGTAAATGATGAACTTTTAACTTGAATTTTGAAGAAGATGACAATCGTTTTTTTTTTTTTATTTTTCGGACATTTTTATGACGTCAATCGACAGAGTTAACAAAAGCTAGTGATTGGCGGAAGCCTGCTCCCGGATCGACAAGGTACGGCAGTTCCGCCACGGCAGCCGCGGGTATCTCAACCGGTTACCCCCCCCCCCACACACACACACTCACACACACACACCACGTGTATAAAATGATCCCCAATTTTGGTCTAAAAGTTTTAGAAAAAAGTATCGTCTTATACATGGAAAAATGAGGTAATTTTTAATCAGTTTAAGCTTGGAAAAACTTCTTTCCGCACTTGCTACGCTAACAGGAATTCTTAACAATATCCTCAGGGCAGTGGTTACGTCGGGATAAATTTCCACAAATTTTGGTAATTTTTGTAATTATTTTTGGTAATTATATATATATATATATATATATATATAATTAATTGAATTAATTAATAAAAGTTATATTGTTGTTTTGGAAGGCCTGAATTTATAAATAACAGTGTAAACATCTCAATAACTGTGTCGATTCTTATAACAACTTTATCTTGCTGAAACTTGACCATCATTCTCCTTCCTAGATTAAAGCTTGAATTCTAACTCAGAATGTAGAAGAAAAGAAAAAATCATTCGGAATATTCTAAGGGTAATACACAAAGTGCCCACAAAACGTAGTGTCATATATAGCTCGTTGACTGTTTTTTCTTCTGGAATAATCTCAGAAAAGATAAATGCCCCAATTATTATACTCTTTCCTTAATCAGCTGTTCAGTTTCAATAATGACCCTGATGTACCTAATGTACCTGCTGTACCCGATGAGCTATAGCAGGTGTACCTCAGTGAAGCATTTGTATACCATAGTTGGTTGGTTGGTTGGTTGTTTGGAATTACAACCGGAGCAACTAAGGCTATGAGGGCTATTAACTGTGTGTTCGTTTGGATTGTTTAGCTGTTATGGAGAATAAAAACTCCGATTTTCTGCGGGAAGAAAAAAACATTCTACTTTAATAAAGTCGGCTTAATTCTCCTGCACTCGAACAGTCTTGAGAAATCTTTTTACGTCTGAACGGGCAGAACCCACTCAAACCTTTGCGACCAAAAGATAAACGTCGAATCCTCTGTTCGCATGCGTTTAGGAATAGAATAGGATTTTTTTTTTTTTTTGAAACTTTTCATGAATTTAAGATTAAGAAAAAAAAAAAAGGTCTTATAATCATCGGGATGCTGACGTTTACGGATATACGAGCGATCAACTTTTGATTTTTCCCAGTTTTGAGGCAGGAAATTGCTAACTATTTAGAGAAAATTTTTCCAAAACAGTACAGTAATAAACATCGGTGCGTAAAATTTAAAAAAAAAATTATTTAACTATTTTTGTCGATGTTTCTGCTACTCTAATGCTAGACTGCTGAAGAAAGACTGTTATAGGTTTATTCTAGTCAATGAAAAGGGAAACTTTGTTTAAGCCTTTTTTTTTTTTTAGCCAAATCCCCGAGTTCTTGTATCTCAGGCACAGTAAACTCAATTTTTTTTATTTTTAATTTTCTCCTGGAAATTAGTTATTGATGACTTCTAATTGTGGAGAAAGGCTTCCTATCGATTTCTAAAAAACAGAGGACAAAGGAACTCTGCATGATCTGTTTGGGAAATAAAAAAGGAGTTAGCGAATTTATTTTTATTTATATACATTTATTGTATTTTTGTATAATTTGCAGGAGCTCCGCTGATGTTTATTTTTCATATAACAAAACGGATTCAAGTAATTTATTATTACTCATTCTAAATTAAACAGGAGAGGATTCATTCATGTACTCGGAAATAAGTCATTTTAATTGTTTACTTTATTGTGATATTCGGGAAAAAATGTTTAAAATAATTAAACATTATTTTAAACTCTTCTTCTTCTTCTGCAGCTTCTCCCATTTAAGTGGGGTCACTGTTTGTAATGAGTCTCCTCCACACACCTTCCTGTCTTGGGCTGTCACCACATCCAAGTTCTTCATCTTCAAGTCCTCTTCTACCAGCTCCCTCCATCTCTTCTTGGGCCGCCCACGCTTCCGCCTTCCTTGCACATCCATCTGCATGACCCTTCTTCCCACATATTCGTCCTCCCTCCTCATCACATGACTAAACCATCTCAACCTTGCCTCCTGTATTTTTGCTCCTAAGTTCGTAACTTTCACTGTTCCCCTGACATAGTCATTTCATGACATAGACGATCCTTTCTGGTCACACTGCACATCCACCTAAGCATTCTCATTTCTGCTACTTCCATCCTGCTGATGTTATTTTTCCTCAGGGCTACAGTTTCTATAGCATATGTCATAGCTGGCCTGATAAATTTTGCCTTTCAGATTGATCGGCACCCTCTTATCGCATAACACTCCAGCCATCTCCCTCCAGTTCCTCTAACCCGCTTGTATCCTGCATCCCACTTCCTTCTCAGCTCCTCCATCTTCTTCCACTGTTGAACCTAAGTATCTAAAGTCTCTCACCTTCCTGATGACATTTCCTTCCAGCTCCAGATCTGTCTTCTGGCCGCCGCCGACTGCGCAACACATATACTCTGTCTTACTTCTGCTCAGTCTCATACCTCTCTTCCAGTACTTTTCTCCATCTTTCCAGTTTAGTTCCCGCTTCTTCTCTTGAATCTACACACAACAAGATGTCATCTGCATACAACATTGTCCAAGGCGCATCTTCTCTCACCTCCTCTGTTACCACCTCCATCACAATATTAAACAGAAACGGACTTAATGCTGACCCTTGATGCAAGCCAACTGTTGCTTGAAAACAGTACTCGGAAATAAAGTCATTTTAATTGTTTACTATATTGTGATATTCGGGAAAAAATGTTTAAAATAATTAAACATTATTTTAAACATGTTTATTTATTTATGATTCACTAAATTTAATATAATTTATACTAGATTATGTATATTTAATATTGTCGATATTTTCAAACAATTCAATTTGTGTGTGTGTGTGTGTGTGTGTGTGTGTGTGTGTGTGTGTGTGTGTGTGTGTGTGTGTGTGTGTGTAGGCGAGAGAATGCGTTTCGAAAATTAAGTATCATGTTTTTCCTAAAATTCGGAAACAAACTGTGTTTTCTAAATTGATTTTGCATATTACGGCATTATAATTAAAACTAAGAAGAAAAAAAAAACTATATTTACCATTATCAAAAGTCGATATATATATATATATATATATATACATACAGTATATATATATATATATATATATATATGTATATATATATATATATATATACTGTATGTATAATATGTATCCCATTTTACCATGCGTGTTGTGCTCAATGGCATGTCATTGGCTTTGTGGAAAGAAAACGAATTAGTGATCTGATAGGGAGGTTAATCTTAAACTATCTGCATACGTTATGGCATCGATTGCAGGTATTCTTATGGCCGGTTTCTCTGTTTTCTGAAATGAAAAATTTGCAAAAAGGGAACCCTATCAGCTGATACGAGAACGGCTAACTTACGTTCAATTGAAAATCCCTAGACGGAATGCGAACCCCAGGTCATTCTCATATATCTACAGAGTGTTTCAAAATTATGTATACACACATTACATACAGTATATACAGTATATATTTCGTGAACATTCTGAAACATTTTAATATGTTTTATTTTTTATTTTTATTTTTTTTTTAAAGCTCAAGAACATACAGTTTTCTACAAGAAACGAAACTTAGAGGAGCTCTTCCTTCAACACAGACACATGAGCGATATAACATTTCTTGATAGATCAGTTACAATCGTTTGCAGTAAATTAATGTGGCCATTAAGTGTAATTTTTTAATTCTCTTTGAAAATCAGCGGCTCTACAATTATGGAAAAAACTTATTTCTACATAATTTCAGTTATATAATTCCTGTATGAATTACAGTCTGAAATAACATATTTTGTTAATAAATTGTTAATAATAACACATAACTATTATAATTCCTGAAATAGCATTCAACACAAAATATATCTTCTAGAGATATAATAATGTAGCACATTTTGTATGTTTATTTATTTATTTTTGTAATCTTTTTGATATTCATTTTCATCATCATCATCACCATCAAATTCCTGATATATACCCTCAAGGGGTGTACAGGATATGATAGTACTACATGAAAAATTTACATCATTACCAACTTCCTATCTACAATTTTCCTCCAAATCGATCCATTACCTGTCAAGGCTTCAACACTGTGTGATCTTATATTCCTATCTTCTAAGGCACTTTTTACATTATCAATCCACCTACATCTTGGTCTTCCTCTGGGTCATTTTCCTGTCAACCGAGCAGAGAACACTTGTTTTGCTAATCTTTCCTCGCCCATTCTGTTTAAGTGACCACCTGAGATCAGCTCTGCTAATGCATTCCTGGATACTGACAATGTCAAGTTTTTTCCTAATATCCTTGCTTTTAATATGATATTGCCACTGATGCCATCTGTTCATGCCGCTAATCTTTCTTAGGACTCTCATATCTGCGGTCTCTAGTCTTTGGTCAAGTGTTTTATTTCTAACCCAGCTCTCAGATCCATAAGTTAAAATTGGTTTGAACACTGTCTTGTATACAGCTAATTTAGTCTTTTGGCTAATTTCTCTCTTATTCCATATAAATGTATTCAATTGACTTCCTACCATACCAGCTTTGTTGATTCTGTTGCCTATTTCCATATTTAATTAACCATCTTCACTAAAAATTGTGCCTAAGTAGATGAAATGTTTTACTTGTTCTATACGTTCTCCATTCACCATGCAGTTGATATTTCCAATACTTTTACCTATTTTCATATTCTTTGTCATTTTAATGCAGACCTTCATACCAAATCTATTAAAACAGTTATTCAATTTAGTCAGAGAATCTTGCAGACTTGTAGCAGATTTATTTAGAAGTATAACATCATCCGCATAAAGCAAAGAGCTGACATTAACAACTCCAATTTTGATATCAGGTTTAATACCACTTTCCTTCATAATGTGATCCATATAGATAATGAATAACAGAGGGGATAATGTACATCCTTGTCTGACACCAGATTTAACATTAAACTATTTTCCAGTATTTCCTTCAATTCTAACTGCTGACTTACAACTCAAACAAAGACTAAGCATTGTTTGATATAATGTCCCATTGACAACATATAACTGTAGCGTATTGAATAACTTATCTCTTGGCACCTTGTCATATGCTTTTCCCAGATCTACAAAACTCAAATACAGATCATTGTTATATTCCTTGTTATGATTTCTCAACTATCTCTAGTTAAGTGACAGCCTGACAGCCTCTATTTGGCCTGAATTCAGCTTGTTCTTCACCAAACTTCTCTTCCACAATCCTTCTCAACCGTTTCTCAAGTTTACTTGCACATATCTTACCAGGAACACTCAGTAGGGAAATGCCTTTATAATTCTCACATTCAGTTTTATTTCCCCTTTTTATATATGGGTACCATGAGAGCTCTACTCCAATCATCTGGAATTCGTCCCTCTGTCCAAGCCTTCTGAACTAAGCAGTGCATCCACTGTAAGACTTTTATACCACCATATTTCAACATTTCTGGTCGAATATCATCTACTACAGCTGCCTTTACACATTTCAGGCTTTTGATGACTTTTTCTACTTCAAGTATGGATATGTATTCCTGACTGCAATCCCGGCCACTGTTTTTTTAACACTGTGCTGTCATCACTGCTTGTTCCATTTAGCAATTTTTTGAAGTAATTACTCTACACTTCAAGGATATCTTTTTCTCCTGTTTTCATGTCACCTTTATCATCTCTAATTCTTTTTACTGCACTCTTTTCTTCATTTCTGAGCTTCTTCAACAACCTCCAGAATATCTTGCCACTTTCTTGATATTTATTTTCTATGTTCTTACCAAAATCTTCCCATGACTTTTGTTTAACCAATTTTACACAGTGTTTAGCTTTCTTACATTTGTCTTTGTATTCTCTAAGAGCATAAGCTGACTTATTTGCCAACAACTTTTGGTATGCTTTGTTCTTTTCCTTCGCTGCCTCTTTAACTTCCTGTGTCCACCATGGAGTTCTGATTTTTCTATCCTTGCAGGCAATCTCACCACATGCCTCTCTGACTGAATCAATCAGTGTTTTCTTCAGGGCTTGCCACTGAATCTCCAAGGTTTGATTCCTATTCTCAAACTCTTTCATTTTTTCTTCAATAATCTTTATGTATTTTAGTCTACAGTTCACATCTGAGAGCTGCACAACTTTTATTCGCTCTAAAACTTTCTTACATGTTATTCTTTTTAATATGAAATTCAATTTTATCCTGCTCAAGACTAAATGGTGATCACTTCCAATTTCAAATCCTCTGTACACTCTAGTGTCTTGCAGTAGTTAGAAACCATCACTATCAACAATAACATAGTCAATGAGACTTTTCTTCTCTCGATGTGAATTTGTGTACATTTTTATGTTGGAATATGGTGTTAGTAATAACCAGTCAATGTCCTGAGCAGAAATCCAACAGGTATTTGCCATTTTTATTAGCTTTGCTCTTTTCTCCAAATTTTCCCAAAATATTTTTGTATGTCTGACAATCATTTCCTATTCTGCTATTTAGATCCCCAACAAGGAACAACATTTCATTTTTTATTGTGTCAGTTGCTTTCTCTAAAGCATCAAAAAATTCCTCCACTTCTACCTTAGTAGAACCTTCTGTGGGACCATAGGTACAAATAAGTCTCATTGTCCAGTTCCCCATTCTGATATTTGCCCACATTACTCTACTTGAGACTGACTGCCATTCAAGAAGATTAGCCTTGTATTTTGTGTTGAATAGTATGGCTACTCCTTCTTTTCTTTGATTGTCATTGCCTGAATATAACATTTTGTATTTATTGCTCAGAAAGATCTCACCAGTTTTGGCCTTTTTTGTTTTAGTCACCCCTATTATGTCGATCTGGTATTTCTCCAATTCCTCAGCTTTCTCCATTTCTTTGCTATTCCGGTTTCTTATGTTGATAGTACCGATCTTAAACTCTGGTGATGTTGAGTTGGGGGTGAGTTTTAGGATTTTTAGGATTTGTTCCAGTAGCTGACTTTTCGCTGTTTGCTCTGGTTCCCTGGTGAAAACAACTGGGGCCTTGTTTAACCGGGCGACGTCCCAGCCGACATGAAATTCTGTCATGTTTTACCATTATTTGAATTTTTGGTTTAAGCAAATAAGAACGTAATTTGATCGGCTAAATTCTAAATTGTCACCCCATCCTCGTTTGTTCAGTATCCAGGTAGATACCTAACAGGGTGCACCATGTTAGGTATCTCCCTACGAGAAGGTGAGGATTGGACATTAGGTCAGAAGCCCTGGTCGGTTCTCCGTTTTTCCTTTCAAGGATATGTGTAGGTCTCCTCAGTTATGTAGCTTTGACCCTTAAGCACCCCTATTTTCATTTTAATTCTACACATTACTTCTCTTCTGCTCAACTCTTAACACTTGAGAAATTCCAAATCGGCACAATCTTAGAACACTGTTGTCATATCTCGAATGGCCCACCAAAGTTCTCGTATATAGCTCTTGATTGCTCTAGAATAAAGCTATTCGTTCAGCCTTCTCTCATTGACGTCATCAAATCTCTTTTTTATAGACGCTTTGTTTTTGAACTGCAGAGAACTGGCAGCTACGACCCCCCCCCTTTCAATTACGTACGAACACAGGCAACTGCTGGTCAAAATCTATATACTGTTTGGTTTCATCAAAATTGTCATCCTCTTTCTATGTACAGTAATGCAATATACAGATATTTGTGAATATCGTTAGGAGAGAGATTGAAGTTAATCTCCAAGTGTGAAACCACTTCCTCGATTATTGGAAGTCTGAGGCGGGTTCGAAAAGTTCTTTACTTGTCCTCTAGAGAATCGTTTGCGGATTATAAAAACAACATAAAATTAAGAGAAAAAGAATCTTTATCACCCACATTACTAATGTAACGTTTACACCCTTCCTTGAATAATAGTCTCACACACACACACACACACACACACACACACACACACACACACACACACACACACACACACACACACACACACACACACACACACACACACACACACACACACTACAGCAAAAAAAAAGGGCGTGCTACTGATCTCACTCGATGTACAAGGAGCTTTCGATGCTGCTTGGTGGCCATCCATAATCAATCAATTAAGAGATTTAAAATGTCCAAAAACCTTACTCGATCTTACAAAAAATTATTTAACAGACAGAAGAGCAACCATGACATTAAAAACCACAACTGTACCGAAAGAAGTCAAACGAGGCTGCCCGCAAGGTTCCTGCTGTGGACCAAGCTTCTGGAACATCCAGTACGACTCGCTATTAAGACTTCCTTTCACTTCTGAAACAAAAGTTATAGCTTTCGCCGATGACACGATGAATGATTCGGGGGCGCGACGGCTTGCAATTAGAAATAACAGCCAACGAAGAACTCTTTAAAATTGCAGAACGGGCACGCGAGAAGAAAGTTACATTCAATAGCACCAAGACTAAAGTGCTCCAGGGTTGAATGCTGGTCTTGAAATTCACACTTGCTCTTGTATTCAGGGAGTGAGAGGTGTGATTGAAGTCTGATTAGCGGAATAATGAATTACCGACCATTTAAAACTATATATTTAGAAATTTATGTACATTTAATCATACAAATACAGCATTTATTTTACAAATGATATTCTATCTTTTTCAATTTAGCTACTTGAATACAAATTCTACCCTACGGTTCTTCTTTATGAACTGGACAAAACATCGTCGTAAAAAGTTGGTTGTAACTTAATTTTCCCAAGCAACACGCACACTTCTAAAAGCCGGCTGAAGCTCACTGGCTAGAGCGACGTTGACTGCGTATGGCCTGTGTTTAAGCAACAGAGTGAGACGACGTGAAATGGCTATGCGCGCGCATGAAATCACAGTGCTGCTGCGAAGACTTGGAAGCTCCTACAACCGAGCAAGCCAGGGTAGCTTTGATTAGACGAGCAAGCATCGACCTTCGATACACAACGCAAAGCTCAATTATTGCTGTGCAAGCTTAAGACGTCTTCTGTCTACAAAAATAAAAGCCTAAATGGAATGCTTATAAATGCATGCATTTATTAACAAATAAATATTACTTCTTTCTCAAGTAATGAGCTTGCGCAGCAAGCATAGCAAGCATGGAGAATTCGCCGCTGAAGTGCTACACATCTCACGTAAAAAAATCAAACAACCTGTAACGGTCTTCCTGAACGGAGAAGTTCTTGAGGTAACAGTGAGCTAAAATACCTAGGAGTAATAATAGATGAAACATTTACCTTCAACAAGCACATCTCATATGTTGCCGAAAAAAGCTTACAAATTGTAACCTAGCAAAGTCGGCAAGGATTAAGTGGGGATTAGGCCCAGTGGCGTCTTAACAAGTTTGAGCACGCCTGGGCTGAAAACACTTGGCGCCTTAATCACATTGCATTGTGCAATAATTAAATAATACGTATAATTAATCATATGCATTATTTAGTACATATATGGATCAATGGTGCCCCTGGGCTATAGCCCATTTAGCCCAATGAATAAGGAAGCTCTGATTAGGCCAACGAGCGCTTAAAAGAATATATACCGGAGCTATACTACCATTAATATCTTATGTTGCATCCCTGGAAACATTCACTAAAATCAAAGAAAAATCGACAAAAGCTAAACAGAGTTCAACGTCTTATAGCCATACATATAATTAAAGGATACAGGACAATATATATATATATATATATATATATGTAGAAAGTTTTTTATCTTGGGTATATTCTATGTTTAAGATACCAAGCAATTTTATAAGCTAGGCTTTAATCCTTTTTCCCAAGTAAGCAAACAGAGAAGTTTGCTTACTTGGGAAAAAGGTCAAGTTTGCGCCAGCAAGTAGTGCAAGTCTGAAGCAGCTCGTGGTAAAGGTGGAGTAAGCTCTGATCACTTTCCACAGTATTTTCCCCTAATGCCAAAGCACATCCCCTTGCGGAGATGTATGATGCTATGCATTAAAGACAAGGGTCACTACCCAGACCGGTTTCGACCTTTATTGAGGTCTCGTCAGTGGGAGCAAGACCTAAAAATGCCAAGGTTGAAGTAATGCAGAGCTTATAAATTATACCTAAACAAGTTGCCACAAGGTGCTTTGACCTTATTAAATAAAAATTTCAGGATGAGAGTAAGATGTAGAAAGTTTTGTACCTTGGGTATATACTATGTTTAAGATACCAAGCAATTTATAAGCTAGGTTTTAATCATTTTTCCCAAGTAAGCAAACAGACAAGTAAGTCAAGTTTGCGCCTGCACGTAGTGCAAGGTCTGAGATTTTTATTTAATAAGGTCATAGCACCTTGTGGCAACTTGTTTAGGTAAAATTATAAGCTCTGCATTACTTCAACCTTGACATTTTTAGTTCTTGCTCCCACTGACGAGACCTCAATAAAGGTCGAAACCGGTCTGGGTAGTGACCCTTGCTTTTAATGCATATCATCATACATCTCCGCCAGGGGATGTGCTTTGCATTAGGGGAAAATACTGTGAAAAGTGATCGGAGCTTACTCCACCTTTACCATGAGTTACCGCAGACTTGCACTACGTGCAGGCATAAATTGCCTTACTTGTCTGTTTGCTTGCTTGGGAAAAAAGATTAAAACCTAGCTTATAAAATTGCTTGGTATCTTAAACACACACACACACACACACACACACACATATATATATATATATATATATATAATATATATATATATATATATATATATATATATATAATATATATATATATATATATATATATATATAATATATATATATATATATATATATATATATTATATTATATTATATATATAATATAATATAATATAATATAATATAATATAATATAATATATATATATATATTATATATATATAATATATATATTATATTTATATATAAATATATATATAATATATATATATTATATAGTTCAAGCTTATAGTTCAGTTATTATGAGTTCAGTTATTATATAGTTATTATTCAGTTATTATATAGTTCAGTTATTATGAGCTTGAACTATAGTTCAAGCTCATAATAACTGTATTTATAAGCTCATTATAAGCTCATAATATAGTTCAAGCTCATAATAACTGTATTTATAAGCTCATAATATAGTTCAAGCTCATAATAACCGTATTTATAAGCTCATAATAACTGTATTTTACAGTCGAATATTATGGCTTTATAATTGTATAGCTTTAGAGTGTGTCAATGTTAATTTCAGTGTCTTTTAATATGTTTCTATGTTCTTATCGCCTGATGAAGTCATTCTTGACGAAACATGTTGCATTTTTTCAAATAAATGTCATTGTGTTATAATTCTCGGGTTTTAAGTCAGTTAATTTAGAAAAATGAACATATCCCAACCCCGAGTTAATAGTACTAATCATATATATATATATATATATATATATATATATATATATATATATATATATATATATATATATATATATATATATATATATATATATATATATATATATATTTATTTATATTTATATATATATATATATTAAAAGTCTAGCAAGCTTTGAATTTGAAAAGGACGAAGATTTTTTTTTTTTAAGCTTTTATTTATTTGTTTATTTATTTAAATTTTAGCACACTAAGTGCCGGAGTTTATCTCGAGAATAATTCCCGGGATTTTAATCCTACTATTCAACAGCATCGATCGCAGAATACACAAAATGGATACCGTTAGTTAGGAACTAGTTTGGTATTTATCCTAAAAGTCGGTAATAAAAGAACGCTGTCTAATTTCAAAATTTCTTTATAATATATTTGCTTCGTGTCCGCGCGGTTAGCCTAGTGGCTGTGCCCTTCGTAACCATATGCGTGGGGAAAGAGTGTTCTAAGTTCGATTCCCGTCGGTGACGTGAGGAGCTGAAGTATCTTCCTTAGCCATAACCAAGTTAGCCGGTCTTAGCGTGGACAGCAGGATTTTCCACCCGGTTTATCCTGGCGGTTTTTATCCCGCAAAGCAGGCAAACCAGCCTTGAAAACTCAACACTACGGACATTGGATACACAGGGGCGTAGAGCTGACCACCTTATCCTGTGAATGGTTTGAGGTCCGATGATTAATAAACCCTCGACACCGCAAGTTAAAAGAGGGTAAAAGGAAGATGTTGATATAATATATTTCCTTTCTGAAACTAAATTCACATATGTGCAAATTTCCTAAAAACGAATATATATATATAATTTTCCCCCCCGATTTAATGCTGATCAAAGTACACTTTGTTTCTTTGCTATCGAGATTTCAAATTGAAATCTTGATAGTAGACAAGCAATTTTTTGAACAAATATTTATGTGAACATATCATATCATAGTAGTTTTGAATATTAAGCAAAAAATAATTCTGTCCTCCACATGTAATTGGACCCAACTCTGACGTCTAGCTGATCATGTCTCCCTTCAGTAATCTAAGCTGAGTTGAGAGCAATTGATTTTATCAATAGAAAATCATCCTTGGTCTGTGATAACTCTTCGCTCATCACCAAATATCTTCTGTTTATATAACGTTGGCAATTCATAGTAAACACTTCCTATTTTCCGTCTGTAAATGTAATAGTCTATAAACAAGAAATAAGAATAATGTTTAACAAAATTATTTCAGATTTTAGATTTTAAAAATTGTGTTCATTGAAACATAACTGCCTCTATTAAAATGATACTCACCAGATCTGTAATATCTGCATTAGCATTTTGCATCAGAAATTTTGTTCATCATTCAGTTTTTTGTAATTTTATTTATACGAAAATTATAACAGTCTGTGTCTGAAGCTTGGCTGCTAAAACACGATGCTTATTTATTTAACTGCTGGATTTGAATCCAGTGCTAGGCATGGTTGTTTGTTAAAGCTTGGCCTGGATAAGTTTGTATCCTGGAAAATATTTTTGGTTCATAAAGCTATTTATTTATTTATTTATTTATTATTATTATTATTATTATTATTATTTTATTTTTTTAATACTGGTGCTTGTTTCAATGATGAGAAGGGAGGGAGGAAAAATTTTAAATTAGGAACAAGGGTAAAATTACATTGATTTTGCATACATTGATACATAGCAAGAAACTGAAATAAAGTTTTCTTTTTTGTTTTAGTAACTTTAGCTGATTTATTCTTCATTAGCTTTGTGATATGTGCATAAGAGAAATATTTAAATCGGCAGGGGATTTAATAAGATTAATACAGAAAAGATTATAGAGAGTGAAAAAGAGAGAGAGAGAGAGAGAGAAGAAGAAGAAGATGAAGGTGAATAGTAGATTTTTGACATGGTGGATGAGTGGAATTCTGACATAGTGCAACGTGTTGTGTATCAAGTTAAGGTTCAATATAATAGCTACATTTTCAGTTGAGTCAGATCTCCTGTGATAAGTCTGGGCACTCATGATGGTTTAATGATTTAATAATAATAATAATAATGATAATAATAATAATAATAATAATAATAATAATAATAATAATAATAATTGTTATTATATTTATTATATATGATCACATCAGATACCCACGCAACTCAACAACCTACCAAGAAATTTAAAACGCATAGATAACTATAGATAACTACATTAAAACACGAACTCTGGAAAATATACCAACAAAGTTAATATACCATTAACACTAATATACACATCACAAATCATCAGCATCCAATGTCAACATCCCATACATAAACAGTAGCAACAACATAAATAGTGAAGCCTAAATCCCACTTTCTTCACAAAAGCTAACCCAAGCTTCAAAGTAGGAGGGATTAACTCGTCTAACTTAACCACACGTAATCCTTATAACCAAAGAAGCAGATTATGTAATAAAACAGTTAGTAAAGTATACAGCAACAATAAAGAAGATACTGAAGATAACGATTATTTTGTGATAATATCATTAATATAATACTCTTATGTAATAACATGAAAAAATAATGTAATAAATTATTCTTATAATAAAGAAATTATATAAACAAAAAAATTATTATACAAAAAATTCTGAATAATCTTCATTGTTAACATTAGAAGAACATGTGTTGTAAATACATAATATAGAGGCAAAAAATACTATTAAAAATTTTAGTTGAAATCATCATCATCAAATTCCTGCCATGTACCCTCAAGGGGTGTACAGGATATGATAGTACTACATGAAAAAAATTACATCATTACTAACATCCTATCTACAATTTTCCTCCAAATCAGTCTGTTACTTGTCAAGACTCCAACATTAGCAAATCTTATATTTCTATCGTCTAAAGCATTTTGTACCGTATCAATCCACCTATATCTTGGTCTTCCTCTGGGTCGTTTTGCTGCCAACCTGGCAGAGAACACTTGTTTTGTTAATCTTTCCTTGCCCATTCTGTTTAAGTGACCATACCACCTAAGATTAGCTCTGCTAACGCATTCCTGAATGCTGACAATGTCAAGTTCTTTCCTAATATCCTCGTTTTTAATATGATATTGCCATTGATGCCATCTTTTCATGCCTATAATCTTTCTCAGGACTCTCATATCTGTGGTCTCTAGCCTTTGGTCAACTGTTTTACTTCTGACCCAGCTCTCAGATCCATAAGTTAAAACTGGTTTGAACACTGTCTTGTACACAGCTAATTTAGTGTTCCGACTGATTTCTCTCTTATTCCATATGAATTTATTCAATTGACTTCCCACCATACCAGCTTTGCTGATTCTGTTGTCTATTTCTATATTTAATTTACCATCTTCAGTAAAAATCGTGCCTAAATAGCTGAAATGTTTTACTTGTTCCACAGGTTCTCCATTCACAACACAGTTGACATTTTCAATGATTCTGCCTATTTTCATTGTCTTTGTCTTTTTATTGCTGACCTTCATACCATATCTATTACAACAGCTATTCAATTTAGTCAGAGAATCTTGCAGACTTGTAGCAGATTTATTTAGAAGTATAACATCATCCGCATAAAGCAAAGAGCTGACATTAACATCTCCAATTTTGATATCATGTTTAATACCACTTTCCTTCATAATATAATCCATATAAATAATGAATAACAGAGGGGATAATGTACATCCTTGTCTCACACCAGATTTAACATTAAACCATCTTCCTGTACTTCCTTCAATTCTAACTGCTGACTTACAACTCAAATGAAGACTGAATATTGCTTGATTTAATGCCCCACTGACACCTATAACTGCAGCGTATTGAATGGCTTCTCTCTTGGCACCTTGTCATATTCCTTTTCCAAATCTTCAAAACTTAAATACAGATCTTTGTTATATTCCCATGCTTTCTCGACTGTTTGTTGTAAAGTAAAGATCTGATCCTGACAGCCTCTATTTGGCCTGAATCCAGCTTGTTCTTCACCAAGCTTTTCTTCCACAATTCTTCTCAACCGTTTCTCAAGTATACTTGCATAGATCTTGCCGGGAACTCAGTAGGGAAATACCTCTGTAATTCTCACATGCAGTTTTATTTCCCTTTTTATATATGGGTACTATGAGAGCTCTACTCCAATCATCGGGAATTCGTCCCTCTGTCCAGGCTTTCTGAACTATGCAGTGCAGCCACTGTAAGACTCTTATACCACCATACTTCAGCATTTCTGGTCGAATATCATCTACTCCTGCTGCCTTTCCACATTTCAAGCCTTTGATAGATTTTTCTACTTCAAGTATGGATATGTATTCCTGACTGCATGCCTGGTCAGTGTTTTTTATCACTCTGCTGTCATCACTGCTTGTTTCATTTAGCAGTTTTTCAAAGTAATTACTCCATACTTCAAGGATGTCTTTTTCTCCCGTTTTCATGTCACCTTTATCATCTCTAATTCATTTTACAGCACTCTTTCCTCCATTCTTAAGTTTCTTCAACAACCTCCAGAATATTTTGCCACCTTCTTGATATTTATTTTCTAAATTCTTGCCAAAGTCCTCCCATGACTTTTGTTTAGCTAGTTTTACACAGTGTTTAGCATTCTTGCATTTGTCTCTATATTCTCTAAGAGCACAAGCTGACTTATTTGCCAAGAACTTTTGGTATGCTTTGTTCTTTTCCTTCGCTGCCTCTCTAACTTCCTGTGTCCACCATGGAGTTCTGATTTTTCTATCCTTGCAGACAATCTCACCACATGCCTCTCTGACTGAATCAATCAGTGTTTTCTTCAGGGCTTGCCACTGAATCTCCAAGGTTTGATTCCTGTTCTCAAACTCTTTCATTTTTTCTTCAATAATCTTTGTGTATTTTAGTCTACAGTTCACATCTGAGAGCTGCACAACTTTTATTCGCTCTAAAACTTTCTTACATGTTATTCTTTTTAATATGAAATTCAATTTTATTCTGCTCAAGACTAAATGGTGATCACTTCCAATTTCAAATCCTCTGTACACTCTAGTGTCTTGCAGTAGGGAGAAACCATCACTATCAACAATAACATAGTCAATGAGACTTTTCTTATTCCTAGCCTCTTCTCTCCATGTGAATTTGTGCATATTTTTATGTTGGAACATGGTGTTAGTAATAACAAGTCCATGTCCTGAGCAGAAATCCATCAGATATTTGCCATTACTATTAGCTTTGCTCTTTTCTCCAAATTTTCCCAAAATATTTTTGTATGTCTCACAAACATTTCCTACTCTGCTATTTAGATCCCCAACAAGGACCAATTTTTCATTGTGTCAGTTGCTTTTTCTAAAGCCTCAAAAAATTCCTCTACTTCTACCTTAGTAGAACCTTCTGTGGGACCATAGGCACAAATAAGTCTTATTGTCCAGTTCCCCATTCTGATATTTGCCCACATTACTCTACTTGAGACTGACTGCCATTCAAGAAGATTAGCCTCGTATTTTGTGTTGAATACTATGGCTACTCCTTCTTTTCCTTGATTGTCATTGCCTGAATATAACATTTTGTATTTATTGCTCAGAAAGATATCACCAGTTTTTGTCTTTTTTGTTTCAGTCACCCCTATTATGTCGATCTGGTACTTATCTAATTCCTCAGCTAGCTCCATTTCTTTGCCATTCAGGCTTCTTACGTTGATAGTACCGATCTTTAACTCTGGTGATGTTGAGTTGTTTGTTTTCAGATTTGTAGAAAATTCAGCACTTAGAGCAGAATTCTGTAAAATTATAAGTTGCAATGTCACTCAAGATGTCTATTGTATGTGTAAATATTTTAGCAATCAATAAATTACTAAAAAAAATAAAAATCAGCTAACGCCTATTTATTCCCGTATACGGGAAGTAAGCAAGGCCATTTAGCCCTATCTAACTTTTGGAGACTGAGTGGGCAGTTCAATTTTAATAGTAATAATAAATTACTATTACTATTAAAAAAAAAATAAAATAAAAAAATCTTACATTAACAGTACTTTCTCACAGAGATCGCAAGAATATTGCAACACAATATACTTCGGATCTAAGGAAGGGAATATGTATTTTAATGGGAATTTCAATTGAATGTTGACCAGTCTGTTTGATGAGGGGAAATTTCGAGTATTTGAAAAATAGGACAAATAACCTGATAATGCAATTAACGGACATAATACATTAATCATCGTACCTTAGTTGTTTATTTGTAATTCAATCATTCAGCTTTAATTATTTTTTTGCATTTTATATCATCATAACTTACTTAATTACGAATGTATTGAAATGTTATTAATCATTCGCATTCATTACAGACGTCCGTATTTCTCTTCACTCAATTAATCGTGTGTTTACGTGTACACACACACACACACACACACACACACATTTATTTATTTATATGATATTTAACTAATTTCATGTTATCTTGGCAATTCATTTTTATTTTTTAAAATCATTTAATTTCAATATGTAACTAGTCTCTCTTCTTATCGAGTGAATATATCTAAAAAATTTCTGTGACTTTTGTTTATTGTACATATTGAACTAGTCTGTTGCTGCCCTACTGTTCTTGATCAGTTAGGAATACCTTTGTTAATTTGTTCTTTTATCGCATGCAATTTTTAATTAGATACATTAACATTAGCAGATGTATAAATAAAATATACGAATGTAGGGGGGGGGGGACTGTCCAAAAGTTCAATGATTCGCAGAAAGAGAAAGATTAACTGCACATTCTCAGTATGAATCTATAAAATGTAAAACATTCAGTTATTTAGGCGACAATTTTTAGTGAAGATAGCAAATTAATTATGTAAATAAACAGCAAAATAAGCAAAACTGATGTAGTGGGGAGTCAATTGAATAATTTTTTTATGAAATAAGACAAAATTATTTAATGAAGGTAGCCAAAACACTAAACTAGACTAGCAGTATACAAGATAGGTAGTTCAAATTAATTTTAACTTTTGAATATAAGAGTTGAATTAGGAATAAAACTTTCATATGTTTGGTTTCAGTGATAATCAAAGACTGTAAACCACACTCAGTGATGCACCTAGGGGGGGGAAGGGACACTGTCCCCCCCTAAAAGAAAAAGGAAAAACACTAGAAAATTTTCCAAAAATCTTTTCTTAATTAAAATTCTTTTTTTTTTTTATTTATGTTATGTCGTTTCTTCTATTTCTATACGTATGAATTAGCGGTCACATAAGGTGGGAATAACCTATAGCTCTCGGGAATCACGGCCGCTGTGAACTCAAGGCGAACGAAGTAGTGCTCGCGCGGACCGAGAGCTACTTCGTTAGCCCGAACCGGATCAGAGGAGATCACAGGTAACATGTATTGGCGATCACTGCACATGCTCAGTCATAGGTCGTATGCAATGTGTAGTGTGTATTCTCAAATTGTCTACTTAACTTGTCCCCAACCAAGATTAAATCTTGAGTGCTCTCCCCCCTCCCCCACTCCCAAGAAAAAATCCTGCAGATATAAAGATGATGTTAGTAGCGACGGAATAGTTCCTTAAACAGAATGGGAAAGAACGGGTTAACAAAATGGGTGTTTGTACCTGAAGGAAAACCAATATGCAGCTTTACTGTATCGATTTACCAAGATGTAATATGAATTGATGCAATAAATATTACCTTATGAGATCGAAATGTATGAATTAAACTATATTGGAGGGGAGTACTCCTAAATAAAAATAGGCAAAATAAAAATTAATATTTATATAGAGGAGTAACATTGAAAATTTTCAGAAATAATATCTATATTGGAGATCTTAAAAAATGGAGAATTGTATGAAAGAAAATTATTGATGGAAAGTTCATTGAGAATGGAAACAATTATATTGCATTATCATAGTATATCCTCTGTGATGGGATATATTCACCATCATCATAGGAAGAGGTGATGATGAATATGCATGTTTATTAATATGCAGAAATTTTCTGCAGAAATAGATATGCAGAAAATTCCTTATTCTTTGTGCATGGAAGAAGTACTCTTCCATACACAAAGAATAAGGAATAGCCTTGCATTATTTACTTAACATACAGAATGACTAATCTATTTTCAGTTTGGTTTAGGCATAACAGCTCAGCTATAGTTGATACGCTTTGATTAGAAAGAGCTGGATTGAAATATCTTCTAGTACGCGAAAACGTTTTCTAAGAGTTTTACATCTCATACAGAAATGGAAGGGTTTTCCATCCTCAAAACAGTTTCAAAAAACTGTTCTGACTACAACAAATATTCAGGCCTCATAATACTCGTATTTGTTTCTCTGCTCTGATATAGTTATTCATAAGAACAATATTTATGGCTATTCTTATGAACAATTATAAGAATAACTTAATAACTTATATGAATATCGTAAAATTAACTATTTTATAATAAACAATAATATATCTCAATATCTTTTAAAATTCTCTGGTGATAAACTATTTCTCTCGCACTGTCACACTCTCCCTCGATGAGTCTTTGGACTCCCTGGAGGTGTCAAATAATAATAATAATAATAATAATAATAATAATAATAATATACGTTAACAGTCATATTTTATGGAGTTTGAAGTAGTTTAAAGCGCTTTGATGGCAATCCAAAAGTAACAAATCTTAGACATTTAATCCTAAGCTTTGAATCTGTCATGCTATTGTGCACTCAGGAAGCTCTGCGCACATGATTATTTAGAAGGAATAATTCAATTCTTGAAGAGTAATACATTACATTCAATAAAAACAGACGGTGCCTGGATGTTCTTGGTTACATTCCTAATGTTACAATCTTTGGCCAAGACAGTTTTTTTTAAAAGAGAAACTCGGTTTTTAACTCTGCAACTCAGAAAAAAAAAAAAAAACTGACCGTAGAATCCACACGGTCAATGTACACACAAAAATATTAGCTAGAATCAGGAACACGTGACAATTGATGCTGTTATCTGTTGTATTCTGAGTGACTGTCACCGATTTTCAGAAAATTAGGATAAGGAGCTCTGCTTTATTTATTTTTATCGCGAACCCCATCAACGAAAAGTTGGTCAACCTACGGTACAATAGTACCGTCGATGGGCAAAAAAGGAACTTGTTCACATTTGGCTTGAAAAGTTATGGATTGTATTCCTTGGGAAACAAATCAAATCGGAGAGTGTTTCAAATAGCAGCAGTGGAGGTGGTGAGTGAAGAGGAGGAGGAGAAGTTTTTTTCTGTGGGTTTGTAGTTGAACTATGAGGCAGTGAGATGTTGATTAGCTGCTGCACGCGTTTGCATGGATTTGACAGAGTGTGGGGGAATTATTGATGCCAGTTCTGATGAACAGCAGTCATGGAAGTATTTATACACGATGCAAACAGCAGAAACTGAACGCCTGTGTGAAAGTGAGTTGAATGTATTGGTGAGTAGGAATTATCAATCAATCTTACTGACTTTTCTGTACAGAATCCAGTTAAGGAGTTATGGAGGGTACCACCCCAGATGTGAGAGCAATTTTGCAATGGTAGCACGGATTTGTGATTTGTATAGGATTAGAAACTCTTTAACGCCTCGAGTGAAAGAGAAAAACCTAATTTTTGGAGGCATAAGAAGAACATTTGCGATATGTTTGTGCCAAGAGAGATTTGAGGTTAGATTTATCCCAAGAAGGTAAATTTCTTCCTGAATAGAGATTTAGGGATTGCCTAGAATAAAGCAGGAAAAAAATGCGTCTGTTGTGGGAAATAATGCAGGCTACGTTTTGCTAGTGCTAAAGCTGATAAATGTTTTGAAGACTCATGGTAATCAAGGTTAGAGTTCTGCAAATTGCGGTGATTTGTGCTCTTCAAGGTTTGTCAAACGAAAAGGAGAAATGCAATGTGCTGTTATCAGCAAAACTGTATTCTAGATTGACAATCAGCTTGAATATATCGTTTATATATATATAGAAGGAAGAGGATATGCGAAAGAACAGAGGCTTGTGGGACTACGCCATTAGTTTTAAAGTTAGAAGATAAGGAGCCATCCACCATCAGTCGAAGTGGGCGTCCATTCATAAAGCTGACTATCCAATTGCAGACGTTAGGGGCAGACCGAATGACGGGAGTTTACTTAGCGGGCCTTTGTGTCAGACTCGGTCAAGAGCCTTAGAGATAGGACATCTACTTGAGATTCGACAAATCTTTCCATGGTGTTTGTCCAGAGAGACTCCCAATAAGGAATAAAAAGCCATAGAAAAATTTTTGAGGGGTATATTACCACAAAATACAAGAAAATCCATCTACGGATCTTTCTAGATGAGTCTATATTTAGATGATTCAGAGTGCTGTGATCCTGACAATTACATTTTAAATTACAAACTAAATAGTTGATTTGTATATCAGGGGTTATTTTGAGTTCAAAACATCATTCCTCCATTCCACCTATCAATATATATGACCAATCAACTATTTCACCTTTTTTAATATATCACATTTGAGATGCCTCTACACTTATAACGTGACAGTACCATGTATAGGCAAGAAATTTGAAATAAGACAGGAATCTGCTCTTCAAGAGCAAATTCCTGGAGGAAGTTGAATTGTGGGAAAACAGCATGGGGGAAACTGTTTTGAAGGACAAAGGAACAGTAGCAGACAGTTCAGTGGAGTAGCGACCATGGAAATACACAATTCAGACACAGAGCACATATGGGAAGGTGGTTCCATAAGGTGATTTTTTAAGCAAATGCTCTCTTCTGGATTGCATTTTTCGTAGCATTAAAATTGGCTAAATTGTTTTTACTCCACTTGAAAATGCTAGAAGATCGGTAGTTCAGGCATTGGCCACAGAGGATCGTGAAACTTAAGTCATCTGAGTACTACAAGTTTTTTCTGAGCGATGAATAGGAATGGAATGTTCTATCGTCAGTAACACTATGAATAGGATTGGGCATTAACAAGAGAAGATCATTGACCTATATGAAGAATGTAGGTGAAATCCTTGAAATACTGTAGCATCGATGGAAAAATCAGATAACACTGAACTATACACCGTGACCTGCAATGAACGGCTAGAGAGAAAGTTGGTAATCAACTCACAAAGGACAAGAGGACATGGTAACTTGAAAAGAAAGTCACGATGCCAGACGTGATCGCATGTTTTGGAAATATCAGGAGAGAACACATGAGATTCTACAATATTTTCATGGCTTGTGTCCAAAAGGTGGACAAGGTTGGTGAGGAGATCTGTTAGAGAACGAGAACACCGGATCCATATTTGTGATCACTTATTAATCAATCGGTCTCTAGGTAGGGATGAAGCTGGTTGTTGATGATCAACAACCAACTTCAGTATTGAGGGTTAGGGCATTTCGACGATAGTTTCATGAGTGATATCTCCGTTTCCTTTTTAAGAACATGATGGATATGCATACGCTGGAGATACATAGATATGAAACAAACCTTGACATGCTATATTTAACATCCTATGCTGCCTTGAAGAGGACTTCTGTAGTCAGTAATGTTGGAATCAAATAATCCCCCATACCAGTAATCGAACCACACTTGTCAAACATTGCCAAACTACTTTATTCTACTGGTAAAATATGCATTAATATTTAAAGAATAATGTATAAAGATACTAAAATGAAATTAATTAAAATATATAATAGTACGTCTGCGAATACAAAATATCTGTATTCGGCTTTGATATAATGCTGGATTAAATATCCACTTAATTTTTATAATTTTTGCATCGCCGAACTGAAGCCCTTTGGCTCTTTATTTTAGTAAATACAAAGCAGTATACTGATTCTGAAAGACAAGAAGAAGAAGAATCGATGCTACAGAATATTACAAACCCCATACGCTGGGGGAAACTAACAATATCAATATTCGAATGTGTCATCGTCTATTACAAATTATTATTACATTTTTTATTGCCAGCCCTCAACCAGGAAACTTAATAACAGTAACAGTTTGGGCCATCTTGCTGCAGGCACTTATCAAATGTTCTGCAGTTTCTTCTTTCTGATCGCATAATCTGCATTTACTGTTATTACTGATGCTTTCAATTTTTGCTTTGATTGCATCAGTTTGTAACGCCTCTTTTTCTTGAACCGCTAGAACGAATCCTTCTGTTTCTTTTTTATATATACAGTATATCCATATCGTAGCCATTACCACGTCTTGTGACATCACATGATGTGATAATTTTTCCTCGGTATCTTGCAGAAATTGGCCATACAAGGATTTATTTTTCCAACGCACATATCAGTTATTTTGCTGTACTTTTTATAAACGAATTTATTTCCTATTGCTTTTAGAACTTCTTGTGAAATGCTCAGAGCATATACTCAGTGCTGTTGCCGATGTAATTTTTAAAACTAATATCTCCTTAAACAGTTTGTCTCACTTGCAGCAGAACTCGTTCATCTATTTTTGTTGGTAGGTACAGTCGGTTATCACCACTTCGTGGATATAATACATGATGCATAGTCATTAATTTTTAAGTTTTGCAGTTCAATTAGTCCAGATCTTCTTTTGTCCAATATATTATGCCAGCTGTGTATCAGATCACTCGTATAGCCCAAGAATTCATTGCTCTAATTGGGTTCAACCCATTAAGTTTTATTCTAAGAACGTTACCGACACTTTCATTGTATTCCGCTGCTGCTTGTTGTTTAACTTTCGACTGGAGAATATTATTGGCTTCTATTATTTCTAGGTATTTTATAATGTTCGTTAGCTGAAATTGCATTTATACATTTCTCCTGGTCAACATTAAAATTGCTGGCGTCATTAATTTTTCCTCGTTTAATAGATATAACTGCGCATTTATTCAAACCAAATTCTATTTTAATGTCCTGACTGAAAATACGAACCGAATTCCGTAATGTGTCTATCTGCTGTGCCGATTTTCAATATGACTTAAAGCCACCCATAAACAGCAAGTGTGAAATTTTAATATTATTTTTAGGAATATCATATCCAAGTTTTGTTTTCTTCAAAATCATAGTCAAAGGTATCAAAAAATGTTGAAGAGTAATAGAGACAGGGAATAATGATTTGATTTAATAGTGATTTGGCAATTGTCAGTGTGTAAGATAGTTCCTACATGAGTGGATGGGAGATTTTTAAAAATGATGAATTAAAATAACTAAATTTAGTCCTATTTAGTCATGGAGAAATGATGTTTGACTTCATAAGCCTAGGGCTTGCGTTATCGGTTCCATTCTAATCGCCGAATAGAGGAATTTTTTTAAGCCTTACTGCCATCAGCTCCCAAATTAGCCGATCTCTGGAATGGGCAAGTAGGGTTTCTAAGAATTCGAGTTTGAAATTCTGAAAAAGAACTGAGCAGAGAACTTACACTTTTTCAGGCGATATTAGATGATAAAAATATTCATAGCCTTGAGCTAGGATATTACTAATTGGCTAAGAGATAGATTGCCTGTCCACCAATCTTCAAAATTGGTGGACAGGCAATCAAAATTCAAAACTAGAGACTAGCTACTTCGCCTACTAATAAATAAATAAATAAGAGGGTATATAGAATTTATTTATAAATAAAAAAAAATCCTCTTAACACCTTTTATTCTCTACAGGGAGTAGGAAAGGCAATTTTAGCCTGACTCGACTGGTAGCCAATCGGAGATAGCTGGTCTAGACTATCACCAGTTATGAATGCATCCAATGAAGAGAGTTCGACAAGTGTCGTCATTTTTTGGTGCATAACGCTAACACAATATGTTATTGTCTGATACAGTGCGGGTTATATGGTCCATTTTCTTGAGTTTAAGGAACGAAAAACCACAATTTCTTTGAGAGACCTTGCTTACTTACGCGTGCCCGAGATCGGCTAACTGGAGAACTTGTTCCAGAATGAGTTAGAAAAAGCTCCTTTAGTCAGCAACTAGATTCGAACTGAGACCGGTTTTTCTTGGGCTTTTCCTAGCGCTATCGCAGCAAATATCACTTACATGGGCTTCAATTTAATTATTTAATTTATTAATTAAAATTGCTTTCAATAAGGGAAAGAGCCTGTGTAGCTCAGTGGATGTGGCGTTTGCATACCACGGCGCTTGGCTGCACGAAGGAAAATTTGGTTTCGAGTCTAGTCGGCGACTAGAGGAAATTTTTCTAAGCCTTTTTTCGACCGGTTCCCGAGTTAGTCGATCTCTGGCACGGGCAAGCGGGTTTTTCCTCCCGGAAACTCGGGTTTTTCGTCCCGTAAACTCAAGAAAATCGACCGTACAACCCACATTATTTTCAGACATTAAATATATTGTGTTAGGGTTAGGGACAACGAGATGGTGGCACATTTGAGCCGTCTCTCTTCACTGTGTACCGCTTAATTAGTGATAGCCTTGGGCCATCTATCTCTGATTGGTACCAGTGGAGATTGAACTGCCCACTCAGTCTCTAAAAAGTTAGATAGGGCTAAATGGCCTCGCCTACTCCCGTATACGGGAATAAAAAGGCGTTAGCTGATTTTTTTTTTCAATAAGGAAAAGTGCTATATAACAATTGGTTTTAGGATTTTGTGTGTGTGTCTGTGTGTGGAAAAGTTACAAATCTAGCTCAACTAAAAACATATACAATGACGAACCGAAGTGTTTACTCTTGTGTACACCTCGATTCTGAAATTACATTCCGTATTTTTCAGAATGTGATTTCATTCTAAAAGAAGTATATCGAGTTTTGTTCAAAGTAATATTATGTCCATACAGCTTTCCTAAATTTTAATATCATAGTCTTACTTTATTAAATTTTTAATTCTTTATTACTAATATGCACAGTCTATTCAAAATATGATTACCATATTGTTCATTCGAAATTGCTAATTCATGTATACAAAGGATGTGATCTGATAGAGTTTGAAAAAGGCATGGTTGTAGGTTAATAGCAGGTGGCGACACTTTTCAGTTATATGCGTTCTCAAAAGTTATGGTTCATGATAGCGTGGGCTCACTTTCAGTAAAGGTTGAGGGATAAATAATGACTGTCCACTTCTGTTCAAAAAGCTGGTTAGGGATCGAGAAGCTCTGCCCATATCCTTTGGGTGTGTGTATGGGGGGAGGAAGGCGCTGAAGAATATCATTATTTTGGATTATAGATTACTAGTTGAAGGCTGGCAGTATTTAGTACACTTAAAATATCGAAGGCTGTCAGAGTGCTGTAGTTAAGGTGTTCCAAGAGAAAATAAATACTTGGTAGATCATCATATGTCGAACCAATAACCACCGAACTAAATCAATACTCCTAGTGAATGGACTTATTCTCACCTTGTGCAAACCTACAGACGAAAAGTGCGAATATATGAGCCAAAGAATTCAACCAGGGAATGAATCGCTGTTTTTCAGACCACAAGACAGTATACCATTCCATATGGGCCTCGCCCAGTCCAGGTACAAAGCTTACAGGTAATTATCGTTGGCTACATCTACATCTCTGTTTTAATTTAAGAGACGTCACCAGGTCATTCAAGACTGAAAAAATGTTGATGTCGCCTTTTTTGATGAATCTCATTTTCAGCAATGTTGCATGGACAGCAGGCGGAGCTTTAGCAAAACACCTGTGAAGAGAAATTACCGCCGTATCATCCAGAAGAAACATACATGAGACGGCAGCGTTATGTGTTATTGAGAATCTCTTGTAACCCTGATGCCCACAGATCAAGGATTCTTTTACCTGTGTGCATGCCCAGCCAGAACCTGTAGGTCACTTGGTACAGACGAAGTACTTTGGATGGAAAGACCTGGATTCGATTCCCTTCAATGACGCGCAGAACCTTTATCTGTTCTCTTTCGACTAAAGGTGAGTTAGCCGATCTCATACGGAGGTAGGATTTTTTCGCCCGGTAACTCTGGTTTTTCATCACCCAGGACAGCAATCCGAATTCGTGAAGACACGCATTTACAGACATACCGAGACACACCGGGAGGCATAGAGCTGACCACTTTATTCTCGAGTCTCTCGCGGTTTCAAATCGTAATGTTCCATGCCTAATACGAACGTTACGGACCATTATGCCTAATATAGGAAGAGAGGAGACATGTACGGCCGTCACACACCCGCTCATGAGACTGAGTCTGGTGAGCGGGTGTGCGACGGCCTGACAATCTAAGTCATCCGTTCACTGTCAGATGCTGCACTAACGAAACCAGTTATTGTTTTGGTAGTAACTTAACGCAGCGCTAGCTCAGTAGTATGATTCAAATACAAATATAATCTCATTTTTAAAAATAATATTTGGAAGTTATAAATGTAAAGTATGTATGTTGTGCACTTTTTTTTTTCGAAAATAATCTTCCACCTGGCTCAAGTTTTCACAGACCAAACCAGCTGCTGGTCCGAAGACACGTCGTGATTTGTGCATTTGCTTCCCTTGCTTAGAGGGAACATCGCTACAGACTATACTATTAAATGCTACAAAGAGCGTATCGACTGTGGTTAGATCGGTACACCCCCTTCGTGGTAAATGTCTTCCTGCATGGCTCAGATGTTTCCCAGCAAGATAATGCGCCGCATCACATTGCCATATCGTTTGACAGTGATTCGTTGAATACAATTGCAAATTCCAGATGTTGCCATGGCTATCGAATTTACCAGATTTGAATTTCATAGAACATCTCTTAAATTATGTGACCGATACATTCGACTTTTGAATCCTTTGTCCCCAATATCCGCAGATTTCTGGGAAGCAATTCTAGCAATTTGTATCTGAAATTTGTATGCGGTACAGCATACCGCATACATATTTCAGAGGTCTTATAGAGTAAATGTCTACACTGCACAGCTACAGTTCAATCCATTACCAATACATTTTTAGGTCGGCAGTGTTACGTCGTGGCTTTTCTTTAAATTTATGTTACTATTATCACCACTTGTGCCAACTAAGAATGAGATCTCCAGTCTATCTCTCTGGGGCCGTCTCATTTTCGAACTCTGACAAATTTGTTGTTCCAATTGCACCAGTTAGAGTCCTAGGACAGAAGAATTCTTGCTGAGAGAAACTTTCCCAGAGTTCTAACAGCTACCAAAATTCGTCAAACATGTATAGCGTCTGTAGAGATCTCAGTTTGCAGTCATGGCCATATCCTTTCTAATTATTCTATACTTTCCTCTTATGCATAGGTTCAAACTTTAATGAGTGGTAAATTAGTCTCATGCTCAGGCAAAACTCAGACTTACATAGTAAATCATGTTTATTAAAGATCTAATGAATTTACAATTAGGTTTAAACATATCAAAAGCTTATCACAATACCTATACTAAATCAAACTAACAATCATAAATGAACATATAACTCATATCCTCCGGTCAATTAAAACACGCTTAGCATGGGAAAATACAGGTTTACAATTTTAACTTCAAATGCTAACACAGACCCCACCACATTAATTAGGTCTCACACAAGAACTTAAGTCCTCCGATTACCAGTCCAATGGAGCTAACAAGTTATAATGCATATAAGTCATGCATTATAACTTGCAAAACTCTTTCCAGAGTGATTCGGCTAACGGAAATAAACAGCGTGGGCGAGTTTCCGAAATGAAGGAGAGAGTATTGTATGGTGACTCGTTATTAAGAGGAGTAATAGATGGGAGTGTAACTAAATCGTACTTGCCGGGTGCGAAATTTAAGGATGTAAGTGAGAGCATTAGAGTGCAAAAACAGAGGGTGAAAGAAATAACAATTGTGGCTGGTACGAATGAATTGAAAGGTGATAAATTTTTTATGAGAGAGGACTTGAAAGTATTGTTAAAGGTGGCGAAAGAAAAGAGTGACAGAGTTAGAATGGTGAGTCTGTTACCGCGGTATGACAGAGAGGAGTTTAGAAGGAGGGCCATAATCGCAAATGATATTATGCGCAGGTTATGCGGACGGTGTGGTGTGGAATTTGTGGACGTGTGGAATGAGTTTGATGGGCGAAAGGACTTATACAAGATCGATGGACTGCATTTGAATGGACTTGGTGTGCGGAGACTGGAAAAAGTGTTGCTGAATGAAGTGAAAATGGATGTGCAGAACCAGGGAAACTAGAACTACAAAGGAGGGGGGGAAGTGGATATCCAGACATCAGTGAGACAGTTGAGTGTAAAAATGTATATAATGTACCTGAGCCAGCAATAAGGACAAAAAATGGGAATGGGATATTTAGAATAGCACATCAAGATAGGGGTGGGACAAAGGGAACACTGCAATTCATGTATACTAATGCCAGGAGTATTAGGAACAAGAAGGAAGAATTTTTGGCCTTGATTGGCTCTTCCTGGCCACAGGTTATTGGCATTAGTGAAACATGGCTGACGGAAGATGATATAGTTAGTGGGATAGAATGTGTAGGTTATAGTATGTTTAGGAGGGACAGAGAGAATAAAATTGGGAGAGGGTTGTTGTTGATGATAGCTGATGAACTGCAGTTAAGGAGAATTGAAGTATTGCAGGATAGTGAAAGGAGCTCATTTGAGGCTATTTGGTGTGAGATTGATACTGGCAGAATAAAATATACAGTTGGGTACTGCTATAGACCAGGTGATGGAATAGATGGTGGAGATGGTATGCATAAACAAATTGATGAAATGAGTGGAAGGAGGGTAATTATTATGGGGGATTTCAACTATGGTAACATTGATTGGAAGGAGGAGAGGACACATGTGAGGAAGGAAATGGATTTTATTCAATTATTAAGGGATAACTATCTGAGACAGCATGTAATTGAAAATACTAGGGGTGTGAGAGTGCTTGACCTGGTAATAGTATCTGAGAATTTGACTGTAATGAATATGACCATGTTGCCACCTATTGGTGAGAGTGATCATAAGGTCTTGACCTGGGAGGTGGCTAAAGGTGTGAAATTTGTGATTAAGACAGGGTATATGTGGAATTACCGTGCTGGCAAGTATGACAAGCTTTGGAGATTGCTTGGATCAGTGCCATGGCATGAACAACTGCAAAGGCTGGACGTCGATAGAGCATGGGAAGTGATCAAAGAGCATTTACAGGAGGTTATGGCTGATTGTATACCTAAGGTCCGAATAGTGAAACAAGGAGGGGTTAAATGGATGAATAACACCATTAAGCTTGAGCTGCAAAAAAAGAAACAACTATGGAGGGAATTTAAAGAAAGGGGTGACCTGCAGGCACACGAACAGTATAAAGTACAGGCTAGAAGGGTAACGAGTGTGGTAAAAACAGCAAAAGCCGATTATGAAAGGAAACTAGCTATGCAAGCAAAAGAGAATCCCAAACAGTTCTTTCAATATGCTGCAAGCAAGAAAAAAACTGTACATGGCAAAATGATTTTAAGGAATGACGATGGCAAAGAGTTCACTGAACCAGTCGATATAGTGGAGTTACTGAGCGCGCACTTTGCAAAAGTATATCATCCAGGTGGTGACGTTGAAAAAATGAAGGAACCATTAGTTTATATTGGAATTGTGATGAATGAAGTGGAGGTGAATAGTCTATTACAGAACCTTAATGTGAATACATCTGTGGGATTGGATGGTATACCGGCACGGGTCTTGCATGAAGCGGCTAATGAATTATCAGTGCCCTTGACCATGTTGTTTAATCTGAGTCTCAGGTCTGGCTTAGTCCAGAAGGCGTGGAAAGAGTGGAAAATAGTTCCACTGCATAAAGGAGGATCCAAGACTATGGTTGCAAATTACCGACCGATCAGCATATCAGGAGTCGTTGTCAAGGTCTTGGAGAAAGTAGTCAAGGGAAAAATACAGGAATGGATTGATGAAAATGAGATACTGTACAGAGGACAGCATGGCTTTGTGAAGGGTAGATCATGCCTCAGTAACTTGCTCAAGTTTTATAACAAGGTGATGGCTGAACTGGATAAGGGAAATGGGTTTACAGTGATACTGCTGGACCTGGCAAAGGCGTTTGACAGGATACCACATGGAATTCTAATCCGTAAACTACAACATATGGGAATGGATATAGGGTTGGTGAGATGGATAGCTGGATGGTTGATGAGAGATATCAAAGAGTAGTTTATTCAGGAGTAGAGTCCAAAAAACGGCCTGTGACTAGTGGTGTGCCACAGGGTTCTGTTCTTGGACCACTGCTGTTTAATCTGTTCATTAACGATATAGGGAATGGTCTAAGTGGGACAGTTCATTTGTTCGCTGATGATGCAAAGTTGGGTAGGGCGATAGTGAATGCAGAAGATGTCAAAGTCTTGCAAGATGACTTAGATAGATTGGAGTTCTGGACTAAGGAGAATGGATGTCAATTTAATGTGACAAAATGTAAGGTTATGCATTTCGGAGTGAAAAGATTAGCAGCAGTATACCACATTGGTGGAACTGTACTCCAAGAGATTGATGAGGCCAGGGACTTGGGAGTGTTGGTGGATAGGGAGATGAAGTTTAGGGGGCACATTGCGAAAGTAGCTAAATCAGCTCATCAACTCACTTGGTTGTTGAAAAATACCTTGACGAGCAGAGAAAAACAAGTTATTGTACCTCTGTACCAAGCCCTGATAAAACCTCATCTCGACTACTGTGCCCAGATTTGGTCACCTCGGTTCCTTCTTGATGGGGAGGAGGTGGAGAGGATCCAGAGGCGAGTGACTAAGATGATAGCAGGTCTATGGAATGAACTATATGAGAACAGGTTGAAGATTTGTGGGTTGCAGAAACTAGTTGATAGGCGAAAAAGGGGAGATATGATTGAGACATTCAAATTGCTAAAAGGATTCTATAGGATTAATTCAGATGCTATTTTTGAGATCAGGACTGGTGGTGGGAGAACTAGGGGACACCTATGGAAGCTGGGCAAGAGCGTGGTTAGCAGGGGTGTTAGAACTGGGTTCTTTACTTTTAGAGTGGTAAATGAGTGGAATAAGCTGCCAGAGTCTGTTGTGGGTGCTATGACAGTGAGCGAGTTCAAGGCAAGGTATGATAGAGACTGTGAGAATGTTGAACAGCTGTGTGAACATGATGTTTAGGGCCTCCCTCGATGAGTCTAAGGACTCCTGGAGTAGCCCGTGGTAATAATAATAATAATAATAATAATAAAGTCATTCAAAAGTTCTCTAGGCAAATGTCCAATTTTCTTCCAACTAGAAATTGATTCACCCTTTTCCTCTAATGCTAATTTTTAATAAAATAAGAGAATTCTGTACATTACCACTGCCACATGAGGTTACCATGTCCCCTTTATCCGTCCTTTATTGTTAGTAACTTAACTGCTTCAGTGGGTTGCTTCCACGTGGAGGTAACTTCATTCCTCCCGTACAACCATTTTCTGCACTCTGCTGGGCTCCTCACTATCGTTAGACTGCCCGTCTCCCTGGAGGATCCTTCCGTTGTCTAATTCCGGTAGCACTTCTACCAACGGACCGAGTCGGTGGACACCGTCAGCAACGGGAAGAAACTTGCCGTCCGAAGTCGTAGAATTCTCTTCTGCTGGTCAGCATCGTGGGTCCGAATGAAAACAGGAACAGAAAAAACGCGGCTCAAAACCCGCATTTATTGTCCCTTGTTGCGCCCTCTTTTTCGTTGCAGAAGTTTCTCACAGCGCCTTCCTATTGGTCCTTAAGTTGTTTAGTCACAATTCTTCTCCTCAAGAACACTCTTTTCGGAGAACGCGAGTTCAATTCGCTTTCCACGAATGCCTTTGCTTCTGGTGTTACGCTTATCGTGGGTAACTCACATGCAACCTTTGGACTTTTGTTTGCATTGACATACATTTTGCATAGAGTATTTTTTATTACTAGTGTTTTCAAACAACAGTATTTCTATCTAGACAGACAAATTCCTCCTTTTTTTGTACTTCATTTTAAGGTAATTCAATTATGCTCTTTATTAACAATTTGCTTCTTTACTAACAGTACAAGTATTTCTTGGTTATTATTGTATTCTTGCTAAATCTTGAATGAATGATCCTTTTGATGAAAATGTCCTTATACAAGATCTAACAGCAGACATAACATTTTGGTATATACTGCATTGTGACTGAAATGATTATTATCTGATTCTCTAGGACGTGAACTGTAACCATATGGGAAACTTCCCCAAGGTCTGTAGAAAACGCTTTACAGGTTTTCGATTGTATTCAGCATCTAGAAATTTTTTTAGTCCTCTATCTTCTGCAGTCGATTCTAGTTCTTCTAGCTGTAGTAATTTAGTAAATATGCTTTTCTCTATGAAGTTGATTTTTTATTTGCAAAGGATACATCATTATATACAAATACATATTGTCAGGAAATTAAGAAAATCCATTTTATCTATTATGTTGCGAAGCGCACTTATTAAGTTGTCCTGAAAGGTAGGGTTCAAATGCTTACTGATATTCAAATAAACATTGTTTACAAGAGTGTCATCATGTCTTCTCCTTTCTTCAAGGAACGAACAGCGGTTAAAGTAATTATATTATTTATTTTGTATTTCTTCTTCAAAGACTGGTAGCTAGTATGTATGAGTACTGATAGTCTCAGCTAGGAGCATTCCTACTAATTTTCACGCCAATCTTAGTTTTTGGCTTTCCTTTTATCTATTTGATTTCGATTGTCTTCTAACTCCAAAGCTATTAGAGTACTTGGGTCGATGGATAAGATATTATAGTACTTTCCACTGCTCTTTTTTTCTTTTCCTCCTTTTTCAATTGTTTTCTCTGTGTGTAGTGGGAGACTACTTTTTTTGGGGGGTGGGGGGTGTCCTCTGCTGCATCATTAACACTTGCTGCTTAGAAAAGTGAACGTGTTGGACGATGAAACAATTTCTCTTTATTAAGAAAGGCTGTATTTCAATCTCATCTAAGATCCCAGACAGCTTTCTAAGATATTTTCAGATGAAGTCGAGTTAGCTGGTTTCATAGTTTCAAAGGAAATTATGAAACCAACTAACAACTGAAAAATATCAAGTTAACTGGTTTCATGGTTCAAAGAAAACTGTAAATTATTCATTCAGTAAATTAAAAAAACCGGAACACACATGAAATTATAAGCAGAATATACTGACTTTAGAACCCAAGTTGTTTTGGCCATAATTTCAACCAATATCAATAATTAGTGCCTTCATTATCATCAGAACTCTGCAAGAAAAGAAAAGAAAAACGAAACAGATTTAAGAAAACTTCTAGCAGTTCAAATGAGAATTGTTGGGTTAAGCTAAGACATAACAGACTAGACAAGGCAAACTCATAATCAGATTTACCTAATTCGAATATTGTTATTAATATGTGAACAAAGGAACCATATATATAAACGGAATATAATTTCTAAATCACAAGGCAAATTTGTTAATGTGTACACGAAAAGTTGCAAACCTATCGTGCATTTGGAACATGAATAAGAATTAAATTGATTAGAGCTATGATAATCTAGAAACCTTGTTTAGAGACCAAACACGGAAGGATTTTTCAGCCACATCAATCTTGTAATGACAGGATAGTGATCTTGCATGAAGCGGTTAAATTCATCGATCACTTAAAGACTTTATAAACATTCATGCCCATCCTGAATGCCTAAGCTAGAATTAAATGTAAAGGAAATAAATAAATAAATTTAAATGATGTTTACTCTCCGAGGAGATTAGTCATAACTAAAAAAAGTTAAAAGATGTCTATGAAAAGCATATGTAAAATATTAAGCTGAGACTTTCATTGTAACAGACATCCAATTAAAAATATACGAAAGTCTGTGTATCCCAAAGTTTATAGAAGAAGAAATCCTTAATGTAATTCGGTTAATGAAATATGTAAAGGATGCCTATTGAATCATGAAATATGTAAAGGATGCCTTTAGGAAAATTTTAACAGGAAATTTTAAATGAAAAAAAAAACAAAAAAACTACCACCCTTTTATTCCCTTAGGAAGTAGATGAAGTTCCTTTAGTTCGAGCTAAATTTTGAAAACAGATGTTTAGCCAATCTCCATCCTTCATCCTTCCCTGATAATATGCTCAGGGTAGCAAGGAACAAAGATTAGAGAGAGAGAGAGAGAGAGAGAGAGAGAGAGAGAGAGAGAGAGCACAGCAGACAACTACCGCCATACCGTGGCCATAAATCCTAATGCATGTATTATTGTCTGTAATAGCATAAGTTTACAGTCCATCTTTTGAGATGATGTTCAAAAGCTCCACCAAGAGAAACTTAATTTGCTCATGCAAAAGATCCATTAACTCATAAACTGGCTGATGAAGTTCTAAAAAACGTCTTGTAGTTGACTAATAGAATCGAACCTGTAACGGTCTTTCTTTGGGTGGCCAAGCAATATGGAGTTAAACATTGTTTTTCAAGCAGTATATTGATAAGAGATAAAGATATACCATAAGACAGGAGACAAATAAAGCAAACATATCCATGAATAGGTGGAGCAGAAGAGTCGTGTAAAGTCAATCTTCCTCTTACGCTATGCAATTATATTTATCAGAATATTTTATTTATTTATTAGTTTTTATCTCACATAAAAATGTAGTACATTAGAACGTGAAATACATTAGTACTTTGGATGAGCTAAGGATTTTTTCTCTTTTCATTAATTTGTGTGTGTGTGTGTGTTGCAATTTTATTACTTTAGAGACTAAACATAGTACGTTTTCGAGCCATTTCAGGCCTGCAATAAGCGGGGAAGGTGGTTTAACATCGGGCGATGAAATTCATTTACCCCTAAGGGCAATCACAAACATCTGTGCCGAAATTTAAATGCACAGCCAATTGATTGAAGTGCAGATACATTAATCAATCAGATTGGAGAATATATATCACAGTTCTTTACAGAAGCAGAAGTTAGTTCAGGAAAACAAACAAACAAACAAAAAAAAAATATATATATATAGCATTTGAGTTAAAGTTGCTAAAATGAGTATAATGGTCAGAATAAAGACAACAGAAAAAGAAAGAGAACCTAAATTTAAAAACCACAATCTTAGAAAAGTACTACTGAATTTATATAATTGGATATGCGGTCGTACAGAAATTGAAAGGCCCTCCTTTGTAACTCTGAGTTGTTCCAGCTCAAAGAATGCATTTAGAGGAAGAGTAAGAAAAAATTGAATGTAGCTGTTAAAGACCACTTCAAAAATAGAATTGCTTGACGGACTAATTGAATCTACAAGAGACAGATTTACATGGAGAACAACCATTTACGAATAACTCCTCTTTTCTACTTGAAGGAACAGTAATCCTTCATTACTACAATTGCAATTGTCTAATGTTTTTGTCATAAACGTATACATAATTGTATATTTTTTTACTCTTTGTGTTATACTTTTTTTTTTAAAATTCTTGGCAAAAGAATTATTTTTTGAAGAAGAAATTTTTAATGAGATATATGCAGTGGTGTAGCTAGAGCTTTGCCGCCCGGGACGACCCCTGAGTTTGCCGCTCCTCTCAATATACACCCAAAATACTACAAGAAGTCAAAACGACGTACAGGGAAATAAATTAAAACACTATGCTTATTTTTGAAGTAAAACTTTAATTTTAACGTTCTAAAATGTTATTTTTCTTGCTTTTCTGTTAACAAAATCGTCGGTGACATTGGCGAAATCTATTTCATAATAATGTAGGTGATTCTTAATCTATTTTATTTAGAAAAACTCCTCTCACAACTAGGAACACTTAACAGCAATTGTGAGGAAAATTCACTGTAGTATTACAATATTTGGAAATGAGTTCTCGAGACAGTATTTTAGAATTAACTGCAAAAAGGTTCAAAGTGACGGCCGGGGTGGACCACCTCCTACTCCCTCCCTAGCTAAGTGTTAGACATACTTGTAAAAAATATTGAAATAATGTAAGATATGCAAAAATGATTTACTGCCTCTAATATTTTGTCGTTTGTTATACGCAACATCATTAAGCGTGTGCGAGAGAGAGAGAATGTATTAAGGAAAAGTATAAGACTATTTGAAAGTGGCATGCGTTTAGTATTCGTATACTACTCGTGTCTCTGGTACTTTTTTTTTTTTTTTTACAAAAATTATTTTTGTAATACTGTTTAAAACGTCTTAGAGGGCGCCATTATAATCACGAACATAGTATTTCAGAATTTGACATGTAAACAATTAAGTTAGTGTGGTTGTGAATCATTGAGGTGAACTTGTTGGTGGCGGCAATCAACTTATCCTACTGTACACGTTATTTTTAAGGAAATTTTTTGTACCTCTTCTATTTTGATTAAAGTAATTTTCATACTATTTAGAAAGAATAAAATGAAAACAAAAATTGTTGAATGTGTACCCAATTTTTCTGAAGGGCAGAACAAGGAGGTAATGTTACTGATTTATCTGGATTTTTATCTTTATTAAAAATTATATCTGAGACAGGCAAAACTTATTCAGATTTGCTGCTCTTGATAGTGAACGTATAAATTTTTACTTCGCTGGGGATAGTCAGATATTATTATGCTGCATAACTGACTTATATTTGAAATATTACATATCCGTTCAGCACTGCTTTATAGTGATATTTTGTGTGCTCTGTGCATTTTAACCGTAGAGTCATCAAAAGCGTGTTTTGGTCATGAAATTTTAATAATTTCATTAGTCATAGTGAGGTTTTAACTTCTGTATCTGTTGATGAGAATGCTTTTAAAGTACTGTTGAAGTGGCATTCTTCTGATTATTAAATCATAATTATTAAAAGCAGGAGTTTCATCTCGAGACCTCATCCAGATGAATACAGTAATACCACGTTCATTGCCAAGGATAAGTATAACATATTATTATTATTATTACTATGTGACACCTCCAGGGAGTCCAAAGACTCATCGAGGGAGAGTGCGCCAACAGCATCGAACGATTAATCCCCGTCCAATAATAACATATTATTTGACATGTTTTCGAAAATAAATACTACAGTAGAACAATAATGAACTTTCATTGGACATTTATTTATTTATTGAAGTTACTAATACTATAGTTCAAATGGGAATGGACTGTTGGTTTCCTAGATTGTGTAGCTTTTCGTAAATTTTCCTTTGGGAAACAGTTCTTAGCAGCAGGATATCATTTCAAGAACCTCTAAGAACAAATAACAATATGAATGCCATAGATGTTAATTAACAATAGCATTCATACTACTACTACTAATATTATTATTATTATTATTATTATTATTAAGAGAGACCTCCAGGGAGTCAGGGACTCATTGAAGGAGGCCACATAATACATGGACCAGCTATCATACTTATTCTTGAATTCATTCACATTAATTGTACTCCCAACATTTAATGGCAATCCATTCCAATCATGCACCACCCTATGAGAGAAAAATTTAGCCATCACCCCTTCTTAGTGACATTCATTCTTAGCTTTCAAGGATGCCCTCTTATCCTTTCCCCACCCTCCATAAATTGAAAAATTCCATCAACTGAAATCTTATATGATCCTTTCAGAATTTGTAAGCCTGTCATATCACTCCTCTTTCTCTTGTTTGCTAGTGTCTGCAGTCTACAAATTCTCAGTCTGTCTTCATAATCAGTATTCCACAATCCTGATATCATTTTTAACACTCTCCTTTGCACTTTCTCTCCGTTATATCAGTGTTAGTGAATCTACTAACACTCCAAAATCCTTAGCCTCATCAGTTTTTTCAAGCATAATCCCACCGATATAATATGACATTGGATATCTAATCACACCCGAAGCGCATGACGTTACATTTACTGACATTGAACTGACATCCATTTCCCCATGCCTACAATTCTGGCCTATTCAAATCATTCTGCAAGTATTGCATATCAGCAGCATTCCTGATTACCCTACCTATCTTTGCATCATCAGCAAATAGCTAATTGTTGCTTGTCAAATCCTTCCCAATATCATTAATGTATAGATTGAATAACAGTGGACAAAGCACTGATCTCTGTGGTACACCACTTGCTACCTTAAACCTTGCAGACTCACATTCCCTATATACCACTTTTTGATAGATGTCAGTAATCCATCCTCTTATCCATGCTAATATTCCATAATCCATACCCATATTCTCCAATTTATGCAGAGTCTACCATGGTGTATTCTGTCAAAAGCCTTAGTAAAATCCAAAAGTATCATGGTGTATCTATTCACCTTGTCTAGTTTGATGGTAACATTGTTATAGAATGTGAGAAGTTGTTAAAACATGACCTTCCCTTAGTAAACCCATGTTGTTCATTGCAAAGTAGAGATTCACTGTCAACCCATTCCTGAATGCGAGCCGTA